>NC_060072.1:143822303-144127106 GCF_922984935.1 Meles meles | reverse complement strand
GAAGAATGAAAAAAAATGGTGCTTTATTCATTTCAGAAAACAAATCTGGGATTCAGTATCACTCCCAATAACATTAAACAAGGCATATAAATCATCCCTTAATCTCTGAAGGGCAATAAAACATTTAAACCAGAAAGTAGGCTTTAAATAAACTTTATTTTCTTTGGAGATTTTCGAAGAGTTTTGTTTTGATTCTGTTGGAGGGCGGTGGGAAGTTGGTGTGGGTTGGCAAATGATTTTGCTTTATGACAGTCTCAGAAGATACTCATCATAGAATTTTCTAAGAAATAAGCTGGTCAGATACTAACGACTTCACATAACTGTCTAGTGTGAATAAAATCGTTAAAGATGATTTTAATGGCAGTAACTCCTTTCTACGGTCCACGATGGGCTTTTGGGGGCTATTAGTCACCATTGTGTAACGACGTCAAATGGGCTTTATAAAAAGCATTGTTTAATCAACAATGCTTGAACAGCTCTATCAGCTGGTAGGAGACAACCAGAAAAACAATAATTACAAAAACCCTTAAAATCACACTTCTCTTCAGTTCTGCAGCACTTCCCTCTGCTTAAATGTCTTCAGAAACAGAAAATTCCTAGTAGTGGAACGTCTGTGAATTCTTGCTCTGTACCCGCAGAACGTTTTAAAAGAGGAAGCGTTGGGCCGCGTGTTTGGAGCGCTCCTTCCATCCCCAGAGCTGTTGTACGTCACGAGATCCGTGCTCATCTCTGACAACTTCTTTTTTAAGAAATGCTTGACACAAATTCTTTTCACAGAAAAGACAACCTCTACAACCCACGGGCCATTCTGGCCTGCTCTGAATGTGAGCTCTTGGGTATGTCGTGTTCTTAAACACGGGGCGGGACGCTCCACCTGGGCATTGCACCAACGTCCAGACCTCGGGGTCTGCAATTGGGGTGACGTGACAATTGCCACAGTGAAGACCCACAGAGGAGACGGTGAAGAGAAGGAGCAAAGAAAGACCCGCACAGCCACGCAAAGACACGGAGGAACCTTAAGTGGAGATCGCTGGACGAGGAAGCCAGGTGGGAAAGGCCACCTACCATACGGTTCCGGCTATCGGACGTTGGAAAAGGGAAGACCGTGGAGACAGTAGGCAGAACAGAGGTGGCCAGGGCTTGAAGGGGGCCCAGGGGAGGGAGGAGTACGTGCAGCAGAGAGGGTTTTCTGAGCAGTAAAACTGCGTCATGGGATGCTTGATATCACGGTGTTCTTGCCACAAGGGAGCTGTCCGACAGACTGTACCCCCCGCCCCGGACAATGAACCTCAGTGCCAGCTGTGGACTTTCCATGATGACGTGGGTTCACCCACGTTCACAATGAGTGGGGAGATTTTCACGATGGAGGACGCTGTCCGTGTGCTGGGACAGGGAGTGGATCGAACCCTGTACTTTCCCCACAATTTTGCTGTAAACCTAAAAACTGCTCTTAAAAAATAAAGTCTGTTTTCTTTCAAAGCACCAGACACTCAAGATCCTCAGTCCAGGGGCTCCTGAGCCCCTCCCCAGCTCTCCGAGCCCTAGCTTTCCCCTGGCTCGGACATCTCAAGAATCTAGAAAATGTAGGACCCTCCCTCCCCACCATAAGCCCCTACTTGAAACTGGAACAGCAGAGAGACTCTTCCTAAACTCGGAGAGGTCAAGGTGAAAATAACCAACACAAAGTGCCACTCCATCCATAAATGCTGTAGCTGCCCAGCTTCTGGACGTGTGATGAAGTCCTCCGCACCGTCCCCAGGGTCCGATCCCCACCGCCCGGCTCTGGTGTGGTTCCAGGACCACCACCCAGGACACACATCAGGCAGAACCGATGATAGGCGAGGGCCACGGGACGCCATCTGGTGCTCGCTGGCTTCAGGTCTGCCCTTTGTATGCACCTCTGCTTTCTCCAGAGCCTCAGACGGCATCACCGGACGACCACCCTGCTCATCACCCATCTAAGACACGGTGTTTCAAAGACCAGCTGCTGTCAAAGCAGAAGTCACCCAGCTTCTAGGATGCCTCTCTGGGGAAGCACTTCTCAAAGAGGAAGAAGGCTCAGAAGCCCTCTCATGGGTATACCCCGAAAGGAAACGTACCACTCAGCCCAGGGCCCACGAGCCCAGCCCTGACTCCTAGGACACACACACAGCCCCATCCAAGCTCCCTTCACTCAAGTCACCCATTCCGGGCCCCAGAAGCATCACTTATGGCTCCCTCCTCCTGCCTCAGTGGGTCTACCTTGTCGGTGGGTCAGGCCAGCCCTAACCTTTCCTGCTACGTTTCCCAGTCCGGTGTCCAATCTTGCTGTAGGTTCTAGATCTGTCTTCCACGGGGCCCATGCTACTGCCCAGAGTCTTGCTTTGCTCTGGCCAGTCCCAGGCCCCAGGCCGGGACCCGTGCCCGGGACTTCCCATCTGAGTCTCTGTCCACCCGGTCTCAAGAGAGCTGAACCGTCACAAGCCCGCCCCACCTCGGGACTCACCCAGCCGCACTGCGGGTCAGCCTGATTCTCGATCGTGACAGCTGCCCCCGCCACGCGTCCCCAGCCCACGCTCCGTCTGAGCACGGCCCTCACTCCTTCCCCAGGCGACTCTGTCAGCCACCAACAACACAGCTCACCTCCCAACATCTCAAAACACAAAACTCATTAGAAGGGATCACGTGTGCACCAGGTCGATGCCCCGAGGCTGTGCCATCTTAGGGCTGCCCGTGTTTCAGGGAGAGAGACTAAGGGCTGTTTTACACGGGGGGGCGCGGCACTCGTAGAAGAGGTCTAAGCTCCTTACAATAATGACACATTCGACTCAGAGAGCACCTGTCCGTCAGAGAGAAGCTGCACTCTACTCTTTATTTCCCCCACACCGCATCCCTCTGTTGCCACCTGCTTACTAGATACAAAATAAGTGTAAGACCTGCCCGAGCACTGAGCATCCTACAAATCAGTTACTCGGCTTTCCCGAAGGAGAGCTGACACGTCGCTGTATGACGACCCCCCGTCTCCAGAACCTCCGGACGGGCGGCTTGCTCCACGGGAAATGGCATTAGACAGCCCTTGCTACCTCGTGGGTGAGATGCCCGCTCCCCGTGGATCTCCTCCCTCCTCCCTTGCGATCGGACTGTCGGGCATCACTTATCTGCAACACAAGCGTGTATGACCAGCGGCTCTCCTCCCTGCTTCGAACCACTGCTTCCAGGACGCGCCAGGCTTCCACGCCGCAGAGCGGGACCGGTGGGCACGAGCGCAGTAAGGTTTAAAAGGCTCCTTAGTAAATAACATGCACCCACCGCTCCCAATCAGTTTGTGCTGGTGGCTGCCGTTATTTTGTTTCAATTAGGGCGGAACCTTTGCTCTGAACAAACAACGAGCTTTACCTGCGTGTGAGGTTTTTAAAAAAATAAAAGGGATGGGGCGCCTGGGTGGCTCAGGTGTTAAGCATCTGCCTTCGGCTCAGGTCATGATCCCAGGGTCCTGAGATCGAGCCCGCATCGAGCCCCCATCAGGCTCCCTGCTCAGTGGGGAACCTGCTTCTCCTTCTCTCACTCCCCCTGCTTGTATTCCCTCTCTCGCTGTGTCTCTCTCTCTAGGATAAATAATAAAATATTCAAAAAAATGTTTTAAAGGGTGTTGGGATGGTGTGGAACAGGAAAACCATGGAGAGAGCAAACAGATCAGTGCTGGGCTGGGCTGGGCTGGGCTGGGGAGGGAAGGGGAGGAGGGAAGGACAGAGGAAGCACAGGGGATTTTTAGGGCAGTGCAGCTACTCTGTGTGACACTGTAATGTCACCGTGCACCTGCCCAAACCCACGGCTGTGCACCTCCAAATGTCAACTACGCATGTGGTCATGCTGGGGCGTCTGCGTAGGTTCGCCGGCTGAAAGAAAGGGACCCCTTGGTGGGGGGCGGAGAGTGGGTGAGGCTGTGCACGTGTGGGGACAGAACATATACGAGAAATCTCTGTACCTTCAATTCTACCATGAACCTACAACTGCTCTAAAAAGTAAACTCTTTAAAATCATCAATCCATAAATAAAACTTAAAAGTGAAAAAAATACCATCCTTAGCCAGAAGATGAAGAAAAAAGACATTTCTAGATTCCCTCCTATAGTCTTAGCATAGCTCTGAGCTCATACAAATCCCACTCAATCACAAATGATCCTAGAAGGCAGCTATCATTACCCTGCATGGGAATACTGAATGGCACAAAGTTTAGGAATGAGGGAACTTGTCCGAGGTTCATATTTTTAATTAGGATCCAAAAGACACACTTCTTCTGATTACAAAATGTTCAGAAGGCCTCGCTTCTGTTATCAAATGGATGAGACTGTGTATCCACAAATAATTACAATGCCAGGCAAAAATAACTTTGAACAAAGGTATGACCAAAATTCCCTGAAATGGTGGGAAAAAAGCAATTCCTCGTCAGCATCCAGGGCCCTGAGCAGCTGGGTAGGCGCTCGCAGCCCCGTGAGCCGTCTCTGCACCTACAAGATCCAAGAGCTTCCTCACAGGACTCCCCCCTCTGTCCCCCCTAGGAAGGGGGACCGTCAGAGCCTCTTGCATTTAAGCAAAGGAAAAGAAGGAACAAAGTGAGGCTGAGCTTCCTTCCCACCTTACCGTCGGGTTCCAGAGCTTCTGTTATCTGCCCTCGACCTTGGGGCTGACACCAGCAGCGAGTGGGAAAAAGTCAGGTGTTAATCACCCATTCTGCAGGTGCAGAGTAGGGTACACACAGGTTAAGTGACTTTATTCCAAGGTTAAGACCAGGGACCAGCAAGAGGCGGAGCCGAGCCACCAGCCAGAAGACTACTCTTCCCGGCACAGGAGGCAGCTCCAAACACACTCACTGATTTCACTGAAATACCAGCAGGTCACGGTGCAGAGAGACCTCTGCCTTCAGCCTCTGGCAGACCACCGCAGATGTCAGGGGTCAGACTTCTGTTACCCATCAGGTCAACCTGCAGCTCTTGTAAATTTCCACTACAGGGCACCCATTTAAAGCCAAACCTTTACAAATGCTTAGCGTAAGAAAGATAAATGTTGAAAATGTCGGGGGGAAAAAAAGGGCTGTCTCGGAAAAGTTCCCACTAGACAAGAAGAAAGATCCTACCCAAGTTTCCAGAGATCAGAATTACCTTCCAAAGAATCTCAGCAAAGCAAGAGTGAGACCTTGAAGAATCAACGGCCAGAGCAGAAAGTACCAATGAAGAAATACGTACACTAGCAGCTGTCAGGTAAAAACATCCATTTCCGGGGGTGTCTGGGGGGCTCAGTCGGTTGAATGTCTGACTCACGGTTTCAGCTCAGGTCATGATCTCATGGGTCGTGAGATCAAGCCCCGCATCCCAGCTCCACATTCAAGCAGGGCATCTGATTGAAGATTCTCCCCCTCTGCCCCTCCTCCCACTCACACTCGCTTGTGCGCGCTCATTCGCACTCTCTCTCAAATTAAATTTTTTTTTAATTCATTTCCAGGATGCCTGGGTGGCTCAGTGGGTTAAGCTGCTGCCTTCGGCTCAGGTCATGATCTCAGGGTCTTGGGATCAATTCCCGCATCGGGCTCCCTGCAAAGCGGGGGCCTGCTTCCCCCGCCCCCCTCTGCCTACTTGTGATCTCTGTCTGCCAAATAAATAAAATCTTTAAAAAAAAAATTTGTTTCCAAAAGTAAGCCCATCATCTGAGTACATTCCATTGGCCAAAAGTTGACTATATTACAAATGAGATTCATGTATAATGCTGAATACTAACCATATCATATATTCCCACCAAAAAAGCCACTGGGCGTTGGGGCGCCTGGGTGGCTCAGTGGGTTAAAGCCTCTGCCTTTGGCTCAGGTCATGATCTCAAGGTCCTGGGATCGAGTCCTGCATCGGGCTCCCGGCAAAGTGGGGGCCTGCTTCCTCCTCTCTCTCTCTCTCTCTCTCTCTGCCTGCCTGCCTGTGATCTCTGTCAAATAAATACATTTTTTAAAAATCTTTAAAAAAAAAGCCACTGGGCAGATAGTAGAACCTCAATAAATAATCCTTGATAGATTGCCGTAGAATTGTTTCCATTCCTACAGCAACAGTAGCAGCACTGAGAGGGCTCGCCCCCTTCAACCCAAGGTCCTCTCTCCACCAGCTCTAGTGTTCCCATCAGCAAAGAACCCTGGAGCAAGACTTGCAAGGAATCCATGACTAGAATGTAAGTTCTGTGAAAGGCCAGCTATGAGAATTCCTTTCAAAGCCCTGAAACACTTCTCAACACCTAAATCACGAGTCTGAGGTGGGCATGTAAGGACGTTCAGAATACGCACACCTTCCCGATTATAAACCCCACATATCTGCCCAGGAGAGCAGGAGGGACAACTCTGCTCTTCAAAGTGGCCTTTTATCTGACACGAGTGTTATGCTTTACTGCTCACATCCCCCCTCCAAATGATTCTGAAAATCTACACTCGCCAGTCATGTATTTTCGACTGGGCATTCTAAAATCTTTCATTCATTTAAATGGTTGCAAAGATGTCATTTCCCATGAGCGCACATATGACATCTGGAAAAAAACTGCCACATCGCTCACGTAACTACATCGGGAGGATGATCGGGCCCCTCCGCCATGCACTCTGAAATGCACCTGAATGAGCACTACCTTAACCATCTGTGTGGTGCTCCCTTCCTCCAGAGGTCAGACGCATCCTACATCCCTCCAACTCCCACGGCACGTACTAGCTTTTCATTCCCAACTGTTTTTCTGCTCGTCCTACCATACTTCCCTGCAACAAGAAAATGTAATATGGAATTTAAAACTTTTTAAAATTCCTCCAACCATGAGGTGCCTGGGTGGCTCAGTGGGTTAAAGCCTCTGCCTTCGGCTCAGGTCATGATCCCAGGGTCCTGGGATCGAGCCCCGCATCGGGCTCTCTGCTCCGCAGGGAGCCTGCTTCCTCCTCTCTCTCTGCCTGCCTCTCTGCCTTGTTGTGATTTCTCTCTGTCAAATAAATAATAAAATATTTTTTTAAAAAAAATTCCTCCAACCATAAGCTAAAAAAAAAAGTCTTTAGGCTCTAAGTACTAAAATTCTTTTTGGTCCCGATCAAAACTTAAGTAACGTCACAGAGTTTGACGATTAAGCTTAAAAGCATCAACCCATAATGTGATATCTCGAGTAAAGAAGGCTTCACTTAAAACACGGATATTTTGAGTTCGGTGTCCCAAAAACGAGGCAAAAGATGACGTTCTTCTCTAAAGCAGAAGGCACGCTGGCTGGGGCAGCAGGACAAAGACACCTATTGGTGTCTTCTCAGGCAGATGGGTTTCCGGAGACAAACAGAACGTGCGGTTCTGGAAACTGAGTCCTGAGATGCAAGCCGGGCCGAGAGTTCCAGGTCATGGGGGCCGTGAGAGACCCGGTGTGGAAGCCTTGACTCAGGGCCACTACCCCGCTACCCCGGACCGGAAAGAACCCAGCAGGAGCACAAATGTGGGGCCACCTGCCACATCTGTGGGAATGTTCTCAAGTTATTAATCAAACACGCTGCGAGATAAAGGCTGTCCCATCCTCCTCTGCTGACAAGCGTATCTTCATCAGAACAGAATCAGGAAGTATGTAAAAAGCTATGGTTTATATACGAGTGTAAGTAGGCAAAATGCCAAAGATTAATAAATTTAATTATGATGGTGTGTCTGACTGTTGATGGGCTAGCAATGTTTGGGTGAGTAATAAATTAGAGATTTCCATAGTTCATAAATCATTACATATTTACTCCATAAAAGTTATTTTCCTTGTCCTCTTCTCAGAAAAAAAGCATTAACTATCTAGTTAAAAAAAAAAATCAAGATTTTTCACATAACTTGCATGCTATTCACAGAAATCCACTAAGGGAATAAAAAATAAAATATAATTATATCCAGTCTATACAATTTTAATATTCTCAATCAAAACAAGGTAAATCAAAAATACAGAAATCAAAATTGCAAGTTTTTTTTAAAAGATCGTATTTATTTATTGAAAGAGAAAAAGAGAGAGAGTATGCAAGCGAGGGAGCAGGGAATGAGGGAGAGGGGGAAACAGACTCCCTGCTGAGCAGAGAGCCCGAGACGGGACTCGATCCCACCACCCTGGGATCATGACGTGAGCCAAAGGCAAATGCTTAACCGAGTCACTCAGGTGTCCTTCAAGTTACCTTGTTGTAGGCTTTCAAAAAAAGCTATTCTCCCTGTAAATATTGCAAATCACCTACTGAAATTAATAGGAAAATTACAAGTTATAATTAGTATCAAAATGTTTATCTAAAATATTTAATTAAAATTTAGCATTTTATCTACTTTTTATAAACATAACCTTCATTAAATGTGTTCATAAAAACTACCCAGCATTCTAGCATCCAACGTCCTTCCAGCTGTTGATGTAAACAATCAATGTATGTGTCTAGAGCTAAACACACGGGTGTGAGATGAGCATGAATTTATACTGTAAAATATTTTAATTTCACAAGCAAACTTAAATATTGGTATTGTTTACTATCCCTCAGCCGACTTAAAAGCGTGTTACGAATTCTGCACCACTTACTGACTGTCTCTGGAACCACACCCTGGGACACCAAGAAAGCAACAACGACCAAAAAAAGGAAGACACTCAGAACTACTCAAGAAGGAAACTTCATAAGCAGAAAGTCTCCGTCTATGCTCCTCGCAAGGTTGATCTTCGGTAACATGTAGCATTATTAACACCAGCATCACTTCTTCAGGGCAATACCACAACCCCAATCCTCAGCCATCAGACACAGGCCTTGCCTCCACGGGCAGAAGAGATACGCAGATTCATTTCCCTTGTGCCCAACCAGTGTTTGTCACAGAGAAAATGCTCAGAATTAGGAGTTCTCTGCGCCCACGCTGAGTACAAGACCCCTGGGGGGCTAAGAAGGTCTGGTGAGTCGCTGAGTTTCTAGAAGGCAGAACCCAGGCCAGCGCCCCTCTCGTCCTGGAAGTATGATGTGACCATCAAAGACCCCTGCTGTGCTAACGTCACGTTCACATGTGGCCCTTCTCAGAGCAGAAGGCAGGCTATAAAACGAAGATGCACGCCCTCAAGGAAGCTAAAGCCATGGTCAAGTCACATCACCTACTTCTTCAACACGTCATGGAACCCGGCATCCAGAGGGCTGCATGAGCCACACGGCGGGTCAGCAACCGGGGGGGCAGGCACTCTCAGAGCCCCACACAGCTGTGTGTGTCTGGTGGTGGGTTGGGGGGGAGGGGTGTCTACCTCTCGGATAAATGCAGAAGGCATGGTCCTGGAACAGAGTGCATGGTCCTGCTACAGAGGCATGACCTTGGAAACGTGAGCCTTAATGGGGGGGTGGGAGGGGGGACTTAACAAGCACAGTCTTGCTCAGGAGCCCAGGGCAGGAGAAGGGGTGAGAGCAGCTCACCAGTGCAATGGGCTAGAGGACAGTGAGAGGCATGATGGAGGGGGACAGACGGTGTTGGGGCCCCTGGCTCTGGGCAGGAAAACACAGGCAGATCAGGCCAGGAACCATCAGAGATCCGAGGAGGGCCTGCTGTCCTACAAAAGCCCCATCTGCTCCAAGGTGCCCAGAAGCTTCTTAGAGGAGCTGCACCAGGGTCCCAAGGGGATTCGCGGGTTCCCCAGGGTAGAGACTGGAGTGGCGTGGGAGGCCAGCACTATCAGGGCCCATCAGGAGCCAACTGGGGCTGGGACCCTCAATGGGGGAAGAGGGACAAAGAAGACACGCCCTGGTGGGGAGATGAAGGACCAAGAGTGACCCACGGGAGGCCACGGAGACCCACAGAACTAACCCGCCTCTGGCAAGGAATCAGACAGGGCCTGACCCCCAGGAGATGCTGCCGGATTAAGCAGAAGGAGAAAGGAAAGAAACGCATTTATGACAAACACTAAAAGGGAAAATCTTACACGCCGCTTTGCGCTTACAGTTTTCACGGAGCGCAGAAACACCCAAATAGCATCTGATAGAATTTACATAACTTTACATAATCTCATGATTACCACTTGGCAAGGGAGCTCCAGACCGAATCTCTTCCATTTATTTGCCTCCAAAAATGACGAGATGGAAAACATTCTGGACAAGGAGCATTCTACCCTCTTCTTAAAAACCCCAAGAAGCCAATTCTGCAACTTTCCTTGGTCATACGTTTCCAATATTTCAAGTATAAAGATTCGAAAGTCTTATTGACACATCTGGATCAATAAACAAATATTTACTGACCCCTGCTATGTTCAACGCATTGATTTCAGAAGGTGGGGAGGGAAGCGCCCTTACCTTCGAATCTACTTCAAGCTGTCGGGCCTGGGGACAGATTCACCCTTGCCAAGCCACATTTTTCAAAAGTAAAATAAGAATGCTACCAGCCAGTTGCCAAGGGTCTTCTCAGGAGAGGGTTAAATTCAGTTAGCTGGTACACAGCAGGGACACAGTAAAAAATACCGTGTGGGTGAAACCATTTCTAACTGAGGAGCCGTGATGCCAACAGGACAAAATTCACAATGAACTCATTCACTGGGCGAGACACTGACTCAGGGGACATATGGGATATAGTGAGTTTCAGAAAACACGTACAAACACCAAGCCGGGATTAGAGGAGAAGAGATCGAAGTTTTTCTCATAAACAAGTCGTTGTTCACCAAGGCCTGTACAAGGTTTTTGATTTAAATGAGGACCATTTCATCTGCCTTATCTTTTCTATTTTTAATTTTTTTGGACTTTGTTTCGTTTTTCCTTCCATAGGCTAAAAACAAAGCAAAACAAACAGACAAACAAAAACACACATACAGTTTCGTAGGCGTCTACAGCGAGCCCATTCAGTTCAGAGCCCTCTTATAAATCTCATTCAGCGCTCTCTGGATTCTTACATTCAGGACGTTTCTGAGCAGAAGGAAAACTCGGCAATCGCGCAGACCAGCGTGTTGTGAGCTGGAGCTTCGACATGAGGTGACGTGCTCGGAGAAGGCATAGGACACGTGGGGCTGTCCTGGTCCACGCCCGACACTCCGATACCACCAGGACCCAAGCAAACAAGAACCAACACACAGGGGACAGAAGATGACCTGGAGAGCAAGCAGATGACCACCTGGACGGGCAGGAGCTCCACGACACTTGGGACAGCGATGCAAACAATGGGACTGCGTCAGTTCCATCCCTATTGCTAAAATATCACTTACATAATAAACTAAGCAATAAATACACCACCATCAACTTCAACCTCCTAGAGTCCGCAGTTAAACAACTAGAAGGTCTGTCTGTCCCATGACTTCCCAGTCCTGTGTGTCACCTGCCCCCAGCTCTTAATTTATAATCAACTACGGTAAAAACAAAATCCCCCAGAACAGTCCCGAGACCAGGCTCCAGAACCTGGAAGCACCCACCCGCATAACATAAGGCCCTGTTCACACTTGCTTCTAACACTTCATGAATAAACATCCCTTTATTCAAATAAGTTATATATTAACTAACTCCCGGTAATTTCGATTCAACTTTGGATGGTAAACAGAGTCATTCTGGCAAGACTACAGAGTTTGCAATTCAAATTACAGAAATTTTAATAATGGTGAAAATAAAAATTAGTGGCGTGATTCCTAAGGCACCGTAATTTCAACACTTTTTACTGCGACAGTCAGAAGAGCATATAAGTATTTCTCCATTTATAGGGTGAGGGGTTTTATTTGGACGGGCATGATCGCACAGACTTCCCTGCGGTTCTATAGGAGCATCCCCTGTCGGGGACACAGCAGGCACCAGCAAGAGTTCCAGACTCTCCGGCCCCAGACACTGAGAGGCAGCAATGCTTGTTCTCAGTAAATAACAGAGAAACAGTCACCGGATTAAATGATTTCCGTACATTATCACCATAAACAATAATTATTTGGCAGTTGCCCTTTGCGGGCTTTGCATGTGCTTATGAATAAATCAAGCCTTATTGATTTACTATGCCAAAGCGTTTTACCTCTAGCTCCCCTAATAAGAACTCTAATCCCCTACTGCACTTACCGATGCTTTAATGTAGTACGTTTCTTAATACTTTTAATATGAAAGATTAGCGCCGATGAGCTCATGAGCAGAACAGGGCTCTTTGGACGGCCCATCGGCCAGTCCGCCCAGGTCTGTCTGAACACGTCCTAACAGAGTTCTCGCCGGCTGATCGGAATCACCCCTTAATGAAATTGGCAGAGCCGCTACGGGGCTGTTTCCTCCCGCGTAACACTGCGCGGAAGAATGACGGCCCGCATTAAGTCAAACGTTAAATCCATCGCAAACAGCAAGGCAAGAAAATACGGGATGGCGAAGGATGCTACGTGGTTGGTAAAGCTATCATCTCGGGTTGTAAAATGACTGTCCTCGTGCAGTGGCTCCAAAAGATGCTTAAGACTACTTGGGACGATCCCAAAATGTCCTCCGAGGTCTTGGGTGCTACGATCCCGGTCCCCGCAGGAGGGGGGGCCCTCTGCTTCCTCCCGCTCGTGGGCAAGATCCCCCCTCAGCCCCTGGCCCCGCTGCCCCGTGCTTTGAAGCTGTCATGCTCTCACTGACTGCCGCGGCCACGCTTCCGCTGACTCTGGCTCCGGGAAGGACGACTCCCGGTTCTCTGGGCTCCAACGGGGAACCAGAGTCAATGACTGTTGAGATGCTTTATCGAGGGAAATTCTATCAGCTGCAGGTGACGACGGACCCCAGGCACTCCCAATAACTTCCCAGCCTCGTGTGTCCCCCGATGCACTGAAACCTGATCACCCCAAGAGTAACACGGAAACTTCTGTGCTTCGTACAGACTCCTGGGCTGGGCTGCCACGGATCCTAGTTCCGAAACCAACTCCACACTTCATATATACGTGAGGAAACTAGCACCCCTTGCTCCGCCTTTCCTTTGCAAGGACCCTAAACCCAGGCACGTCGGACTGGAAAGCTCTTTGGACGTTAGATAAGCTCATTTCAAAGATGAGAAAATGGAGAGGAAACCCACCTTGCCAGCAAGGTTAATGGCAGGGGCAAGATAAGAACCAGATCTCTGGCTCCAGCCGCGATGTTTCTCCTTTTACAACAACCCCCTGCTCCCTGAGATCAGTAAGAAAGTCCACCACCATGGAGAATCCCAAACAAAAGCATTATGTGTCGTGGACTTCACCTTGTGTTAATATCCTGTGATGCCTTTCAAGTTTAATCACGACAAAGACTGACCGGGTACAGATGCAGAATTTCCAAGGATATTAGCTCTCTAAGACAGAAAACCACACAAACAAGAACCCTTGTTCAAAAATAGATTCCCCGATTCCCTGCGGAACCACCGGTGCCTCTGGCTACAAAGCAATAATTATCCTGTACTACAGCGATCAATAAAACCTTTTGCCCCCGCGAACCTGCTATTTCCTGACTTTGTTCTCTGCACTAAAGATTTCCAAGTCATATTGATTACCTACTAAATTTTTTTCAAGTTCTTTAAAACGGGCAATAAAGAAATTCTCAAATTAGCATAACTTGTTATTGTTGGAGCGGGCCTCAAATCTTTCCATCACGTTAATGCTTCCCCCCTTTACAGGGTGTTCCTGTTTTTCATGGGGAATTTGTCATTTTAAGTGTGTCTCTGTCTTGCCTAATAGCGCAAAGTCAGTAGGATACAAATTTGATGTTGCTTCTGGAACTGTGACTGCTGCCACATTTTTCATCCGAGCGAGAAAGAAGAATTGATTAATAAACTATGCCCTCTCTCTCGAGCAACAGCATGGATTTCTACCAAAGGAACCCATTAGCCCCGAGAGTGTTAAAATTCAGCACTCGGGGACTTGCCTCTAAAACAATTCACTAGAGAATCTATTATAAGGGAAACCACTGTGCACCCCTTCCAAGGGCATTTAGCTGCTAACGTGTCAAACTTGGAGAGTGACTCATGAATGAGATAAGCACGGACAACAAGAAGGCAGGGAGGCAGCCCGAGAACCCGCCCGAGGTGGGCATGGACATGGCTGTGTGGCCATCAGTCGTGTTTGGAGCTGGGCAAGTGGGAAGATCTCTCGTTCTCTGAGTAGCAAAGATATACTCCCAATATTCCATCAGCACAAACCATCCATCCAGACAGGTTTACTTCCTGAGAGGACAGAGCAGGGAAATTAAATAACCATATGTTACATTGTATCTTCTCACCTCCATGGCTGTTTTCATTCAAAGCAAACAGAGTATTACTCAGTCTTAAAAAAGAAGGAACAGGTATCTGCAAAACCCACAAAAATTAACACGAGATGAACTAAAGACTTCAACGTAAGACCAGAAACCATAAAATGCCTAGGAGAAAACACAGGAAAAAGGGTCCTAGCCATCAGTCTTGGGGGTGATTTTTTGGGATATGAGACTTAAAGCACAAGCGATAAAATAAAAAATAAATAAGCGGGATGACAACAAGCTGAAAAGGCTTCTGCACAGCAAAGGAAACCATTGACAAAATGAAAAGACAACCTATAGAACAGGAAAAAATATTTGCAACCACAGATCTGATAAGGAGTTAATATCCAAAATATTAACTCATACAACTCAACAGCTTAAAAAAGTCCAATTTAAAAACGGGCAGAAGGGGTGCCTGGGTGGGGTGGCTCCGTCAGTGAAGAGTCTGCCTTCAGCTTGGGTCACGATCTGGGAGTCCCGGGCTCCCTGGTCAGCGGGGGTCTGCTTCTCCCTCTGCCTCTGCCCCTCCCCTCCACTCATGCTCGCACTCTCTCTCTTCCTCTCTTTCTCTCAAATAAATAAAGTCTTTATTTTTAAAAAATGGGCAGAAGCTTCACCCATTTCCCTTCATGTATTTGGTGAAGGCGAGTGAGAGACTCCGGATCCCAGTTATGGAATGAATAAATCGCGGGGATGGAAGGTACCGCGTGGGAATGCGGCTGACGCTGTACCGCCGTGGGAGGGCTCGGGTGGGAGCATCCACTCCTGTGGGGACAGCACAGGACGCAGGGACGCTGAATCACTGGGCTGTGTACCTGAGACTAACGTAACGTGTGTCAACGATACTTCAATAAAGAGAGAAAGAAAAACTGAGAAGCAGCTCCCAACAGACACTTTTCCGAAGAGCACACACGGGTACTTCTCCACATCACTGATCATCAGGGAAACTGCAAATCAAAACCCGCCGCAGGTCTCACCTCACCCCTACGGAATGGCTGTCCTCAGACAGACAAGGGACAACACGCTGGCGAGGATGTGGACGACGGGGAGCCCACGCTCTGCTGGTGGGTGTGCCCATCGGTACAGCCTCTCTGGAAAACAGTACAGACGTTCCTCGAAAACGTACAACTAGAACTACCTTACGATCCAGCAGTTCTGTGACTGGGTATCTCCCCAGGGGAAACCAAGACTCTCTGTCGCAGGGTTTTCTGCACGCCCGGGTTCACAGCGGCGTAAGTTACAGCACCCAAGACCCGGGAACAACCAAAATGTTCACTGAATGTACATATGACGGAATATTCTTCAGCCACAAGAAAACGAGGAAATCTTACCGTCTGCCACAACACGGACAGCCCCTGAGGCATAACATTAAGTGAAACAAGCCAGACAGACAGAGACAAACACTGTAGCACCTTACTTCTGCATGGACTCAAAAGAAAAACAAAAACAAAGAACCGGTAACCCTCATACTACTGGAGATGAGATGTGCGCCTCCTAGAGGCCGTGGGGGGTAAGAGAACTGGAGGACGGAAGTCGAGAGGGACAAACGTCTAGCTACGACCGTACAGGGACGGAAGGCGCAGCGTGAGGGCTCCAGCTAACGCTGCCATGCGGTACAGCTGAAGTTTTCAGACAGTAAATCCCGAGAGGTCTCATCACGAGGAAAACAATTTTTTCTTTCGGTTTGTCTTTGTCGCTCTGCGAGAGGACAGCTGTCCAGCAAACTCACACACGGCTGTGGCTTCCTTCCATCTCAATAAAACCGGAAGGGAGAAGAAGGGAAATCCCGGGACACGCCGCACACGGACAAACCCTGAGGACACAACGCCGAGGGAAAGTAAGCGGGTCACAAAGGACACACACTGCACGACTCCAGGTACGTGAGGACTCAGACGCGCAAACCCAGACGCAAACCCGGAGAAGCAGGCTGTGCGGTGGAGGCTTCCAGGGGAAGGGAAATGCGGGGCTGTAGCTCCGTGGGTCCAAAGCCTCAGTTATGCAAGACAAAAAGGGTCTAGAAATGGGCTGACACTGTGCTTATAGTTCACAAGTTTCCATCCACTTAAAACTCTGTGAAGAAGGTAAAAAAAAAATAAGAGAAACATAAAAATGTGGCTTATGACAGACCCACAGTGCAGGCCAGGCCTGCGACGCATTGCAGAGAGCTCTACCAGGCTCGGCCAGCTGTGTTTGCCTGCAGACCTGGGACGGGGCACAGAGATACAGCGGGGACCGGTCACCACCCACGAGTGCCCCTCCCTCCACAGAGACAGCAGAAACAAGGCTCACACTCGCAGCTCCAGAGACATGCAAAGGCCAGGAAGAAAGGCACTTCAGGGATTCCTCTCCTCAAGGGCATCTACACAATAAGCAGAGACCATAACCTCCTTCCAGAGCATTCGCTCCCTCGATGAGCACCTACTCAGACCTCACCAAGCACAGGTGTCAGCACCGGGCCACCCAGGTGCACAATTGCCCACTGCAGAGCCCGCCGCTCAGGGTAAAACCACAGAACGGAGACTGCGGCTGCACCCGCCCACGGCCGAATGCTGAAGCACAGGGCAGTGCAGACCGCCGGCGGAATAGTACGCAGCCAGGAAAAGGCATGACGTCCTGAGCCATGCAGTGAACAATAGGGGTGAGCCTCCAGGACACGATGCAAAGTTCAAGAATCCAAACGCAAGCGGTCTCACGTCCTGTGAATCCGTGTGTTTCCATGATCGAGGCTGCAGAAACAAAGCAGGCCAGAGCCTAGGGGATGGGAGAGCAGAGTGGCGGTCTTCCCTTACGCAGGGAGGACAATGCTCCGGCATCAAGACAACGACAACGGTTGTGCAGCCTGTGACTACACCAAAAATCACTGAAGGGCACACTTTCAAGGGCGAATTTCACGGTACATGTATCATCATCTCATTTGTTTTCAAGGATCAGTAAGGGGGGGAGGGGCAGGGTGGCAAATGTGACCAATTCCGAGGGCACCAAGGGCTTTGTCAGCAAAAACAGGGTCTGACCTTGGCCGCCTGTGAGCTCGTGGCTGGAGGAGGCAAAGGTGCAGGAGGACGGCCTGCGCGTGGGGAGCACAGGTGCAATGACCCAAAGCAGGACCCAAGGGCCCAGCCCTCGTTCTTCTGGGGCACTCAGGGGCCTTGATGTCAGCCGAGGCCCAGGCAACACATCCGGTCCCTACAAAAACGTCACGGAAATGCAACTCAAGCTCCACGGGTCGTGGGTCACGCGTCCATGACCACCTCTTAGCAGTCCCTCTATTAGGCACAATACAGGGGAGAAGAAAGCCGTAGACCATTCCCACCATTCAGAAGAACAATATACCAAAACTTCAGAAAGTAGATCAAATCGCAAAGTCCTGGGCAAAAGCAACTGCCAAAATGGGGGACAAAAAAAGAACTGGAAACTCAGCAACACTACGTGTCAGGTGGAAGGAAAGCTATCAGGTCCAAATTAAGCTAGACCGACAGGTACTATGAAGACACGACACGGGCTTGAGCCTCGGCACCCAGGCTCTTCGAGCATCAACGCTGCCGTCACCACGGGATCAAACACTGAAAACAGGGTGTTTCGATTCAAATATTTGCAAAGGGGGCTTTTCTCACTTACAGGATCAGACGAGCTCCTCGGTTTCTCCAAGTCCATGCCACCGGCAGTTCGAGCCCCATGATTGCCTGTTTGGGGGACTGTCCTGTGTGGCGCCCTGGCCCTTCCACCACAGGCCAGCAGCACCCCACTGTCGTAACCCAAAATGCTTCCAGACACGGCTGAATGTCCCCTGAGGGGTACGGTCGCTGGAGGAAACCACTGTTTTCCGCCAACTAAATGTACCTTCTCTCTACAAGCTCTGACAATTCCCTTGGGAAGAACGTCCTTTCTCTACATCTGCCTGGTTTTCTACACGCCTCCCACCCTGACAGTCTCCCCACAAGAAGACAAATGAAAACTTACTAGAGAAGCCCGTTCCATGGGCTCTGTTCAAAGCCCAGTCTCGGGGTGCGTGGGTGGCTCAGTTAGTTAAGCGGCCGACTCAGCGGCCGACTCTTGGTTCCGGCTCAGGTCTTGATCTCACCGTCGTGAGATCGAGCCCCACGTCAGACTCTGTGCTTGGTATAGAGTCTGCTTCAGCTTCTCTCCCTCTCCCTCCAGCTCACACTCTCTCTCCCTCTCTCTGAAATAAGTAAGTGAAGTCTTAAAAATGCCCAGCATCTAAAGCAGAAGAAAAGCAAGACCATCCATCGGCGGGGGAACACGAGGTTTCCGTGATGCATCTCCTCTCTTACCCCACACCCATTTGAGGATTAGACTCCAAAGTCTTAGTCCCCCGAAGGCCACGGAGGTCTCAGCGGACAACTGAAAATGCACCTCAGCCCCCCTCCCACTCGGGAGTCCTCCTCACACTGAAACTCACAAAGCACCAGACATTCCAATAAATCGGTTTTGGAGTCTCCATGAGCATCTGGAATGATGATCACGTGCAACTCCAAAGGGCTGTGGGCTCGGGACATGAGCTACCCGGCCGTCCAGACGCAGGGAGCTTACCATCCGGAGGCATCAAGGCCTTGTTGTTCTGTGTGCACCACCCCACGGGGTGGAGATCTGCAATCACCACATCACACCAGAAGTCGGCCCGGCGGTCCTCGCCATACCCGCAGTAACGCAGAAGCAGCAGCTGCCCACACGTGGTGATGACCGTGGCCACCCAATACGTGTCCGGGTTGTTCTTGTTGGCCACCTCCAACTTCATCCCCGGCTGGAAGTTGCTCTGAAGACTGATTTCAACCTTCAGGAAGGAGAAACACAGGGAAAATGTCACCGCATCAGACACATTGTATCAGACGAGAACTACTGCTGCTTAAAAACACTATTCCTCTTGCCCTAGGGCAGCTGGAAGAGAAATACAAGAAGGGGCCCTAGCAGACATTTACCAGTAGCCTCGTTAATATCAGAGATAAAAACAGATGAAATTAACTTTAGTAATGTATTTAACTCAAATATTATGTATCCCAAATGTTGCCATTTGAAGATGTAATCAACATGAAAAAATACGGAGTTGTTTTCCATTGTTCTTTTCCAAGGCAGCCCACAAAATCTGGTGAGCTTTCTACGTTCACCCCACATCTCCAGGTGGATGGCACTTCTGAACTGCTCAGAAACTCCACGTGGCTAGGCGCCACCGGGAGAATAGCACAGCCTTTAAGAATGCATTTCTTTTTCTTTTTTTATTTAGGGGTGATAGTATATTAATAGGTACCAGCCGTCCCCCAAAAAGGAAGCTTTGCAAACCGGTGAGCCATGACATTGGAAAGCTCACGCATTGGACATCCCCAAGGAGCGGCTGCCTGATTTATATGTGGCTCGTCGATGGGTCCACACGGCTTTTCCGTTAAAGCTGGAGCACAGGCCTGGGGAAACTGTGCGTCGGGAAGGAAACTACGCTGTGGTTGGAAGGAAAGTGGGAGAAGTGACTGGATCGAAGGGAACAGGGTGGCTCCACATGGAGAAATGTTGATGACTTCCTGGTCCAGAAAGGAAGGAAAAAATTGTGGATCGGTATCTCTTTCCTTAACTCCCTCAAGGGATCTAGCCAAGTCATCCCAGCATTTTGAGAGGCAAAAGGGCCAAAAGCAAGAACCAGCTGGAAAAGTGCCCCAGTTTGCTCACCAGACTCAGGCTAAATCTTTGCCTTAGATAGCCCAGTGGAAAAGAAAAAAAAAATGTTTCTCAGAATTAAATTTTCATTTCCAGTAAAGCAATAGTAATGCCTCAGAACTCGGGTTCTGGAAATTGAGTCTTTCCCTTGCTAATGATAAATTACCAAAATCTCATACATAAGCAAACGTCTGATAAAACCTCCATCTTTTATTTCCTGGACCTTGCCCTTGGCTCGGCACACTTTGTGCATTGCTCAAAGAAATATTACTGATGAAAATGATTTTTCGGTTTGACCCAAATGTGTTCTGAATATTTAGTTATTTCCTCTCATTTCAATCACCTGCCTACAAATGGCTCTAAGACTTATAGGTGTCCTTTTGAAATAAAAGTATCCACTCAAAATAAAAATAATTACCCTTCCTAGATGACATTACTCAGGCCATGAATTTGCCCTGTTTGCTGGCTCTTCACTCCCATCAGTCCTACCTGTCTCGGGCTGTGTGCCCTTTGCAGGGCCACGTCTGTCTGTCTGTCTGCTGTGGTGTCTCAGGGTGCAGAATAAAGGTAAGGTGCACACGGTTCCTGCACACGGAGCCCCACGCAGGGTCCAGCCCTGCTACCGGAAGAGATCAAGTGCAAGGACAAGGCCCATCTTTCTGACAGCTGCCTGCCCTCCCCTTTTGATTTCTAAAAAATCCTGCCTCAATTTCCCGTTTCTTCCCAAAGGTTCGGCATCTTCCTGCGGATGCCCCTTCCCACCCTCTGAACGCAGACCAGAAAGACAAGCGGGGAGACCTACATGCTTGAAGGACGTGTGAGGGGCCGCGCTGGCGCCTGTTTCTTCCAGGTACTCCCCCCAGTTAAAGCCGATTTCCTCCAGGCTTGAACCTTCTTCTGTCAAAAGACAAAGAAAAACGGAAGAATATCAACACCAGAGCGAAGAACGGAAAGGCACCCGCCTTCCCACTGAAGCACAGGGGGTCCTTAATGCAAGAGACAAGGGAACTCAACGGCGCAGAAGGGTCCTGTTGAGGGCACTGCGAGGGCCCCTGGGGGGCTCGGTCGGTAGGTCAGTGAAGCATCTGCCTTCGGCTCAGGTCATGATCCCAGGTCAGTGGATCCATCGAGTCCCATGTCGGGCTCCCTGCTCAGCCCAGAGCCTGCTTCTCCCTCTGCCTCTGATGCTCCCCCTGCTCCTGTTCTCTCTCTCTCTCTCAAATAAATAACATCTTTAAAAAAAAAAAAAAAAAAAGAATGCTGCTGGTCCCGTCAGCTCCAAGGAAGGGGAACGCTGAGGAAATCCTGCCTGAACTACGCTGGCAAAATCAAGTGTAAAATTAAGCGCTCTCGGGCAAATGAAAAGCGATTTGTTTCAGGGCATACCTGCTGCCGGTTAGAGTGCTTGTTGGGAATCAGCCACCGTCACGGTGGCCCTCCCTCCTCCGGGGAGGCTGGAGGACCAGGCCAAGGAAACCTGGACGTGTAGACAGCACGGGCACCTCAGAGTGCTGAGAGATTAGAGATCAGACGGCAACAGCACAGACTGTTTGTGTCCTCAGGGACCTCAGGAAGCACTGACTCTGATGTTCTTCCAAGGAAAAAACTGTCTGAGATCCAGAAGCCTTGCTCAAGTATGTGAGGTCACCTAGCAACTTAGGGACAGAAACCAACCGGCTGCCAATCAAGCAATTCTCAAAACATTTAAGACCGTACATAGGATACAATCTGTATAGTCAAAAAGAACCCACTAACTCATTTTAATGCATGGATAAAAATATCATGCCGTGGGTTCCAACGGGAAGAACGCATAAGCTGTAAACATGACTTTAACCTATCTCAAGGCTATCATAGCACAAAGAACATAGAGCATAGGGCTGTCCACACATGTGCTTAAGTGAGAGCATCAAAGTTTAGTTTCCCTTTTCTTGTGAGAACGCAATGGCTGCTGATGTTCAAGCTGTGTGTCTTCTACAAGCAAGAGCCTGTTTCATGGGCCAAGAATAAACACCGCTCTTGGTCCCATTATTAATGGAGAAGTGTATCCTGGCACGCGAGCCAGGGCATCAGCTGCAGGAGGCTCTTGGAAAGAAAGCCATGCGTTCTTCAATTGTAAGTACGGAAAGTAATTTTCTGGTGCTACTCTGTATCGTCTCAGAAATGGATAGATCATTTTGGAAAGCCAAACAATGCTAGGTTAAAAGCAGTTACGTTACATTTTGTCTTCTAAATCAAAGTTGCTCAGAACTAGCCTCCTTGATGTCACCCCCCTATGAGCTGGTTTATAATTCAATGTGCAGGAAAAATAAAAGTGACCCGAAGAGAAACCCTTCCCCCTTGTTTTTGTCCCAACATTCCACTTTATCCAGGGACTAAGGTCCTTCCATTGGAAACAGGCTCCCTGAAAAAAGTCAGCAGGTCCCGCAGCGGCCACCTAACAAGAGACGTTGCGGAGACACCATGAGGCAAACCTACAGGGAAAGCAGTGGCTTTCTGGAAAACCCCTACGGGTGTCGCCCAATGGCTCGACCCACAACTCTTTCCCCAAAAGGCCGCAAGCATCGATTACCAGTTTTGCTTTCTGATGGACTAGCCAGAAACATCCGCACACATCTCATCTGCTCAGGGCGCCTGGTGAAGAGGAAGTCTGTGACTTCTCCACAGCCTACCTGTCCGGCCCCCGCTCAGCCCAGGCCACCTGCAGGCCTGCCCACCCCAGCCAGGGTCACGCATTTCCAGCCCCACAGAGCCACCACGCAGTCACAGCAGTGTTGTAAGACCTACGCGGGACCAGGAAGTCAGTTCGCTGCTAACCGCTTTGCATGCATCAGCCCCTTTCATCCTTGCAAAAACCCTGACAGATGGCGACTACCATCCCCATTGCACAGAAGAGACGACAGGAGCCCAAAGAGACTGGGGACGGGGGCTGGTCACCAGGACCACGCAACTGTCTAGTCCCAGAGGCAAGAATCCCACTCGGGCTGTCCGGTTTCAAGCTGGAGCTGTCCCGAGACGACTCTCTGTATCTCCCTTCTGCCTGCATCAAGAGTGGGGCACAGGCCTTCCGGCACCACTACCCGTTCCTCCTCCTGGCGAACCCAGGGCAGACTCAGGGCCAGCTTCTCTGTCTCCCGTGCTGCGGAGCACGGGAGCACTCCAGACCCCAGTCCGGCAGCAGGATGATGCAGGGGACGGGGGAAGGCAGGAAGCAGTAGCCAAGCTTAGAAAGAACAGCGTATGCAGAACCCCCAGAGCCTTCGGCAGGAGGACAAGACTGGGGGTACGACATGTGTATGAAACTCGGGCCTGGGCCTTCGGAGGCAGGTGGTCCTGGGAGAGCTGTGGGCGAATGAACAGCTCCTGGGAAATGGAAGGGATATCGTAGGGAGTAATGGCTTCCCCCGCAGCAGAAGCATCTGCCTGCGGACACACCCCGGAGGAAGGGCCCGAAGAAGCCAGCGCCTGGGTCTAGAAAGCGTCACTGAGCTTCAGCACCACACCTGGAAGGACCTGGGACCCCATCGCTTGGAATCATCCCTGCGGGTGAGCCCATAGCTTCAATCTCTCTGCTTCAGCCTCAAAACCGCTTGCCCCGGTTCTCCACGCTGCAGACAACTCCAATCAGGGCCACCAGCATTCTCCCCAAAACCCTGTCCTCACCGGAGTTTAACTCATTACAAACCAAGCTTCTCTTCCTGCGATGAGCAGGCTGCAGACGGCTTCCAGGCTCACTCGGGTGCTCGCCCAAGTCACCAGGGGACGGAAAGGCCCCCCAGGGACTCCACAGCGAGCTCGGAAGAACGCTGCCTTGGAGAGAGCCGTTCCACACTCTACCGTCCCAGGAAGATACTTAGAAGTCAAAGCTGGAACGGGATTTTAAAAGTCAAAGCCTGTGTGCCCAGCACCGGTAGTTTTCAATGATAAAATCATACACAACACGCAGGGCCCCCCACCAGAAGGCCTTCCCCGACCTGTGACTCACAGCACGTCCCCCAGGCACACGCTCCCAGAACAGCCCGTTCTCTGAAGACGTTTCAATGAGCAACAGATAAACACGCACCCTGTTTACGAGAGGAGGTCTCATAAACCCAGAGCAAATATTTACAGCTGATTCATAAACCTTGCCAACCCATAAACATTTTATCAGGGAAATTCTGACAAGCTCCCTCCTCTGCCAAGGCACCAGTCAGAAGCGTTTTTCCCTGTGATGTCATGAAAACAGGCCATGAAACGCGACCAAGAAGACTGCACGTTCTCAAAGAAAACAGGCGCGCTCATTAGTGGCCGTTCAGTCGGGGAACAGTCACCTGCACTTAGACAATGCAGACAGCCACAGAGATTTTCCAGAAAACACACACACACACACACACATAAAAATCACCCAGTCACCCAGTTGGGGGGAGGGCAGGGAGAGGGGTGGGCAGTAATTTTTCTAAAGAGAATTCTTTGGGGTCTTTTGTTTGTTTTGTTTTTAACAGGGAACACAAATAGAGTCAAACAGAACCAGTTCCTGGCACCAAGAATCAGAAATCTGAATTTTTCTAATGAGAATGTCAACTCCTTTCCTTCTAAAAAAAAAAAAAAAAAATCTGTGGGACTCCAGTTAATGTATTCCTAACAACAACAACAAAGAAAAAGAAAACACTGCTGAAGCCCATGTTCCCAGCATAACTCTCTTCACTCAGAGGCCCCCCGGGTCTGAACGTGCGACCCCACTCTATCTCCATCTTCATGGGGAAATTACATCCAGCCAGCCTGGAAAAATAACGTCAAGGAGTCTACTTATCACCGTGCCGGCAGTTGTTTGGCTTGCTTTTATCACGGCAACTGGAGAAGCCCAGAGTTCCAGCAAGCCAGCCCCGGTCCACAGCCTCCTCCACCCACCGGTGACAACGCCGTCCGCCCTGTCTGCCGGGGAGGCCTCGGGCTCGCGGGTCTGCGCTCATCCCAGCCACATCCTCCGTGCCCCTGGGAGGAGGAGTCGTTTCCCGGGGTGCCTGTTTCCTTTATAGGACTCAGATGCCAGTCAAACTAGGATTTGAGCTTTCATTAGGAAAAGAGGCAAAATGGGAAATAAAAAAAGCCGTTAATCAGATTCGGACCTCACTGCTGTCCCGTGAAGCTTTTGTGAAAGTCAGAGGGACAGCTCGTCTGCACAAGGAAGGGCAGCGGCTCAGGGTAGTCCAAGTCCAAGCAGCCGCTGTCACCTGGGCCGAGAAGAGCTCCAGGCACCTACGCGTAGTCACCTGCTGGGGGAGACGGCCCGTGTCCCATCACATGTGGGGAGAGGACAGCAGACAAGTGGAGCGAAGGACAAGAAAACAGCTGGGTCATGCCCACGTCCCAGAAAGTGCGTGTCTGCACGTGGAGGGGGAGTGCTTGGCACACCTGGGTGACTTCGCCCCCACGGAAGGGCAAGTGTGACCCAGTATGCAGAGCACCTGCTCCCGGGCCTCCAGACGCCAGAAACGAAACCCTGGTCCCAACCGAAGAGCCAAGGGACTTCGCCATGTCGTCCGGGGTTCCCCTCTTTACCATGCGGATGATACAAGCAGCGATTTCAAGGGGTCATGGAAGGGTAAACTGAGTCAACAGACACAAAGTACTTGCAGAGTGCCTGCCATACAGTTCGAACTCGGGGTCATGGAGAACCAGCAGCGCTTGCCTTCTCCTGCTCTTCTGGTGAGTGGGTCCTGCACGAAATGCTCGCGGCCCCAATCGTGTCACAGTGGGTCCCACCACCAGACACCCCCACCACCGATGCCAGAACAGGACCTGTCTTCTATATTATCAGCTCGAAGGGGAAAATAAGCTTCCTGAGGACTCCTACTTGAGTCGGGTTTACCAGACAGTGTTTGAGAAGACGTTGGGTTCCTGCCAGTCAGCCTCTGCCCTCTACAGAGGTTTAGATCCCGCCCTAAATTTATTTCTCCTTGAGGAGCCGCTCTTTGGGGCTCATCTAAAAGTTTCCACAAAGAGCCGCTTGTGGAAATTCCACGGAGAAGGACAGATCAGCCACATAAGGGGGAAAAAGGCTCCTGGGCCCATGTCTATACGTGTTAAGACACTCTGGAGCCCTTCAGAACTACCATTTCCGGAAAAGAGCCTCCCGTCTTGTGTGACTCAGGCCGCTATCGTGCGTGAACAAGGAGGCCACCGTGAAGTGTGAGCACACAACGGGCCTTCGGCACAAGCCCTGTGCAGCCGGGGACGGAACAAATCTCCTGCTTCCCTATTCATGCGATCCCCCATGAGGAAACGCAGCCCAAATAAATTTCCCGACACCATATTACCAATGGGCTTCAAAACCTGCATAAGCTGGTATTACCGCTGCAAGAAACTGAGAAGTCCACACACCTTAGGTTTTTCAACAGGCTCGAAAACACACCTTTGAAAACGAGGCAGTCCCAGACACAGGACCATTCCGTGAAGGCACGGTGAGAGCCCGGGAAACCAAAAGTGGAAATGTAATCTCACGCAGCAAACGTAAGACAGTTTTTTCTTTAAAAAAAAAAAAGCGTATTTGTACTTAAATAAGAGTAGGGTGAACCTTCCGCCTATGGGACCGAGTTTCCTCAGCAGAGAATTTCCACACTTCCACTGGGGGACATGTCTCAGCTCTGCTTCTAGAAGCTTCCTCACTCCAGCTTCCATACAGAAAAATCCCAGTGGGGCGGGTGGGGAAACGGGGCTGATTCTGAAGCAGACACGAACACCCTTCTACATATTTAGACAATCACTTAAGGGCTTTCCAGATTTTTTTTGCAGATAAAGATAGAAATTTGAGTTAACACAATAAATCCAACGATACCGAGCCATCTGTAACGCTGCCCTTGACAGCACTCATCCGAATAAAAAGGCAAACATCGTGATTTCTCCAGGTAAGGGTCAAATCTCCCAATGAGTTAAGGATCAACAGTTTTTTACACGAATTCACCAGAGCAAATATTCATGATCCAGACAGATAACCTGGGCTGATTGAATTTGCTGTGATGCAAATAGAGCAATCTTTAAAAAAAAAAAAAAAAAAAAGAAGTGTCTTTTTATTTTTTTTTTTTTTTTGCTTTTAAGAAGTGTCTTTTTAAAACGGACTCTTGTGTAAGTATTTAGAAAAAGATGCGTGAATTAACTCACTGACGAAATACTAACATTCGATCTAAGGCTGCTTAGGTGTTAGATTCCTTGAACGGAGGAAAAACTTGACCACAGACTCACGTGACCTAAATTTCTTTCCCATCAGGCACTTCTCCGAAAGACAGGTTCAAGGTTTCAGAGAGGAGGGGAGGCGGTGGCATCGGTGCCTGGCCGGATCCCGCTGTCCTGTCCCTCAAAGCACTTGGGAGACAAGTATGACGTTCCCACTTCCCTTGCTCCGGTGCAAACACAAGAGTCATTCTGGCCAAGAGATTCTGAGCAAAAGGGACAGCTGTGTCTTGGGAGCCAGATAACGTCACCATTGGTTCAGGACCCGTAAGAGAAAGACGGTGCGTCCCGACTGGCGAAAATGACATAAAAGTATTTACTGTGTTCGCCACTGAGATGCTGAAGCGATCTGTCACCTCACTGTGACCCACCCCTCGGCCTAGTACAGGAAATACTCATTTGGGGCTGAACTTTGCGTAACTTTCAAGCTACTCGAGGCTTCTAACTATGACAGCAGATGCTAGGAACAGGCAGCTGAGAGATCTGGAAATGTTCGCCTCACGGATGCCTGAACATTTTCACGAAGATACAGGTCACTGAATCAGCACGTCAGAGAGAGAAATCCAGAAAACAACGTCCCACCTGAATCGAGACCTCCATTACCGCTCGCTGAGCTTTGCTGTTTCTGCAGGGGTGAGGAGGTGGGTTCCTGCACACCGGACGCGGACAAGCTGCCCTCCATGCCTGGTGAGTAAGGGTCCTCCTCCCTTAACGCATCCCTCAGCAAGAATTACCTAGGAGCAACCAACAAAGGAAAAAAAAAATCAGAGAACCTTGATTATATTCTTTTGTTTTTCA
Organism: Meles meles; assembly: GCF_922984935.1. Lineage (NCBI taxonomy): Eukaryota > Metazoa > Chordata > Mammalia > Carnivora > Mustelidae > Meles > Meles meles. The sequence goes on along the minus strand of NC_060072.1, from coordinate 144,099,282 downwards.
AGTCCCTCCCCACCAAAATAACAGCATCCCTTCAGATCTGCTACCGGGTCATCCTAACACGCAGGATGCCGGGTAACGCCGGTAACAGAAATACCCACACCCGGGGGACACGGCTCGCGTGTGTCCCAAACAATACGCGACCAGACCCAGGCAAGCGCTCAACGTTTGCCAAGGTGCTTTCTGACCAGTCAGACTTCTCCGAGCACAGTCTGGCTAGTCTTCGCTTGCATTCTGCTAGCACGAGGTGGAAAAACAGGTAAAATTACAGGTGCTTCTCACGGAACCTACAATTCAGTTCATCTTCGTTCCAGCTCACGAAACAGCCGGGCACGCCGCTCTCAAGGGTCGGCCACGGTCAAAGCCGGTGGTTCGACACAGCCACGCGGGGCTTTTAAATCTTTCCCTCGTTCAACATCTGCTTGTGTTGCACACGTAGATGGAAGTTTGAATCAGCAAAAGAGCAAGGATAGAGGAAGGCACAGAACCTCTACACCTATAAACAGAGTATTTGTCACCCACATAAGGAAAATACCTTTTAAGAACACCACTCCTTAAAAAAAAAAAAAAAAAAAAAAAAGAACACCACTCCTTTTCAAGCCACCACACACGTGCACGCACGCACACACGCACACACACTCACACATATGCATGCACACACCCCTTTGGGTGCTATTCAGTTGACTTTCCTGAAAAATTATTTTGAGGTCAGGTCAAAATTAAAGGTTCATAAAAGGGTGTGAGTCACCTGCGCCACGGCAGGAAAAAGGCAGAAAACTCTCGCAGGAGAAGACGGGTGAGGTCCCGGGTACCTGGTGCGGGAACTTAACCCAGCACCAAGTTACTACCCACGTGTTCATAAAATACTACACCAGACGCTGTGGGGGCGGGGGAGGGATACGAAGCCGTTTGTCCATCAAAATACAAAGAAAGAAAATACCTACTTCCGAATAGGAACCATGGAAATGTCGAGACTGGTTCTCCCAGGAGTGACCTAAGCCTCCTGCAGGTACGAAGAAAAGTACACGAATCAGAAAATGAAATGACAGGTTATCAGGTAAATGTAACCAGTTGGGAGACCATCTTTGACTCACTGCACCGCCTCTGAGCACAGGTGCTTATCCTGCTTTCTGAAGCAAAAGTGAGGCTGTGTGATCTGAGGACGAGAAGTCAGGACCAGGGATACAGGAGCAGTCGAGGCTGTCCCAGGAAACAGGAGGGCACTGGTTAAAAGGCTGAAACGGCTTCTGGGGTTTAAAAGTCCCATCAAGGATTGGGAGATACCCCAGGCTCACCCGAGCCCTGCCTGGGGCCAAGAAAGCAAGGCAGGACAGTCCTACCCCGCCCTCCAGCAGCGTCTAAGACCGACGGTGCAAAGAAACTGGGTGCACACAGGAACGACCTCAACCTAAACGAAAACTGGTGTGTTTTTCTTTAAATAGTTTTTTAAGAAATAAGTAAAGGAATGCATGGAGCAGATACACGGGTTCCAAGATGCTTTAAAACAGAGGGCATTGGCAACCCCAGCACTTCGCACACTGGGGCTGGCTAATTTTACCGCAGCGCCATCCGTTTGCTAAAATCGCGCACGTGATGACAGGCAGAACTGCATTCTCCTAAGGGCACTCCTGTTGCCACGCAGACACTGGGATGTGTGGCAGCCACGGTTCCGGAGGTCCCCTCCCCGCAGGGCGGCATGCAGCTGACCAGGCAGGAGAGGGATGGGGGGACACCACGCCCACCAGTAACGGCGGCATCCAGAGGAAGCTGCTGCACCCTCTGGGAAACACTGCCTCCCTCCCAGATGTCTGCGGGGCTCTGTCGGGGAGATCACCGAGACCTGCGAGGGCCAAAGGACAAACAGCTGAACGACCACAGGAGGGGGGGGACCCTGGGAGCCAACGGAGTATCAGACAGTCCAGAACGGAGGGCATCCCCACGGGGCACCGGGCGCACGCACTGACCCTTTATAAGCTGGTCAGGGACAGGGACACTAGAGACACAGAGAGGCAGAGGGAAGCAAGACGCAGGAGCCGTGATCACCACGAGGATGGGCGGGGGCAGGCAGGACCACAGGAAGTGCTAGCGGATCAGACCCGAGGCTGAACCCCAAGGCCAGGAGGCTGGTTTGCCCAAATGAGGCCCCCAAGCCTGCGTTCCACTCTGCAGGCAAGAGCAGACACCGCAGGACTTCACTGCGGGAGTGCCATGATGCAACCTGTTCCAGGCAGCCGTACCCCAGACAGACGGACAGACAGGGACAGGACTGAAACGGGACCCTGCGGACGAAGGTCTGGGGAGAGAAGGAAACAAGTACACGGCGTCCTTCACAAGGCCAATTCAGGGGACGTGGTACAAACGACCCAGGGGTTCCCCGACATTAACAAGACGCAATCTCTTCACAGCTTGGAGGCAGCTTCCTAGACTAAATCCCTTTCCACAGCTCGGTCTCCACAGCGTCTGGAGCCCAGGCCATGCCTGTGGAAATAAACACGGCCACAGGAACCACGTCAAACAGGAGGACGACAAACCGCTCCACAGAAACGAACTTCCAGGGGACTTTGTGGGGGCAGCAGAGCTCACTGGTTAAAACCAACCCCAAAGTCCTACAAAATGAAAACGGGATTTTGAAAAGAAAATCTTTTCCTGCCGCCAACCCCGACCCCAAAAAAGGCTATTTTTAAAAAGAGGCATATTTCATTTTGGTTCTTAAAATATATATTAGGTTCAAGACCAAAGGTAAAGCTTTCTATTAATGAAAGTACCTTTGTTTTTTTAAAAGACATGAAAAGAAAGCTCACAAAGCTGGGTTTTTTAAGGGTAACTTCCTGTTTTTTACAATACACTTGGGATCCTGTGTAAAGTTAATCCCACTCTAATTGGCTCCTCTTCTCTCTAAAGTTGTTGAACAACACAATTACAGCAACTTGGAGAGTAGCAAGGCTGCGATCTAGCTGCGTGACCCAGGCAAATGACTTGACCTCTCTGTTCCTTCAAACCTCTCATGAAAGCTTGATTAGATGCAATCCAGGGCCCTTTTCAAATCTAAAGTTCTAGGAATCTATCAGAGCTTTTTTTCAGTGTCAACGGTTTTTTCCGCATTCAGATTACCTGTTTATCTGAAAGAAATGCAACAGAATAAGCATCCTCCCCTGTTAATTCTTCTCCACCTCCTCCTACCATTTGGGAAAAAAAAATTCAGAGACGGTTAAGTAATTTTAGCATAAGCCAAGCAAAAGTCTTGTTAGGAAGAAAATGGGTGGGGAAGAACACTCACTAGATAGTATTCTAGCGCTAACCAGAAATTATTAGGGGTTTTTACCTATTTTGAATTATCTTTAAGCCAACAAGGTCCGGTCGAACTTTCTAGACCTCCAGGGTCCAATACAGTAACCACCAGCCACATGTGGCTACAGGGCCTTTGAAATGCAGCTAACATGAAAGATGATTTCAATAACCATCAATCCTTGGCTCTCTTGAAAGTTTTAATTTAACAACAGCAAGCTCATTAAAAGAGAACCCAGGAATTTTAAAACCTAGGAAACTTCAAAAAGAGACTTAACGGCTTCCCCGTGATATCCCACAAACATTTCACAGCAAACGCTCCGATGAAGCCGGTTTTTACGGAATGTGCTGCAGTTTTGCGTCGCTATAATTTCAAAGAAGAAAAGATCCAACATCCTAAAGCATGCGCGTCACACTAAAATCGCTTCCTGTTTTCATTCATCTATAAATTCGGGAAAATCAGTCCAGCTCAAAAAATGTAATCAGGCTTCAAGTTTTTCTGGGAAGGAAAGAGAAAAGTCCATGAATGCAATTATGAAGAAATGAGTCATGTATCAATGGCTTATAGAATACTTATTGAAGGGGGAAAAGTTTGCTCAAGTTTTTATGACTTCTCGGGGATTCAGCTCTCTGCCCTTGCCCCCAGCCAGACACCGTAAAAAGGGAATCAGGGCCTATAAAGTAAGACATCAATTTAAATGCACCAAATCAATCATTTTAAATAGAACTCAAGGGTAACATCATAAATATCAAAAAGAAAGCCACATCAATGAGTGGCAAAGTTAACCCTTACGTTATTCTATAAGGACAAGTGACAAGACCCTTGTTTAAAGAGGAGACTGCAAAATGGTTTTATTTTAGCGAATGTCACGTTACACTTGCACTTTCTCAACCATGTTTACTGGCTTCCTTCCCATAAAAGGTATACGCACGCTGCAGAAGTCTAGAAAAATGAAATGATAAAGGAGCACATGAAAATCACTTATCATTCTAACACCCGGGAATAATTAGCCTTATGTGGAGAGTTCGTCCCCGACAGCTTTTCTGCAGGGTTTCAGTTCACCTAGAATTGAGAATTTTAATTCACGTTTCATTTACCATCACAAAGACAGCACTTCCCTCACATCATTAAAATTCCTTGAAAACACGACTTGCAATGGTTGCACAATTTTTATTATAATATGAATACGGTAATTTATTTGCCACTCCCCTCCTACTGACCATTAAAGCGTTTTTTTCTTTTTCTCCATCATCAGCAATGCCGTGTCTACCACACTCAGCCATAAATGCTAACAGACCTCTGAGGCTTCCTTCACAAGGAGCCCCAGAGGTGAGATGAGGGGCCAAATGCGGGAACACATCTAAGCCTCACGACCCACGCCACCTGCGATCCCACGGATGCGAGCCTCCCGAAGAAGCGAGGCAACGGGAAGGGAGCCTGGTGCGCTGTCCACTCCCGCCACCACGTCACAGGGAAGTAAGCATCATCTCGTCTACACCACCCCCACTTAGGGCCCAAATCCCACCAAACACACCCTACAAGGATCGTGCTCCCTTTTTGTAAGTCTGTGATTATGATGCTCTAGTTGTCACGGCTGACCTCAGGATGCATGCAAAGCTTTTGTCCAAAGATTGATGTAAAATGCGGTCTTTGGTTTAAAAAAAAAAAAAAAGTCACAGTTCCCACCAGCAGTGACCAAGGTGCTTCAAGCCCAAGGAGGCCGAGGTCCCCAGGGAAGTGAAAGCAGGGCCTCCTACATTATGAGTGGGTGAGCCTCATGGCGGGAGGGTAACCCGTACTCGACGGGGTGCTCACTACCTAGAATGGTGTCCACTGCCTCAACGGTTCTCAAAACTGAAGGCAAAGAATCAGCTGGAGGGCCTGTCAAAACTCGGGCTGCTGGGCCCCACCCCCGAGTCTCTGACCCACAGATCCAGAGAACTGCCTCATTCCTCTGTCTTCTAGCAAGTTTCCAGGTGCTGCGGACGCCGCTGGGCCGAGCACTGCCCTCGGAGATCCGCTGCTTGATGAAAAGACTTTTGTCTGGGCTGCTGAGAAAGATAAAGCAGTTCTTCATCAAGAGATATTTAACAAAGGTGTACCCCCCAAGATACTATTATTTCTGCAAAGTCATTTACATGTGGCAAGGGGAAGGTCGGTTCTCCCAGAAATAGCTCTGCGTTAAAGAGTCTTGCATGGTGGGGCGCCTGGGTGGCTCAGTGGATTAAGCCGCTGCCTTCGGCTCAGGTCATGATCTCAGGGTCTCATGATCTCATGATCCTGGGATCGAGCCCCGCGTCGGGCTCTCTGCTCAGCGGGGAGCCTGCTTCCTCCTCTCTCTCTGCCTGCCTCTCTGCCTACTTGTGATCTCTCTCTCTGTCAAATAAATAAAATAAAATCTTTAAAAAAAAAAAAAGTCTTCCATGGTAAGCAGCTTTCCCTGCAGAATGCCAGTTACCACCATTCTGTCTCACAAAGTCAAGCTTTGCGACACCATCTGCCGAAGTCAGGCCAGCCTGTTCCCGGTAAAAGTTCGGTAAGAGCTGCGGTTTATCAAGAAGGCATCGTGTTGACTCTTCATGGGGGAGCCACGCTCCTAATGGATCTATGTATCTGGACGAATTACTTTTTCCAGGTCTCTTTTCTCAAGAAGCAAAAGGAAACTGGCTTGTACAATCTCCAGGGACTCTTCCCGCGGTCCCTCACTCCTGGGAATGCCTCCTTCTTCAAACCCCTTGGCTGACTGCCATGGTGCTCATCTCCACACCTCTGATAACTCACTTATGAACTTCCCCGTTTCTGTCATCGAGTCATGTGCTCACACTCAGCCCGCTCCCCCTCCCTCCTGCCCTTCGCCTCCTAACAGGTGTGACCCCAGCAGGTCTGTGAAGGCGTCCCAGCTGACCTCACCATGGCACATGGTGCCCCTTCCTCACACAACCGTGCTCCGGAGTCAGTCATGATCTTGTTCTTTCCACGTCCTTAGTTTTAACAACTTATCACCCATCCAAACGCAATCTTTCCACTATCTACTTCTCTTCTCGATAAACTGACATAAATAGGCATTTTGTTCCTTTCATCTCAAGAACTTTCCACCCGGGCCTCTGCTCTGCTCCTATCCAGGCTGCCTTCTATGCCCAGCAGATGCCATCTGAGACCTGGCTTCTCTTTCCTTTGTCACACTTCCTGTCTTCTGGGTCCCCCATGTCTTGCTTTTCTCTTCTGAGGAGGCATGTCTCCTAAGAAAGGACTTAGGTAGAGAAGAGGAGGCCGTGCATGGTTGAAAATGTCATTATCCACCACCACGTTTGAACCAGGAGTTTAGGTGGGTAAAAAAAAATTCCAAAGTTGAGGGACACCTTGGTGGCTCAGTTGGTTAAGCAGCTGCCTTGAGCTCAGGGTCCTGGGATCGAGTCCCGCATCGGGTTCTCTGTGCAGTGGGGAATCTGCTTCTCCCTCTCCGTGCTGCTCCCCTGCTTGTGTGCACGCGCTCTCTCTCTCTCTCTCTCTCTCTCTCTCTCACTTGCTATCTCAAATAAATAAAATAAAACCTAAGAAAAAAACACAAAAACAAAAACTACACAGTGGAAAAGAAAAAGAAAAACATCCTCTCGCAGAGTTTTGAGGGCTTCTGTCCACGATCTCGCAGCTTCCACTGGGGACGTAGGTCAGCGGCGCAGCTCCTGGGGCCTTTGACGATCTGCTTGTGGCTTCAGGGCACACAGACTTCTTTCAAGTGTGAAATTCATGTTCTTACACTAGGATATTTTCTTGAATTACTGCTGATTTCCTCATCTCTGTTCTCTTTTACCCAAATAGTCAATCAACTGTCAGAACTCTTCAATCTGCTTAATGTTTCCCTTTATGTTGTCACTTTATTTTATTTATTTTTTTTAATCTTCCTCTTGGGATCTACTTTCAGTTTCTCCCTCTAGCTCCTCTATGGAACTTCACGGTTTCATTGCATAAAGCTCGGTCTAAACTCTCATTAAGACTCCCTTTCCTACCCTATCCTGTACTTGTTACCGGGATGCAAAGTCTAAACCCTCCCTGCGGTGATTCACGACCTTCTCTGAGAGATTTGTAAGTTATTTTGTTCCCTTGGTTGGTTCTGGTCTCTTCTAGGCACCTTGCTCAGAAGACAGGCAGCACTTTGTGGTTTCTCTTGTTTAAGAGGAGGGGCTGCCAAGGGGCTGGCTGGCATCTCTCAGGTCATTCCAAGAGGAAACCCCACCATGACTGTCTTAACTCTCAGGTTGGTCAACATACACTGGAAAGGGTTCCACCCTACTCTGTCATAGAAGGCTGAGGTCTCTGCCTACTGTCAGTGGCTTAGAAGGGGACATCGCAAAACACACACAATCCCTTTCCTCCCTGATGAGGCATGTGAGGGCTCCAAGAAGGATCTCTCTTAAATCCAAAGCAACAGAGGAGGGGTCAGCTGCAGATCACCACTTCTGAGAGTCAATAAATTCCCTTCCTTCCTTACCTACCCCCTACTCACTAATAACTCACGAATATACCACTTTTTCACCTTGATCCTGTTTTATTAGACATGATAAATGTTGCTCTTTTACTGCGCAGAGACAATTACCCAAGCACAGGTGAAAACACGAAGCTTTCTACTGGAAGTCACGAGGCCTCACAAGGGCTCACTTTAGCCAACTGCATTACGCTAGCGACCAAAGAACTCTCTGAGTTACCCGGACTGTTCAAAGGGATCTGCCTCAAAGTCGTTCAAGAAATCTGCAACGTAACTAACTAACATACTCATAATCTCACGCGCACTACTCCGAAGTGGGAAGAGGTTTGCAGTCGTCCGTGTCTTTCCACGACTCAGAAAACGACGGTCCTCCAGAGAGACCACAAAACGTGAAGGTCCAAACTCAAAGCTTATGAAATTCCAGACACGCTCGGGCTGCCCGTGGATGTCTAGCGTGTATCAATCGCGCAGAAAACGGCCTCATTTCCTACTCCCGGCATCTCGAAATGAGCACAGGACACCCAACCTGAGCGAAGACCTTTCAAAATATTTCACATAAAGGGGGAAAGATCGGGGGATTCTGAAGGATGCACAACCCAATTTTTGTCCCAAATCTGATCTCGGAGAAATCACCGCTTCTGTCTTTGGAAGAAGCAACGGGCAAAATGAGCTGCCAAGTAACTGCCTGGGACGGCGAGAGCAGCTCCAGGAACCACACCTGGAAAGGGCTATGGGGAAGGAAAGCCATGTCAGGTGCCAGGACAGCCCCTTCTATCCACCTGGTCACTGGATCACCCCGCAAATGACGCCTGACTGCGTCCAGCCCCTCCTGACGCATAACAGCCAACACTCAGCCTTTCGAAAAAGAGACAGGTCCTGCCTCATTCCCTCATCAAGTGAGATGAGCTGATGCTGTGGGGCGGAAGGTTCGTGAAACCCTGCCACCCGCCATAGGCTCAGAGTCTGAGTCCCCTTGATTAGGACAGCAATTTACTGGCCATTTGTCAACGGGCTTCGTTGGTTTTCACTCTAAATAGACTGAAACCTGACACAATTGGCTGCCCCAGCATAAGAAATGCTAATTCTTTACAATCAGATTCGGACCCCAGTCCTGGGAAACAAGATATGTGGGGGATAATAGGTCCTCCAGGAGTCAACCCCGGGGCTGGCTGGCTGGCGGCAGCCTGCGGTTCCCACAGTAACATACCGTGACCTCTAATTCCTGGTTTTAACTGCCACCTCTTAGCCTCGCAGCCAAACGGCATGTGTTGCTCGAGCAGAAAGTGAACGAAATCAGTGCTTCCGACGGGGCACTGTGCAACAGGAGAAAACCCAGGCAAAGGGCAGACAAGCGGTGCACCGTGTCAGAAGCCCACTTACTGTCCACGGCCAAACCACCCTGAACGCGCCCGATCTCGTCTGATCTTGGAAGCTAAGCGGGGTCGGGCCTGGTTAGTACTTGGATGGGAGAAGCCCACTTACTTACTTACTCTTTACCTACGGATTATTTAGGGACTGGTAACTACTTATTTGCTCTAAACAAGGACGGCGCCTTGAGATCCCCAAAGGAATCTGGTAGGCGATAGGTCTTTGCATCGAGGTGGTGATACAGGGTTTCTTGCACCAGAAACCTGCCTCCAAGCCACCGAGGTTGAACACCATCCTTAGGTGGCCCTATGACTGACTTCACATACTTTACACCTAAGAGCCTCGAAGGGCCTTCCGATAAAAAAGCATGAGTTCTAGAATCCGCACAGACATCTTCCCACACGGTCCGGACATCCTGAACTAACCCTGGATTTCCCTGTCACCGACAAAGTCTGGAATGAACGAGAGCGTCCGTCCAAGCCTCGGACGAAAGAAAGGCATCCTTCGTCGCTGCAAGAGATGCGTATCCCACGTTACACACCCTTGAGTGGAGTCACGAGCCCGTGCGTCATACGCACGATCGTGAGAACGCAAAAGGCAGAGAATTCTGACAGGGATCCTTCTGCAAGCTAGACATGCGTAGACAATGTCTAATCATCAGCGCCTAATTTTCCGCGGGGATTTTACGCATCCGTTACTTCCGGCAGCCCAGATACACAGCAAGGACGCCTGAGAGATGACACACACTTCAAAACGTCTCATGGAAGCCAGCCTGGAGAGCCATGCAGTGTCCCCGGGGATTCATAAAACAACTGAAGAGCATTTCAGGTGTTTACTTGAACCCATACCTATAACCATAAAATTGGGCATAAATCAAATTTTATAAATCATATCATTTAAATGTATGAAGGAAGTTGGCTCCGGGGGCGTCCAAGTGCATATCGTTATGCAAAGTCAATAAAAACACCCTAATTTAGCTTGGTTACAGAACCTGGGGAATGTAATGAACGGAAATCTGGGCTTTGCACTGGAATGTAAGGATCACGAACCTGAAGGTACTCCGGCCTTCTCACTGCAGCAAGCAACGCTGTTTCATCTGCCAAACACAGGGCCTGTTCCGAAAGTCTTGCCTCCGAGGCACGCGGTTCAGGGAATCTGGGTTTTCACGGACCTCCCTCATTAAAACAAAGTGTAGGGGCACCTGGGTGGCTCGGTGGATTAAGCCGCTGCCTTCGGCTCAGGTCATGATCTCAGGGTCCTGGGATCGAGCCCCGCATCGGGCTCTCTGCTCCGCGGGGAGCCTGCTTCCTCCTCTCTACCTGCCTCTCTGCCTGCCTCTCTGCCTACTTGTGATCTCTCTCTCTGTCAAATAAATAAATAAAATCTTTTAAAAAAAAAAATAAAACAAAGTGTATATGGGAGAAAAGAGGACTAAAGCTTCCCTTGGAATGGAATAAAGACCCAAAAAACAAAACATTGCCCATGGTCTGAGCTGGATCCCGAAAGCTTGCGTAAAAAGAGGCAGGTGAGGACCTAAGGGCCCAGCTGGCTACTCCCAGACTTAATCTAATGAACTGTGTTAAGGCACTGAGGTTTGCAGCCATAGAGGGGCGGAAAGGGGAAAGGTGTCCTGCATTGTGCAGCTCGCGGGGAAGGATAAAGCATATTTAAGTTAAAGTTTTAAGGATAATGAAAGACAAGGGCCAAAATGAGGCTCCTTGTTCTCTGCTAATCCACTGGGAGCCATCCTACCTCCTTTAAGGGGAACGGAGAACCAGGACGGCTGGGTTTGATTCCAGAGTGGGCCGTGTTTCCAGACCAGGGGATGTCACCTATCAGGGACGCACACGTGGCAGGGGTTACAGACCCCAGGGCGTGAGGCCTTGGAGGATCTCAGAAACTTTCGGCTGCAATACAGAACACGACTGCGATCAAAGCAGATGAACTGTAACTTAGGGAGTTAACATCAACAAGGATATGAGTGCTAAGACAAGCAGGCTTCCCGCAAAAGTACACGTTTGCGGTCTGCACTTCCCACCATACCACTGACTTCTGTCCTCTTGTTCACACTGCACAGGCTAAGGACCACCAAGCCCTCCCCCTCCTCCCTCCCACTTCTCCACCCTTCAAAAGGCAAACCCGCTTCTTCCCTGCAGGAATGAATGCAAACACCGCAGTGATCCAAAGGAAATGTTGACCTTGACTTTTTCTGTCCCTTATCTCCACTCATTTGGGGGGACTTTTCTGCGAGCTCTCCACAGGGCTGGAGAAGCGATGCGTCTCTTGCAAGAGTACCAATGGAAGCCTGTCTAGAACAGTCTCAGGGAGCTTGGCTTTTTTGCACCAAATCCCTACAGCCTGGGGCGCCTGAGTGGCTGGTCTGGGTCTGCCTTCAGCTCAGGTCATGATCCCAGGGTCCTGGGATAGAGCCCCACATGGAGCCCCACATGGAGCCCCAGGTCTGGGCTCCTTGCTCAGCAAGAAGCCTGCTTTTCCCTCTGCCTGCCACTCCCCCTCCCTGTGCGCATGCTCCCGTGCTCGCGCGCGTGCTCTCTTTCTCTCTCTCAAATAAATAAAAGAAAGTCTTTTAAAGAAAAAAAGAAAAGAAAAACTACTTAGAAGGGAAAATTCTGCCTCTCTTCCCCAGCTGTCCCAAGGTCCTGTGGAGTTCGACTCTGCACTTGTCCACAACTTGAGAATTTGTCCATTTATCACCTATACACTAGTGTGGGAATGTCTTTCAGAGAGGAAAAAGGAAACTGATGTGTATGAAAATCAACTACCTTTTAATTAAGCTGAAATTTCAGAAACGCAACACTTTTCAAAACTGTAATGGTCAATTCACAGGACAGGGAGCAACATTCTACCCCAACCCAGAGCACTGAATGTTTTCACTTTCGCATTTAAATGCAGAGATTTAGCCTCATCTAAAGGCTCTGCTCCCCCATGACCATCCGAAATAAATGCAAATGAGAAAATGCTCCAGTCTTCCTGCACTGGAAATCAAGTTCAAAGTAAACAAATAAATAAATAACCAACCCTGTTTATAAGATGTCCTAGAACCGCTGTGAAAATTTGATCTCCTTATCAATAAAATCTAGATAACAGCACTCACCTGTAATGATTAAGCAAGCTAAGACAGTTTAAATGTTTGGCGCAGTGTCTCATGCAAAGTAAATAATCAATATACAATAATTACAGTTTCAAGACAAGGCAAGACTAGGATTCACATCCTCACTCTCTCTCTTGCCCTAACTTGCTGCCAAGTTACTGAGCCTCTCTAAGGCCTCAGTCTCTTCTGTAAAATGGGGTGATATTCCCATAAAATAGAGGATACATAAATACAAAGCAGTAAGTACAGGGGCTGGAGAACAGTTCATGTTCAAATAAGTATTTTTATCTTTAACACCAACTTCAGTAAACGATAGTTAATCATCTTATTAATTCTACAATCCTTTCATCATTAATCCCTGGACCTACAGGATCCAAACGTCCAGTTTTTTATATGAGCACTTATTTAAATTATGTTTTAAAAGAGACTCGGAGGAAACTTATACTTGGAATTACAGATTCTTGTAATATACCTTAAAGTGATGCGATTTATACCTCAGTTTGAACTGAAATGGAAAGACAAACTTGTTAAATTTAGGAGAAAGCAGACATGGTACACCTTACTAACTTTTTATAAGACTTTTGTTGGGGGTGCCTGGCTGACTCAGTCAGTAAAGCATGGGACCCTTGATCTCAGGGTTGTAAGTCTGAGCCCCAGGTTGGGCATAGAGATTACTTAAAAATATTAAAAAATAATAATAATAAAAGATTTTTTTTCCTCATCCAATAAAACTTTGGGGGGAAATCACAGGATAAAAACCTGCCACATCTTCTCCTGTCCCACCAGCACCAGAACAGTCTCCTTCATTAGCCCTATTCGACAGATATCACCCTACGCTCTCAGAAGCACTGTATCTACCCAATGTGTCATTTTCCTTAAAATCAAAAAGAATGAAACAGAAAAGCACAATGGATTCTTTGCTTAATCACTGTCAACGACATCTACTTCTCACAAGGATAGAAACCTTAGTAACAAAAGAAATAAAACTTTTTGATTAGCGAATGTCATCCTATCAAAACACAAGGGACCTAACAATCAGTATATGGTGAAACATAATCATTTATTATGTTATGTTAGTCATCATACAGTACATCGTTAGTTTTTGATGCAGTATTCCATGATTTTAAAATTCACTAGGGGCTAACCAGATGGGGGTGTGATCCTGGCATCCTTTCATCAGAGCAGTGCTGACAAGATTCTGCAAACGGATCCTTCAGAACCTTGTTCAGTGACTTTCTATGAATCCCGTAACATCCCCTGTTCTACTGCAAGCTCTAACCCAAATACCTTCCCTTATTTACAATATACAGTCCTGTCTCGTTTACGCTGACTTCAACACGGCCAAGTCCCGTTTTAGCCAACAAGACCACGTCTCTTTGGAGTTGTCCAGGACCTGTCTAGTCTCATAGGGAGAGGAAGTACCGCTGGCTTACACACAGGTTTGATCTCTAGGTCCACTGACACATGGATTTTTTTTTTTTAATAAACTACACTGCTGTAAATATATTTTCTCCTCCTAAGGATCTTCATAACTATTTTCTTTTCTCTAGCTTACTTTATTGTAAGGATACAGTGTATAATAGAAGCATAAAATATGTACGAATCAACGGTTCATAGTAGTGGTAAGTCGTCTGGTCAACGGCAGGCTATTAGTAGTTATGCTTTCAGAAGTCAAGTGACACGAGGATTTTCCACTGGGGGCTTGGGGAGAGCTGTTGCCGCTCACCCCTACATTGTTGAAGGGTCAACGGTACTGTCTAAGAGCCCAACTTAAAGAGCAGGAATGGGGATACCTGGGGGGCTCAGTTGGTTAAGCAAGCGTCTGCCTTCAGCTCAGGTCATGATCCCCAGGTCCTGGGATCCAGTCCCACACTGGGCCCCTTACTCAGTGGGAAACCTGTTTCTCCCTCTGCCTGCTGCTCCCCTGGTTGTGCTCGCTCACACTCTCTCCCTCACAAATAAATAAATAATTTTTTAAAAAATAAAATTAAATAAATAAATAAAGGGCAGGAATGGTCAATGCAACATCAGTCCTAGTTCTTTGACTCCCTCGACTACCAGGAGGCCGCAGTCGTCTGCCCACACTGTAAATACTAGTGGAATGAGGTCTCTGCACTCACCCTGTCTGCCATGGCGGGGTGCGGAGGGTTACGTGGAACAGTCCCTTTTAGTCTTAGAATTCCTAAAGCATCCTTGAATCAGATGCTTCATCATGACTTCTATTCAAAACCACAATGCCCTCGCCCAGCCCACGATACTGTCAAGATGATATATGAAGCCTGGGGCACCCAGGCGGCTCAGGTGCTTGAGCACCCAACTCTTGGCTTTTGGCTCAGGTCATGATGTCAGGGACCTGGGATCAAATCCCACTCAGCGAGGAGTCTGCTTGAAATTCACTCTCCCTCTGCCCCTCCTACTCATACTCTCTTTCTCTCTCTAAAATAAATAAATAAATCTTTAAAAAAAACAAGTTAGTGGATTATATATGAAGGTTACATTTGTGTGTATGTCCATCTCTACACCTCACCTTTTCCAGGGCATGAGTGAAGCCTGGCCCCACGTGCAGCCTCTTTCCCTCAACAATGTTAGCCCTTGGCCCCTGCAGAGGGAACTAGAACCCACCAAATGTCTTCTTGAGCCCCAGTCCCAAGGCCCGTCGTGCTTTCACTGTACTTGACAGGCAGGGGTCTGAAAGATGAATCGTTTGAGCACGCCTACCAAGATGTGTTGAATCACTGGTCTTTTCCCCCAGACAGAAGCATGGAGATCGGAGTGAGACTCCAGTCCGCTGCACGTAAAGGAGCTGAAGCTCAGAAAAATGCCCTAAGTGGTCCAAGGCCACACGGCTAGATGGAAATTATCTCCGAAAGAGAACCCAGACCTCCTGATTCTGTCCTCTCCTCTGCCACAAAATCCGGTGGTCAGATCCTGAATGCCCAGGTTGGTTTGTTATGACAAGCAAAATTTCCCTAATTTTTTCTCCATATTTGTAAACCAGGGACAAGACGTTTGTACTGCAGCAATGCAGATGTAAGAACAGTTAGAGGAAAAAACACATACACAAAATGTGCCTTGAACTACATATCCTGATTTCATTTTGGTACAAGAACCTTTTACAAGATCTTCTTTCTAACCACTCTACTGTTAGGTGAACTCCGAAAGTTCCACTAGTGAAATAACTATCACTAGGTCCAAACCTAGAACCCTAGAGCTGGAGGTCATCCAAATCCCCACAATACACCATTTTGTACAAATTATTAAGAATGAGGAGGACACCAAAGAAAAGCAAGAAGAGAAGAACTCTTTTACTCTGATTCCCTGACAAAACTTTTTCGCTCTCAGTGTAGGCCCTCCAGAGCGTGACTTCCATTTCAAGGATTCTGCCAACCCAAAAGCACCCTGTACCAAGGAAATGGAACCCTCATCCGCTTACTGCTCAGAGCAATGTTTCCAACACAGATGTGGCGAGTCCTTCCTGGGCACCAGTTCTTGGAGAAAAGTGAACAGTGTCATCTCGGCCAGAGCAGGCAGAAATGGGATTTGATAAACATCCCCTACTCCCAGGACAGCAAAGGGAGGGTCTTATGGCAAAAAGAGAATAGAGAGGCTAATTCTGAGATCACTCAGAATCTCCTCTTTCTTCCGGAAACTATGCTGCTTTATTTGTTTGTTTTAAAGCAAGAATCGTGTATTGATACCTAGCAAAGTTTAAAAAAAAAAAAACAGAAACAGAAAACAAAACACCTATCCATGGTTTCTACAAGAAAACACTAAGAGAAAAAGCTCTCTCAGATCAATGAATCCCATCTTTAGTGAAATTCAGGTCCCAGCAGGATGGCCTGTTGGAGGTTCAAGGTGCTGGAAGCCTGATGGGAAATACTCACTTATCGGCCTGGCAGCTCTCAGCCTGCACTTCTAGAAAAACACACATCAAAACAGGGTCGCTCCGCGCACGCTTCTCTAGACTGGGTTCTGCTGAATCCATCGCCCTGCCACCGGGCAGTGGTTTATACCGCCGGGAGAATGGGTCCTTCGCACAGTCAAAACTTTGGTGGGGGAGCGGAGGGTTTCTGGCTTGCGTGGGTGTGCCCCTCCCCTCTTTCAGGCAGGCGGCATGGCCCCAGCTCCCAGCTAAGGATCTGAGACAATTATTTATGGAAGGGAGGAAGCAGCGTATGTGCCAATTTAATGCTTACTAGGGGGAAAGTAGCAATCTCCTATCGCAAAGAAGCGCCTGGCCAATTCCTTCTGGCCACCAAGGCCTCTCCCCTCCCCCTTTGTACCCGCTCAACCTCTCTCCCCACCCCCAGCGGCCTCCCCAGAATGCGGTGCCCAATTTAAACCGGTTTTCGCGTTTTCTCCGACCTGGTGAAACCGGGATCCGCTGGCTTGGTGTAGACACGCGAATCGGTCTCCCAGGTCCCTTGGCGTCGGTGGGAGTGCGGAGGGGTGAAGGAAAGTGGAGGGCAGAGGCGATGGATGCGGATTCAGGCAGGGTCTGCCCTGGTCGAAAGCGGTTGCCCACCCGTGGGCTCGGATCCGCAGCGGCCGCGCCGCTGGAGCCGACAAAACGCGGTGCGGGGCGGGTGCTCTCCGGAGCCGGGGCTGCGCGCGGGGCTGGAAGCCCCAAACCCTCCAACGCGCCCGCGGGGCCGGGAACTCAGAGGAGGGGACGCTGGGGTGATGAGTGCTGACTACTGCACTGAAAGGGGAACGAGCATCCGTAGGACCAGCGCCTGGCGCCCTCTCTTCCCGGAATCCCACCCAACTCTAGAAACCCAAAGATCCCGAAAATTCCGAAAGCGAAACTGCAGGCGGATCTCCAGAAGTTTGGGGACGGTCTCCCAGGCTTCCCGGCGCCGGCTCTGCATTCCGGACACTACCGATGCCGTCAAGGCCGAGCGCCCCTGGCAGCGGCGATCGCTGCGCACCACCACCTTCCGCGTCCCCGGGGCACCTCCCTCGGCTTTTTACGCGGAAAGGGCCCCGGGCCCGAGCCGCAGCCCCGGTTCCGGGGCGGTGGTCGGCCGGGCTCCTGCCGCGTCTCGGTTCCGCCCCCGACCCCACACACACACCTCCCGTTCCTTCCTACAGGAAAGGGAAACTTGGACCCTGCGAGAATCCTGAGGAATGTTCTTTGTAATCGGTTGTATATTCGCTTCCACGGCACAGCTCGGTGCAAAATCGCGGGTTTCGGGGCGTTAGAGTGAATTGTGCGCTTGTCAGCGGCGACGTCAGGAGGACAAGGGGAGGGGTTCCCGGCTGAAACTGCAGTTTACTAGCACAGAGCCATTTTAGGCTGGTTTCCACTCCAGCGAAGCCCACGGGAGAGCTGTCCCTGGAGGACCCGCTGCCAGCGCACGCCGCCAGGGCCGGGGACGCACCGCGCGCTCCGCCCGGGGGGCCACGGCCGTGTCGGCCACAGTGTCGCGATCTCTCAGCCCCGCCGCCCAGGTGGGAAGGAAAATGTGACGCGAGGTCTCCAATCCTAGGGTCGCTTCCCCTGCGCCCCCACCCGCGGGACACTGCGAGAGACAGGCCTCTCCGGCAGGGCGGCGTCCCCTTAAGGGGGGAGGACAAGCTGACCCCAGGGATCTCCCCTCTAAGCCCCTGCAAATGCCTGGAGACCCCGTTACTGCGCTAACTACAGACCTAGCCAACACACTATCTGTTTAACCCTGAGATTTAAACACCTCTCCCGCACTGGGACGAGGCGCCATCAGGTTCGCCGGCCCCTATAAGGTCCCCAGGACTTGCCCTCGCCAGGGCCGAGGGCGGGGGCGCACAGCCGCCGCACTGCCCCCTGTCCCCTGGGTCCCTCCCGCGCGACCTCCGCTCGGCAGCTGCGTCCTGGCCACTGGCGACCCCTGTTGGAGATCCCCTTTCCTAGCTTAGGAAGCTCGGGCTTGCTTGCTTCCCCTCCGACCTCCCCCTCCAGGTTCCGACTTTGCCCCCAAACTCCAGTCGCAGACCCTCCGGGCCCCAGAAGCCGGCCTTTCTCGAACACCACTGAAACCCCCACGCCACGGCGCCGCCCCTCGCCTGCCACGGCCGGAGGACGCCGCACTCAGATCCAGCCTTCTCGAGCTGGACCTAAGCAAGGGCCACTTTCTTCCGAGAACACTTCTCCCATCCCCCACCCTCCCTAGAGCTCAACTCCAAAAAGCAACTCCTCGCTTCCACCCTACCACCCACTTTGCCGCCGAGGCCCGCGCGCCCACACCTCTCGGCCGCGCTGCTCTCATGGTCCCCACGCCCCGGCCGCGAGGCCCCCACCGCCAAGCGCGGCATGCCCCTAGCACACCCAAACCCCACGGGCGCCTGCAGCCCGACCGCACCCAACACCCCGACACTTGGTCCTTCACTCAGGGCTTCCCCCGCACAGAACCCAGCATACAGGGAGGGCTCCTCTCGAGAACGCCGAAATAAATCATTGCCTCTGCCCTCCTGTATTCTGCACCACGTGTCAGCAGTTTGTCACGTCAAATCGGGTTAGTCTGGCTCCAAGACGCACACACACATTCGCGGCGTATGTCTTTGACACCCCCCAACTGCACACGCCGGAATGCACACCGACCCAAAAGCACACGCAGCAGTTGTGTTCGGCTGCCCCAGTCTGGGCCAGCGGCACCCCTTTCCCCCTAGCAATGGACTGGACACGCAGACTCCAAACACGGAAAAAACTAGGGCAGCTCATTCTGTCTCCTTTTTCCCACTTAATTCGCTAAAACAGCTCCCGGAGTAACCAAAGAGAGTTGAAACTCAGGCACCGCAACGCCGGTTGGGTTTTTTCCCACCTCAAAACCTTTCTTTTCAGTTTTTAAAAGCCACCTTAGCCCGCCATATTGAAACGGACACGGTTTCCAAACGCTCCTTCCCCGCAGTTGCGGCGCTTCCAAGAAAACGCAAGTCGGGCTCGGGCTCTGGACGTGCGTCCGGCCCCCGCGAACCCTCCGCTTCGCACCCCCCGGGCTCCCCCGGCCCCGCTTCTGCTCCTCCCGCCGCCCCGGGCCAAAATCAATAAATATATCTAAGCGGTTCCTACAGTTTTCTTTCTTTCTTTTTTTTTTTTTTTTTGGCGGATTTTTACCAACACACACACACGTTTAAAAATAACACTCTAAAGCTAGATCGGATGAGCAATTTTGAAAAGAGGTCACATGAGAGTAGACAACAGGAAAGCCCCAAGTGACAGGATATTACTTTAAAGAGAAAAAAAAAAGAAGAACAAAAAGACTCATCCCTGCCGGAGCACGCTCCGAAAACTCCTCCTGACAATTTCATCTCGGCTGCACAGGCACATATTTCCAAGGAGGCGACTCCGAATGTGTAAACGGTTTTCAACACGCTTGATGGCCGGTCTCCAGTCCTCACCCTACCGTTTTCCCCCTCCCCGCCCCCAACACACACACCAAAAAAAAAAAAAAGAAGAAGAAGAAGAAGAAAGAGACCCCGACGAGGGAAGAGACCGCGGAGCGCGGGGTGGCCAAGGCGGCGGCGTCGCCGAAAAGAGGAAGGTGGGCGGCGGGAGGGGACAGCCCGCACCGGGGGAGGAGGACACTTGGCAACTACGCACGGCCTCCCGCGAGGCCAGGCTCTTCAAAGCCGAGGGGCGAAGCGGCTGGAAGGGGACTGGGGCAGCAAGAATGACAACCCCGGAGCGGAGTTTGGGGCTGTGCTCCGGAGCTGCCGCTCTGCCCTCCCGCCGAGCTCTCCCGCCGCACCCCCTCCTCCAGCCTCCCGCGCCGGGGCGGCCCGAGCTTCCCCCTTCCCCGAAGCTGGGGGGAAAGCAGCCGCCCGGCGGGGGCACGCAACCTGCGGGCCGGAGGTCTGCTCGCCCGGCGGGCTGCGCGCGGGGACAGCGGCCGGCGCGGCGTCCTACCTGGTGAACTTCGTGCTCCCCTCGGAGGGGACCCGGGCCCCGGGCGCCTGGGGGGTGGGGGGTGGGGGGCGCCGGCCTCGCTCGCCCGCTCGCGCTGCCTCGCCCCGGCTCGCGCTGCCTCGCTCGCTCCCCGCCCGCCGCCTCCCTCGCGCGCCCGCTCGGGTCCTCCGACTCCCACTACAGCCTCATTCCAATATGGCATCCTCGCTGTGCGCATGCCCGGCACTCTTTTTTAAGATTATTATTTCGTGTGTGCAGCGAACTCCGGCTACGACCTTCTCCAGCGCTCGCGGAACGGCTCCAGCCCATTAGCCTGCGGGACGCTCGCAACTCCCTCCTCTGCCCCGCCGCGACTCCCCGGCGCCCGGGCACACCCCCACTCCCCAAACACACACACACGGGCACACTCACTCGGGCACACGCACACACACAGGGGCTCATCTCGCGCTCACACGGCCCCCTCCCGCCCCGCTCCCCGCCCTCCTCCCCTCCGCTCCCTCCGTACACAATCCGCAGAAAGTTCACGGCACCGGCGTCTCCGCACACCCATCCGCAGGGAAATCTGGGCAAACTCCGCATCTCCCCCGACACTGTGTGTTCTGGGTCTGCAGTCCCCGGTGGACGAAGTGCCCGAACTTGCGCTTTATCCGCCCCAGGCTGGTTTGCAGCGGAGAGAAATTCAATCCTCGCCGCCGCCTCGGCCCCGCCCACTGCCCCCCCTGCCCCCCCCGCAATTAAATGGAAGCTTTTCTATGGAGATTCAGACTTTTCCTGGTGCCCTAGGGAAGGCGGGAGAGGGCCGAGGGGAGAGGTTTTTCTGGGAAAGGTGCCTCCAGAGGGAGGAAATTAAGTTGGGGCTGCTCGGGCGAGCTTGCAGCTGCGATCTGCCTGGCCCTGGCAGGACGCAGGTAGCGAGGGTCGCCACGGCGTCTCCTGGGGCGGTGTCCGTGCCTGGGCGCCCGAAAAGGGCTATAGTAGGACGGGAAAAAAATCCCTCCCGGGGTGGGGGGTAACGTGGCCCTCAGCGACTGTTGGAGCGAAAAGGAGGCCGCGCAGCCGGGTGCAGGGCAGGGTTACCCGCCGGCGAGTGTGGGCACGCTGGCACCTTGCCCGGGGAGTGCGGGGGAGGGGAGGCCGAGAGGACCTTCCGGGGCCTAAGGCGCAATGGCTAGGCAGAGAATGCACGAAACGTCCCCAGGTCGGAAAAGCTGGCGACGCCCTAGTGAGAAAGACCGAGAACTTAGGAAGGTGGGCCTCTCTGTACGGAGGAGCGAGGAGATGCTGGTCGGGGGCAGCAATTCATTTCCCAGGAAACTAGGGATGCGGACACGTTTGGGGGGGGGGGGGTTACTATAGCCACAGGGTGTAAAATTCCCCCCGAGTCTCTCAATTTTGTGTCCATTTCTTTCCTACGAACCCCTCTTGCCGTCCCCCTACTCTGGTTCAGGGGGTCGGGAGGATAGCCCGGTCCCCAGCCTCCTGAGCTCTCGCAATTGCACCCACCTTGCCCGCGGCCGGCCACCCTAAGTGCATCCTCCAAGGCCCTGGGGAGCTCCGGCAAGGGAGGTCCCCAAGGAGAGGTGGGCGCTCCGAAGGGCCAGGGACAGTGCGGGGACCTGGGATAGAGTCCAGGGATCAGAGTCCGACCGCGCGCGAGATCCCCGGGGTCCTGACCTGACTGATGGGTCCTCTCCCCGACAGCGGGGACCGAGCTTGTCTAGAAGATCCGCAGGAGGGGCATGCCAGAGAAATGGCTCTCGCCAAGCCACGAGGTAGGGGGTGTCCCTCCACTGAAGAGGTCCCTGGAGTTCGGAGATGCCCGGCGGGCGTTGGCCCCAGTGAGGCCCCGCGCACGTCCAGTATGGGGAAATGGGATTTCCTTACACCTCGGAGAGCGCTCTCAGAGGTGACTTCTTCCCTCCTGTCACACCTCTTTGAGGTGCCACCTGAGACCCAGGAAGGTTAGAGGACTCACACAGTTCAAACTGCATCCCGAGTTTGCATCCCCTCCAGCTTTCCTGTCCCCTCCTCTTGGGAACACCAAGCTGGAACCCCAAGCTCCTTCAGGGCAGGCCACTGAAGGCAGAGTCCTCCAACCAACCGCACCCGGTCCCTGCACATTAACCCTTTCACCCGCATCCCCGACCTGCCTCCCTCTGTGCGGTAAAACAGCTCCACATTGAATCACATGGACGCACCTCGGCTCGGAGGAATCCAGAATGTGGAATCCGGACAATCTCCCGGGCTCTACTAGCAGGTGTCCTTCACCCAGGTCACCTCGCTCCTTCAACACAGTCTGGACGGAAGGGAAGGAGCGAAGGAAACCGAGGACCATCCCATTCCAAGAGGATTTGCACCGCTGGAAACGCAACCCTTGCGCCTTTCTCCTGGACGGGGTCACCAGGCACTGCCCCAACGCCGAGCGCCGCAGAAGTAAGGCCCTGAATGCCGATCCCCTCCTTCAACCAACCTGGTTCCTACCCCCAGCGCTGCGTGCGGTACCTCCGCTGCTGGGGCCCCGCGGGGGGCGGGCGGCTACGCCCCTCGCATGAGCCGGGGACCTGCGGCCTCGCCAAATCCGGGGGAGGCCACAGAGGACCGCTCCCTACGCAGGACTTCCGGACCGCCCCTGTGTACAGAGAGAAGCTTGTTCCCTCTCTACTACGTGAGCTGCCGCCAGACCACTGAGACGTCAGGCTTGTTTACCAGGTTGAAGTCATTATCATGCTCAGAACGTTATTTCATCTAAAAACAAAACAAAACAAAACAAAAAAGCAAATGCAAAAGAACATCTAATCCCTAACTCGATGACCTTACCTTACAGTTCTTCTAGAGTACTGGACTCTATGTTTTGGATACTTAGACCCCTTTGTAACTTTGCCCTTGTGATTACAAACAGAGTGCAGGAGGTCCATTAGGGGTACCTATCCTGATAAAAGAAATAGTCATGAAAGTCACAATGCACAGCTACCACATTGTTAACTAAGACTCAGCGCGGTCTACGTGGAATTTCTCTAAGTCCTACTTTCGCATTGCTTTTTCCACGTGACTTCTGGAAAGGGCCATGGCTTTCCATTTTGCTTCCTGCCTCCATTCTCCTGTATCCAAGGACACCAATGAGGCCAATGAAAATTGGCTGGAAGACCCCGTGAGGCAATTAAAGTGGCCCCTTCGTCCCCCTCCAAAACCTTCCAACTTGCATTTTTATTTCAAAGCCAGACACTTTGGGGGTATGGGTATCCAGATGGAGAACCCACCCTAAATCAGTTAAAGATGAAGGGGTGAAAAAATCCAGCAGAGTTAACCAAGGATAAAACCTGGTAAAAATCATGAATGTTTCCAAGTCATGACACTCTCCAACTCAGAGAAATTTAACCATGTAAATCTCATGACTAACCACACAAGATTTCTCTATATATTATCAACATTTTCTGAAAATCTTGGCAAAAAGAAACTTCTGATCATATGGATTGGCCATCACTGTTATTTCATTCCTAAGCAATGGCTAAACCATGAATTACATGACTTCTAAAATCCGCACACATCCCAGTTATGTTTCCTAAGGACTTCGGAATTCTTTCATATGGATGAAGCTTAAATTATACAAAATATTAAAATTATATTTGTTGGGGTGCCTGGGTTGCTCAGTGGGTTAAAGCCTCTGCCTTCGGCTCAAGTCATGATTCCAGGGTCCTAGGATCCAGCCCCACATCGGGTTCTCTGCTCAGCAGGGAGTCTGCTTCCCTTCCTCTCTCTCTGCCTGCATCTCTGCCAAATTGTGATCTCTGTCAAATAAATAAATACAATCTTTTAAAAACTGATTTAAAAAACTGATTTAAAAAAATAATAAAAAATTATATGTGTTAATTGGAAAATATATAGATGTTATTTCCATTTGCGTGATGATACAGCACAAATTAGGAATAAAAAATAACAGTTGAGGAGTTTCTCTCTCATATACTGTGGGTTCCTGAAGTATTACTCCACAAAAATTATTGCTGAAGAGCTAAAAATTATATGCATATTTTTAAACTTTATCTATGTACGCTATCTGTGATTCCTTAAATCTTGCTTCAGTCTTCGCACCAAGAAAAATACTGGTCTGTTTGCTCATAATTATTTCGTGATTAAGTTATCATTTCCCACTGAGAAAAGGAAATGCCCTAGGAGCATCTGGATAGCTCAGCTGGTTAAATGATTGGCTTGGATTCCACTCAGGTTGGGATCTCAAGGTCATGGGATCGAGCCCTGCTTTGGGGTCATCATGGAGTCTGCTTTGGATTCTCTCTCTCCCTCTCTCTTTCAAATAAGTGGATAAATCTTCTAAAAAATAATAAAGAAAAGCAAAAGCCCCAAAGAAGCCGACCACTATGCTCTCTTAATATAGCAAATCTCTAAAGAAATAATAAACATACGATCTTAACACAAAAACAGGAGAAGGGAAAAATCTCTCAAATAACCCCCCCCCAAATAACCAAATATTTGAAGAATTTGTACAATTTTCCCCTTACTGGAGGCTTAAAAGCCAAACATGTCCTGTCCTAGGCTAGTAAGATGGTATTTTTTCATCACCTTTCTACAGTCACTGTGACTAAAGACACTCCCTCCCTTTGTTTTCTCTCTTTTCCCTGATCTCCAGTTGAAGCACTGATTTCCAGTATCAGGACTCGGATGACCACATCACTGCTCCATCACTGGTTTCCTGTGTGACCTGTCTCAGTCAGTGACCTCTCTGAGCCATTCTTTTCTCCTGTATACAATACGGGATTGGATTAGATGTTCTGCAAGGTCCTTTAACTCTCAAGAGTGCTTGTCAATCGACCCCAGGCCAAAGCCACAAATTACGTTCCATAATATTCAAACACCATCTGATAATATTCAAACACCGTCCATTTGAAGTGGCCAACGTGTAAATTCTGGGGTCACAAAGAGGAAAACAAAAGGAAGAAAACACATGGAGAAAGGGAGAAAGGGCCTTCTCTGCCTGACGACCCTGAAGTAAAAGTATCGTTGGGTCGTCTTTCTGCCTCATTGAGATGACTGTTGTGTTTTCTCTTTGCTCCGTGGGTTTTTGGGGTTTTGTTTTTTTTTGGGTTTTTTTTGGTTTTTGGTTTTTGTTTTGGTTTGGTTTGTTTTGGTTTTGGCTGCCCATGGTAGTGTCAGGGCTAAGGTCAGCGTAGCCATGAGAATCCTTCTGGAAAACGCTGGGTGATGGAGATCACTATTTAAATGGATGAAGCTCACTAAATGCTCACAGTGATGGACAGGGGCCCACAAACCTATCACCTATCAGAGCACTTTCTAGAAACTTCAGAAACCCACTATTGCTTCTTATATGATTTGAAGGAGTTTCAGGCTTCCCTGGCAAAAGATGGAAAAAGCAAAATACAATATACAGGGGGTATTAAAAATTGCATGATATCTGAACTCCCCTGTGACATTTATTTAAAGAGCAGAGACGGTTTCCTTGTGAATGACCCCATTCTGACTGATGGCTTCTTTCTCCGCAGAGTACAATGAACCCCCAGACAAAAGTCAAGCCCAACCTCTGAGGCTCCTTGTAAAGGTGGGGCCCCGGTATCATATGCTTTCCTCGGGAATCTGATTTTTTTTATTAGGTAGAAGGTTCTCCATCCTTCAGGCTTGTTTCCAGCCATTTCCAGGAGCGAGGAAGGAGAGGTAAGGAGAGGGCTGCGGAACAGGGCTGACTCAACTACTGGTCTTTTACTCCTCTACCGCAGAAGAAATGGAAGAAGGAATTTATTTAGTACCTACTTTGTGCTACTGTTCTTGATGTTTTTACATACCTGATAGCATATAATGTGTTCTAGCCTTGAAATGGTTTTCAAGTATGTTTTAAACATATATTCCTTCACATCCAAAGCTAGATTGTGGTCCACTGTCTCTAGAACACATCTGAACATCACTTTTTCGTGGTGCTGGAGTTGCCTGGAATCATTTACATTCTCTCGGAGCAGGGATATTTATTGACCAAAACACACATACACGCACACAGGCACACACACACACACACACACACACACACACACATACATATACACACCCAAAAAACAGCCCAGGTGAGGGATGTGGTTTATGACCCTGGAACAGTTTTGCTTCTGACTTGATATTAACTGACTTGAATGAGACTGAATTCAACACTGTGTAAAAGTATAAAGAGTCCCACTGGACTTACCACATGGTATAGACTAAACAAATTAAAATAGGCAGCCGAAATCCCACATCAAACTGTGGGTTCATGTATAAGCAAGCAGACGGTTTTTCTATGCACTGCCCTAATCAATAAATATCCCATTGTCATATACGGAGAAGACGTGCCAGTGTTCAGACGCTGTCAATCCAACGTTACCGTAGCTTCAAAATCCCCGACCTATTTGTTTTCACTGTATAAGTCACTTCAGATCATCTCACTACAGAAAAAATAATTATGATCATGATCAAAGAATTAAGTGAGTAGACCTATAAAGACTTGATTTGCAGTGCCATCTACTGGAAGCAAATAATGGCTTGCTTTCAGATTTTATACATGTATGTACATATTTATTTATTTATTTATTTTATATTTCTTATATATAATATATGTATTTATATTTATTTATTTTGTATTTATTATATGTATATATATTTATTTATTTATTTTTAATTTATTTGACAGAGAGAAATCACAACTAGGCAGAGAGGCAGGCAGAGAGAGAGGAGGAAGCAGGCTCCCCGCGGAGCAGAGAGCCCGATGTGGGGCTCGATCCCAGGACCCTGGGATCATGACCTGAGCTGAAGGCAAAGGCTTTAACCCACTGAGCCACCCAGGCGCCCCTTTATTGTTGTTTTTTAAGGGAAAGAGTGTTAGGAATAACAGACATGGGTAAGAGAAGAATTGGGTTCTTACTATGTTTGATTACATATAATGATCCGGAAGCTCTAGTTTTAAATAAACAGAAATATATTCACCTCAAATCATGTATTCTTTGAAAAGCATACAAAGTACTTAGGTGTGTCTTTGAAAAACAAAAATCTTTTCCATTTTTTAAAATGAGTCCTTATAACTAGATTTTTTAATAGAGCACTATACTTTTTTTCTTCTCGAATCAGTTGATGGATTCTTGGAGGTTTTCACTTTAATTTCATATTTTATGGGACAGGGATGCAAAGATTTCTCAAGGTGTCCCAAATCAATTCCTTGAAGAGGTAAATATTTAAAATTAGATATAGAAGAAAAAGGACTAATGATAAATAAAAACAAGTCACTGCTCAAATGTATTTATTCAACACATATTTACTGAGTACTTGCTGCATTCCAGCCTCTGAAATACAGCGAGCTGAACAGACACTTCTTGCTGCACGATACTTCATTTTCATCGCAGAGAGCTCTGTAATAAATAAATATGGAACACATCTCGTAGAGGATAATACAATGGAAAAGAAAAAAGCAGGGAAAGCTATAAAAAGTGGCAACAAGGTCAAGTAGGGAAGACATTTGCACGGGGGGGTGGTCAGGAAGCCCTCTCCAATACTAGTAATTTGAGCATGGCTTGCTTGAGGCGAGTGTAGCATGTCTGGGAAGAGGGAACAGTAAGTACAAAGGCCCTGAGACTGTCTTGGCCCCATTTCAAAGAAAGAATAAAGTTTCCTTCTGTAACAGTTATTGGGAGTTTTTTTGGTTGGTTGGGGTTTTTTTTTAAGAGAGGGAGGTGCAGAGGGAGAAAGAATTTCAAAAAGTTTCCACACACAGCAGTGAGCTGGGCTGGGGTCAGTCTCATGACCCTGAGATCGTGACCTGAGCCGAAATCAAGAGTCTGGCACTGAACCACCTGAGCCCCCCAGGCACTGTCGCAGTTCAATAATATTCCAACAACAGAAGCATAAACTGTCAGTTAACCTGTAGCATCTAAGTGAAGCCAAGAGTGCTCGTTCTTCCGGATGACAACCCACAACAAAATGAGCAGTTCCAACGCTCCCGAGTCCATGCGTTGCCCAAGAGCTCAAACCCGATTTTCCGGAGTTTCATTAGATTCTCTGGTTGCATGGAGCCATAAAGATCATCTGGTCTAACCTCTCTCATGCCCAACACCTGCTCATACTGTCCCTAATAGTTATCCATTCTGTGCTGGGACACCTCCCGCTGCTGCCTCCAGAGACAGCCAGTCCCAGCTCTGGACTGCTCCAACTCTTTGCAAGTCCCTACTCACACTGAATAAAACCCGTTTCTCCATTCCCTGTGTTGGGCTGAGCTTGCTGGCAACGGAGAAGCCTGACGGTCCCCTCTTCTATTTTCTCACTGTGCAGGTGGCCTCTATAAGCAGGAGTTTTCCATATGTTCTAGGACCTGTGGCTTTGCACCTGCCTCCTTAATGGACATACAGTAAAAACCACGTCTCGAAATGAATTCGTTCACCCTCATCCTCATGAAAATGACCCCACTTTCACAGAAACTCCTCGGGCACACAGTGGTTTCTAAGCCTCGTCCTCACAACAAGGGAACTGTGTTTCCCTCAAAGCCTTTAAACCAATGGACTCAACTGAAAGACCTCAGTGTTTCTGGGCTCTGCCTACCCTCCACTCCTTGCTTGGTTTGCAGTTATGCGGCATCAAAATCAATCCCTCGGGGATGACAGAAATGAAAACAGTCTGGAGAACACAAGCAGTTACAAATGAATGTGAGGAAACAGTTTAACACATTGGCTGAAGGCAAACTTCTGGCTAGAGGATTCAGAACAACAGCTAACCTTTGCTGAGTACGCGCTCTGTGCCTAACACTCTACCAAGGGTTCTATACACATCTAGGAACTCATATAGCCCCACAGCAAATCCTTGGGTGGGCAGGGGGATTACACCCACTTTATAGATTCAGAAACTGAGAGCGTGGGAGCAAGGACGTAACCAGGTCATGGGTGAGCACTAGTCAGTGTTGAAGGCAGAATTTGATCTCAGCCTACTGGCTCCAGGGTCTGGGTTTTCACCCTGAAACTATACTCCCATCATTTATAACAATAGAGATCCTAGAGTCTACATATCATGTACGGAGTGGGAGATTGAAAAAATTTGTGCGATTTCGCAATGGAGTTAAAAAGGGGGACCAAGGACAAGTTGGTGAGCAGCGCCAATGTAAAAAAAAAAAAAAAAGCATTGAAACATGGAATTGTGACTATGACTTTGTAAGTGACCTTGAAGATAAAAAATGCTGAGGACATTTGGAACAGGACAACAGCAGCAACAATAAAGAACTACCATTTATTGCCTGTACATTCTATGTTAGGCTCTGTGCTAAGTGGTTGGCTTGCATTTATTGAATTAATCCTCATAAAGCCCTACAACGCAGTTACCATCATCATACCCATTTTACAGATAAGGAAACTATGACATAGAGAACTTACAGAATTGCTTAAGACAGCCCGCTAGTGTGTTATGGTTAGACGGTGAATGTGTGTATTCTGATTTTCATGGTATTTGAGAGCCAAAACAGTTCATGCTGAAGATGGGGCTACCTTGGGTACCATGAAAAGCTAACGGTTCTCTGTTTGCCAAACTCACCAAAGACCTTCAGACACTCCGTTTCTGCTGAATCCACGTCTGCATGGAAATGCCAGAATGGAAAGACTGTGGATTCAGAAGCTGGAAGGACTTCTTAAATCCCGGCTGTGCACTATCCGTTTCCCTCCCTCTACTTCTTTCTTCTTCTGTCCCTCTCTAACTCAGTTTCCTCTATGTAAAAATGGGGCTAAGGACACCTTCTCCCCACTGCAACTTACCGTGAGGATTACATTTCTCTTTTAGAGAGACAGACTGGTACATAACAGAAGCTTAAGGAATATTGCCTACATCTCTCCTACCAATGGCCACTGACTCGGAATACGCATTGTTCATTAACTTTTAATACAGTGTTGGAATATTTTTAAATGCACATTTAATAATTATGTGTTGAATGATCGAATCAGATCACACCCCAAATTAGTTTTCTCTCTTCCATGACTTTGCATCCCGTGTGATCCCTATTTTAGTTTTCTTCCGCAGTGTCTTCTCCCTATTAGCATGATCCTTGCTCCATCACTCAGCGGTTTCACTGTCCTGAAAATGAGAATAAAATATTCCAAAGCAAGAACGTGGCTAACAATTGATTCATATGATATCAAAGGGCTTGAAGTTCTATTCTACTCATTGGGAACAAAGCTTTCATGTGTACCAGTGCTATGTAATTTTTGTGAACCTTTGTCAATCCTTCAAATTCTAACAAATTTTAATACCCAATTTAAAAAGCAGACAAGGGGGGGTACCTGGGTGGCTCAGTCATTAAGTGTCTGCCTCTGGCTCAGGTCATGATCCCAGGGTTCTGAGATCGAGCCCTGCATCGGGCTTTTGCATCGGTGAGCGTGCTTCTCCCTCTGCCTGCTGCTCCCTCTGCTTGCACTCTCTTTC
Source organism: Meles meles (assembly GCF_922984935.1). NCBI lineage: Eukaryota > Metazoa > Chordata > Mammalia > Carnivora > Mustelidae > Meles > Meles meles. The sequence continues at coordinate 144,068,723 of NC_060072.1, read as the reverse complement.
TCTCTTTCAAATAAATAAATAAAATCTTTATATATATATATATATATATATATATATATATATATATATATATAGACAAGGGCTCCCATAGCAGGTTCCTAGACAAATTGTTATAAATTCACATGAGATGGGTAGTTACAGAATAATACTGTAGTCCCACCAAAAATGTTACAAGAAATGAAGAGACCTGGATTCAAATCTCAATGGCCACCCTTAGCAGATTCTTAATAAGTCTGTGAATTTCTCTGAACCTCAGATTTACCATCTATGAAATGGACATCACAACATCTTACCTCATAGGAGTAAGAGAATTGAGGGAGAAGCAATCTACCCAATGTCTGGTGCAGAGTTTTGATTTGGACACTAAACAAACAAACAAACAAACAAACAAAAAAACCCCACATTTCCTTCGGTTCTTTCTCCCTTTTTGTTTAATAATAAACCAAGTTTCCAAGTCCAACCCATGAGTCAAAGAAAATCATAGACACCTTACACCTGAAAGACAGCTCTAGAATCCAAGTCACTATAAATTATTGTCTGTTTTATCCCCGGCATTGAGCTGGGCACTACCTGCTTTCACATTTCTGTTTGTGTTTTCACACTGCTTTGGGCTCTTAGAAAGAAGAGCGCTACAGAAACTTAATGTATGGCTGGTATTTCTTGGGAGTCTTTTCTTTGTGTCCCTTTTCGCTCATAAAAAAAGAAGAAAAGAAAGAAAGAGAATCTGTAAAACCAGGAAATTCTTTGAGATGGAAATATCTCCATCTTCTTTTCTCTCAACCCTAAGTAGCACAAATCACACTGAATGAGGCGATATTTTCTAGTTAAAAAAAAAAACAAAACGGACTTTTTTTCTCTTCATTCTAGTTGTCAACTAAAGGAAAGCTTTTGTCAATTTTTTGGTACCAAAAGAATCAGTATCTAAAGATCAGACCCTGAATCTGAACTTGCCAGGGTAATGTGTATGTGGGAGGAGCTCGTGAATGTTGGTGGGGTTCAGTCTCGGCTTTGACATTGACCCGAGCGAAACCTCGGAAGTGATTGTATGTCCCTTTTCCCTTCTGTAAAATGAGTATGATGTTATTATGCATACACTTTTGGAAAGATTGCATGAAAGGCATTACAATTTTGTCACTTTTTTAGCTTCTTGGAAGCAAAGGTGACAATAAGGATTTGGGTGTTTGAAAGCAAAGGTGGTTTACACAGTTTCCGAGCCACTGGTGTGTTCCACGCACCCATTGTTTGCTCCTCGAGTATTTATTTTGTCGTTCGTCATTCTGGAGCAGGAGGAGAGATCCCTCTGGGGAGAAGCCCCAGCAACAGGTTGCTGATGGTTTTAAGAAGAAAGCTATTTTTATAAACTGAATTTTTGTGATGGAACCATGTTGGGGATGCTGAGGCCAGCAGTGTGGATAAACCTTTTTTTTTAAATATTGAATTTTTAAAAAACGAATAAATAAAAATTATAAAAATATATTTAAAAATACATAAAAATACGGGCATCTGGGTGGCTCAGTGGGTTAAGCCTCTGCCTTCGGCTCAGATCATGATCTCAGAGTCCTGGGATCGAGCTCCAGATTGGGCTCGCTGCTCAGAAAGGAACCTGTTCCCCGCCCGCCCCCCCCCACCTTTCTGCCTACTTGTGATCTCTCTCTGTCAAATAAATAAATAAAATCTTTAAAAAATACATAAAAATATAAAAAATGCATAAAAAGCTATCAAAAATATGACTCTCCAACGAGGGGCCCCTGGAAGTAAGAGGAAGGACCTCAAAATCCTTCTCACCACCAGAGCACACTAGCACTTGGGCATCTCCCAAACGGGATGTCAGTACGAACTGTCATTTGTGTTATCGTTCTTCAACCTTGAGCCTTGGTCAGAAATTCGGAGAATTTCTGCCAGTGCCCTGGCAAGGGGTAAACTTCTCATGACATGTTTGTGTCTTTATGGATTCTTTCCCTTTCACCCGGCATTCAACGGAGTGGACTCGGACCAGGAATTTCAAAGGTAAAACCATCATCTGCACGACCAGGGAGAAGAAGAGATGGACGTTACCATCTATCCCAAGAGAAGTGCTCAATTCATTTATTCATCTCTTTTTTTAAAAAAGTACATCCTCAGACCACCACTTTGGGGCCACCATCGGGGAGAAAAAGGATAGCATCAGCCTTGTTACACCTGAGCCCCTCAGCTGCCTTCCCCTTTTTTTTTTTTTTTTTTTTTTTTTGCAAAAGTGTGAGTGTATGGAGGTCAGACAGGGGGGGGTGGTGTGAAGGGTAAGTGTTCACGTTCAGTGTGGCTGGGTCACGGTGCCCCGATCTTTGGTCAAGCATCGTTCTCAATGTTTCTACAAAGGTCATTTTGGGATCAGATTAACATTGAAACTGTAAAGCAGGTTTTCCTCCATCATGTGAATGGCCTCATTTCATCAGTAACTGTCCTTCAGGTTTTCTATTTCTTCCTGGTTCAGTTGTGGTAGTTTATATGTCTCTAGGAATGCATCCATTTCTTCCAGATTGTCCAATTTGTTGGCGTAGAGTTGCTCATAGTATGTTCTTATAATTGTCTGTATTTCTTTGGTGTTAGTTGTGATCTCTCCTCTTTCATTCATGATTTTATTTATTTGGGTCCTTTCTCTTTTCTTTTTGATGAGTCTGGCCAGGGGTTTATCAATCTTATTGATTCTTTCAAAGAACCAGCTCCTAGTTTCATTGATTTTTTCTATTGTTTTTTTGGTTTCTATTTCGTTGATTTCTGCTCTGATCTTTATGATTTCTCTTCTCCTGCTGGGTTTAGGGTTTCTTTCTTGTTCTTTCTCCAGCTCCTTTACGCGTAGGGTTAGGTTGTGTACTTGAGACCTTTCTTGTTTCTTGAGAAAGGCTTGTACCACTATATATATTCCTCTCAGGACTGCCTTTGCTGTGTCCCACAGATTTTGAACTGTTGTGTTTTCATTATCATTTGTTTCCATGAATTTTTTCAATTCTTCTTTAATTTCCTGGTTAACCCATTCATTCTTTAGAAGGATGCTGTTTAGTCTCCATGTATTTGGGTTCTTTCCAGCTTTCCTCTTGTGATTGAGTTCTAGCTTCAGAGTATTGTGGTCTGAAAATATGCAGGGAATAATCCTAATCTTTTGATACCGGTTGAGACCTGATTTGTGACCCAGGATGTGATCTATTCTGGAGAAGGTTCCATGTGCACTAGAGAAGAATGTGTATTCTGTTGCTTTGGGATGAAATGTTCTGAATATATCTGTGATGTCCATCTGGTCCAGTGTGTCATTTAAGGCCTTTATTTCCTTGTTGATCTTTGGCTTGGATGATCTGTCCATTTCAGTGAGGGGAGTGTTAAACTCCCCTACTATTATTGTATTATTATTGATGTGTTTCTTTGATTTTGTTATTAATTGGTTGATATAGTTGGCTGCTCCCACGTTAGGGGCATAGATATTTAAAATTGTTAGATCTTCTTGTTGGACAGACCCTTTGAGTAGGATATAGTGTCCTTCCTCATCTCTTATTATAGTCTTTGGCTTGAAATCTAATTGATCTGATATAAGGATTGCCACCCCAGCTTTCTTCTGATGCCCGTTAGCATGGTAAATTGTTTTCCACCCCCTCACTTTAAATCTGGAGGTGTCTTCGCGTCTAAAATGAGTTTCTTGTAGGCAACATACTGATGGGTTTTGTTTTTTTATCCATTCTGATACCCTGTGTCTTTTGATTGGGGCATTTAGCCCATTAACATTCAGGGTAACTATTGAGAGATATGAATTTAGTGCCATTATTAGCCTGTAAGGTGACTGTTACTGTATATTGTCTCTGTACCTTTCTGATCTACTACTTTTAGGCTCTCTCTTTGCTTAGAGGACCCCTTTCAATATTTCCTGTAGAGCTGGTTTGGTGTTTGCAAATTCTTTCAGTTTTTGTTTGTCCTGGAAGCTTTTGATCTCTCCTTCTATTTTCAATGATAGCCTAGCTGGATAGAGTATTCTTGGCTGCATGTTTTTCTCGTTTAGTGCTCTGAATATATCATGCCAGCTCTTCCTGGCCTGCCAGGTCTCTGTGGATAAGTCTGCCGCCAATCTAATATTTTTACCATTGTATGTTACAGACTTCTTTTCTCGGGCTGCTTTCAGGATTTTCTCTTTGTTGCTAAGACTTGTAAATTTTACTATTAGGTGATGGGGTGTGGACCTATTCTTGTTGACTTTGAGGGGGGTTCTCTGCATCTCCTGGATTTTGATGCTTGTTCCCTTTGCCATATTAGGGAAATTCTCTCCAATGATTCTCTCCAACAGACCTTCTGCTCCCCTCTCTGTTTCTTCTTCTTCTGGAATCCCAATTATTCTGTTGTTTCGTCTTATGGTGTCACTTATCTCTCGAATTCTCCCCTCATGGTCCAGTAGCTGTTTGTCCCTCTTTTGCTCGGCTTCCTTATTCTCTGTCATTTGGTCTTCTATATCACTAATTCTTTCTTCTGCCTCATTTATCCTAGCAGTGAGAGCCTCCATTTTTGATTGCACCTCATTAATAGCTTTTTTGATTTCAACTTGGTTAGATTTTAGTTCTTTAATTTCTCCAGAAAGGGCTTTAATATCTCCAGAGAGGGTTTCTCTAATATCTTCCATGCCTTTTTCGAGCCCGGCTAGAATGTTCAGAATCATCATTCTGAACTCTTGATCTGACATATAACCAATGTCTGTGTTGATTAGGTCCCTAGCCTTCGGTACTGTGTCTTGTTCTTTTGTTTGTGGTGATTTTTTCCGCCTTGTCATTTTGTCCAGATAAGAGGATATGAAGGAGCAAATAAACTACTAAAAGGGTGGCAAAGACCCCAGAAAAATGCGCTGTAACCAAATCAGAAGAGACCCCTAATTGTGGGGGGGAGAAAGGGGATAAAAACAGGTTCTGAAAAAAAAAGGAAAAAAAAAGAAAAAATTTAAAAAAAATATATATAAAAAAGAAAGAAAAAATATATATATTTAGATGAACTAGTCAAAAAACGTTAAAAAAGAAAGGGTAAAAGGTTTAAAAAAATTTAGCAGAAGAAGAAAAAAGAAAAAAGAAAAAAAATTGAAAAAAGAAAAAAAAATTGAAGTAGCCGCAAGACTAAAGAATCATGGGGAGAAAGCCATGAGTTCCGTGCTTTGCTTTCTCCTCCTCTGGAATTGCTCTGCTGTCTTAGGAATTGAATCTGCTTTCTCCTTGATAGATGAACTTCGTCCTGGCTGGATATTTTGTTGATCTTCTGGGGGAGGGGCCTGTTGTAGTGACTCTCAAGTGTCTTTGCCCGAGGCGGGATTGCACCGCCCTTACCGGCGGCCGGACTAAGTAATCGGCTCGGGTTCGCTTTTGGGAGCTTCTGTTCCCTGAACGCTTTCCGTAGAGTTCCGGAGGACGGGAATAAAAATGGCGGCCTCCCAGTCTCCGGCCTGGAGGAGCCGAGAGGACACTCCTCAGTGCGCCCCCAGAGGACAGCACCCAATCACTCCCATATCCCCAGCCTCTAGCCGCGCTCCGAGCTCACCCAGCCCGCGACCAGTTCAAGGTAACCCCGAGCTGAGAGTTCAGTCCTCGGCTCTGTCTCTCCAGCTGGCTTCTCCGTTCTAATACCTGCGAGCTCTCCGACACTCTGACACCCCCGATCCTTCTGTGACCCCGCGTGGGCTTCACCCTGGTTTAGCCTCTGGAGCAATGTCCCTCAGTGGAACAGACTTTTAAAAGTCCTGATTTTGTGCTCCGTTGCTCCGCCGCTTGCCGGGAGCCGGCCCCTCCCCCCGCGGTCTATCTTCCCGTCGTTTTAGATTCACTTCTCCGCCAGTCCTACCTTTCAGAAAGTGGTTGATTTTCTGTTTCTAGAGTTGCTGTTCTTCTTCTCTTCGCTCTCCCGTTGGATTTGTAGGTGTTTGCAATGTTTAGATAAGCTATCGAGCTGATCTCCTGCTACCTGATGTAGTCTCAGGCTGCTACTTCTCCACCATCTTTGATCAGTAACTGTCCTTAACAGTGGAAAGGCTGGCCTCTCCCAAGCAAAGGGGATTCAGCCAGGGCCAGTCAGGTTTTAAAGTGCAGCTTTGCAGGGTCTACGGTTCCAGGGTCTATGGGTCTCCCACCTGTGGACTTTGGACTGACCAACGTTCCATAATCACGTGAGCCAATTCCTTAAAACACACACACACACACACACACGCACGCACGCACACACGGCTGTTTCTATTTCTCTAGGGAACCCTGGCTAACACAGTTGGTTCCAAGAGATGCTTTAGAAATACCACTTTCCTCTGGTTCTTTTGTGGCTATAAACACAGCCTTACTGATCCCGTTTTTATCTATTTATTTATTTATATGTATCCATTTATTTTTCTACTGTTCCCGTTTCTTTTTATTTCTTTTAATCTATTTTTCTACTGTTCCTGTTTTATTTATTTATTTATATCTATTTATTTATTTTTTCTACTGTTCCCATTTATTTATTTATTTTTATCTACTTATTTATTTTTCTGCTGTTCCCGTTTTTATGCACCTGTTCTGGGTTCGCAGTCCTCGATGCCTTGGCCTCCTTCACCACAAAGGGACACTGGGAATCAGGCCGACGTGACTGACTAGTCTCCTCAAGTCTCTCACCACTGAAGGGGCTGGAACTCTGAGGATGGTTTACGGCCCGTGGCCCATCTGACTCCAGTGTTCCACCCTGGCATGTCTGCTTATTATTTTCTCAGACCTTGTTATTTCATTATTAATCACTAGAGACAGAGGGAGATCAAAATTTCAGTCCGTGTATTTCTAAACTGACAGGTTGGCGATGACTCGACCTTCAGTCACAGTTTCTAACACTGTATATTTTACTGAGTATCTTTCAGTTTTGCTTCTGTAAACATACTGCAGGGACGTGGGAAACAAAGGCACAAGAAAAATTAAATTTCCCTGCTACTTACAGTCCACTGACAAGTTCTTTGAAACAGGCCGAGTGACCTTTCTCTAGGAACTCAGCTAGGTTGATGCTGACACTTTGCTAAGGGCGAAAGGCAATCTTAGCTGAACCCCTAAGGATCCTATATGTCTTCTTTAACATATAAAAATATTTTTGGAAACTTCTCTTGTCCCTACCCCCCAAGATATATGTTGGCAATCATCCCCCAAGCGTATGACCCACCGATATACATCTGAAGGGTCTCATGACTAAGGTTTTATTAGGCATTATTAGTAATAATATAATTATTAGTAATAATATTAGTAATAAATTACCTTTCCTAACAATAGCTAGCCCCCTCAGGATCCTGGCGTGTCTTTTTATTATTTTTGTTGTTTAGAGACTAACGTTATCCCCAATCCCGTCCCAACTTGAAAGCATATAACGGGCCGGTGCAGTTCTTTCTGCCCATGGGTCCTCTCCCCAGGCTTGAATAAAACCACCTTTTTGCACCAAAGATGTCTTTAGAATTCTTTCTTGGATGTCGGCTCCAAACCCCAGCATCTTTCCTACATCAGCAGGGACCCAGTCAAGAGCTCTGGCCCCGCCTTCAGAACAGGTTCTGTCCGGGACCACCTCCTCCCTCCCTGGGCCAAGCCACCAGGCTCATCTGCCTTCAGGAGAGCTCACTGCAGTAACCTCTTCACCGGTCTCCCCACTTCTCCTCTTATTCTCTGCTGTCAGGACTCCGTACAGAAGCACACGTGTGACCTCCAAAAGAGACAGTCAATCCCACTCTCCCTGCTTTGGACTCTCCATGGTTTCCATTCTGACTCAGGTGAGACCCTGAAGTCCTCACACAGCCCATTTGCTGAACCCCTCCCACCTTCCTGTCGGTTTTGGGCTCTCCTTCCCTCCCTTGCTCTGCTTGGAGTTGGGTCAGCTGTTCCTTGGCCAGGCTAAACATGCTCCTTTCTTAGCATTGGCTGTCCCCTGTGCCTGGAATATGATTGCTCAAGCATTGGCCAATTTGTTCCTCTATTTCCTTCAGGTTTCCACTTCTTGGGCCACTCTCCTACGTGCTTTCTGCTTCATTTTCCTTCACGGTATTTACCATCATCCATATGAGATTATTTTTAAGAAACCTTAATATCCATTCCTCCCATTATCATAGTACACGGTAGTCAGGAGTTTCTCTTATCCATAGCTGTATAACGTCCTTGCCTAGAACGGAGCCTGGCACATGGTCGGTGCTCTATAAATATTTGTTGAATAAAAGATGAAAGAAATGCCGTAAACACAATGTCTGTCTCTGGAAAAGGCTGAAATGAATATGTTCTGCGTAAATTCTAGATTTCACATAATCTACACTGCTAGATCAAGTGGGAATATTCAAGGGGGGCTTATTTTCTGACCACCTGAGTGAGGGGGACAAGGTGCTCGCTGTACATTAGGAAGGTTCCTGCAAAGAGCCCAGGAGACACTGAGAGGTCCCTTGGCCTTATGAAAAGACACCTTCGTTTTTTCTGATCCTTGCCATGGTTCCAAACTAGGATTGCAAGTCGGAGCCGCAAGTTATCTTCCTTTCCTCTGTGAAGCTCCCACACTTTCAAATGAGAAAGAAAGAGTTCTAAAGTATTTCTTGCTCATAAACTTCTCTTTCTTGATTTTCAAATACCTTGCAGGTGTTCTTCAAGGCTTATCTCATTGGTTGCCTTGGTAGTCAGAGGACAAGGCCACATTCCACACCAGCACCTGTAGAGAGTGGATCCTTTAGAAATAACCCATTAGGCGGGCGCCTGGGTGGCTCAGTTGATGCAGTATCTGCCTTCAGCTCAGGTCATGATCCCGGGGTCCTGGGATCGAATCCCTCATCAGGCTCCCTGCTCAGCGGGGAGCCCATCTCTCCCTCTCCTTCTGCCTCTCCCCCTGCTTGTGCTGTCTATCTTTTTGTCAAATATAGGAATAAAATCTTGAAATAAAATAAAATAAAAATTAAAATAAAATAAAAATAAAAATAACCCATTAGGACTCCAGTATCTGGAAGGCTGCCAGAAACAAGGCTGACTATTGGATGTCAATAATTGGGCTCCTGCCCAGTTAACTCTGCTCTTCTAGAAACTCCTGGCTCAGCAGCAGGGACTCTGGGACTTCCAGTTGTTGCTCCATTCAGTAAGGCAAGATCCCAGACGAAAGACTCACAAACTACTATCTCGTCTTTAGCAACCCTCCATTACCATAATTAGGCTCCTGTGGTATAATGCAAATGACTCTGACCCACAATTTAGATGAAACTTCCCCTTGGCTTCTGAGCAGCCTTTCACCACCTGTAGTTGAATGAGTGAGTTAGCCTCCTCCAGTCCAAATGTCCTGGGGTTAAAAGAGAGAGAGGAACGGAGAACTAAAATACCCATTTCAACATCTTAATCTGTTTTCCATTTTTTCCCATTTCTCTCCTCTACTTTGGGGCAAGACATCATCTAGGCTTAGCAATCCGAAGCACTATTCTGATCGCCTTTAAATTCTGTTCTCCTTCCCCATGAAGGACAGTATTAGCCCCTGCATCAACATGAACTCCTTGCACGTCCACCAGCAGAAATAAATCTAATGCTATTTCCAAGGTGAAAGCAAGGGATTTCCTTTTGGAAAACAGAGAGGCAAAAACAAAATTCTGCCAAGAACATCAGTCATAACTTGCTGCTGAGACCCAATCTTGTCCGTTCCGTCATTTCGTCACTAACGAGGATGCTGGAGGTGAGAACCCACCACTGCTCCCAACACGGAGAAGCAAGAATGACTCCATCCCTTTGCTTTGCTTCTGCCTGTAAGCCACTGGGCACCGCTCTCCTGGGGAGGGAGAGCCAAGGAACATGGCTCATTGCTTTATCCATACTTTGTTTCTTTTAAATCTCCACTTTACACGTGGATCTTGGGCCCAAAAATTGAACTGCTAGAAGGATATTCTTTTTTTTTAAAGATTTATTTATTTATTTGAGAGAGAGAGAGAGAGAACATGAGTAGGGGGAGGGTCAGAGGGAGAGAATCCCAAGCAGACCCCGTGAGCAGAGCCGAATGTGGGGCTGAATCCCATGAAACGTGAGGTCTTGACCTGAGCCAAAACCAAAAGTCAGATGCTTACATGACTGACCCACCCACACACCCCTAAAAGTATATTCTAAGAAAACAAGACAAGTACACAAATATATATATACAAAGATAGTCATCACAAAAGAGTTGAAAATACTAACTTATAGGTGATCAATTAAACCGTGTAAAGTATAATAAAACATAATAACACTAAAACATAATACCAGACATTAAAAATTATGTTGTAGATATATATTTATTGGCGTGGAAAACATTTCAAAAATGTCATATGCACTATGATCTCGTTTTTGTAAAAAAAAAAAAAATACATGTATGGATGCCTAAAGTAGGAATCTGGAAATACAGACAACAAAATGTCAAGTTCATGGTGGCATTATGCATATTTTCATTTTCCACTGTGCAACTGTCTATATATCAAGTGATATATGTTACAATATGCACTTAGTCATTCAGAAAAAAACTTACTTTTAAAAGATAATGCTCGCACATGGTTCAAAATTTAATGGCTGCAAAAGAGTCAACAATAAAAATTAAAGTTCCCTCCCTCCCACGTGCCCTTCCAGAAGGTGATTACCGCTGCCTCTGTCTCCCCCCACCTTCCTGAGATAGGCTATGCTATTCCATGTATTACTTTCATGATTAGAAAGTAGATTTTCCATTTTGGAAAAATAATTTTATTAAGATTAAAATGAAGTCTTTTGGAGTTAAAAGAAATGGAGGAATTGAAGCAGTGATAGAAGGACTTGGGTTGAGGTCCCTGGGTGGCTCAGTCATTAAGCATCTGCCTTCGGCTAGGGTCATGGTCCCAGGGTCCTGGCATCGACCCTGCTTGGCAGGAACCTGCTTCTCCCTCTCCCATTTCTCCCTGCTTGTGTGCCCTCTGTCACTGTCTCTCTCTCTCTGTCAAATAAATAAATAAAATCCTTAAAAAAAAAAAAGAAGTACTTGGGTTTTCTTCATTCTGCTGCTGAGCGGTGGATAGGAAATACTGAACACTTACCCAATTCTGAGTGAGGAGTAGGTGTTCTTTGTTATGTTACACTGACTTTTGTCTTTCTCCCCTATAACCTGTGCAGTTTGGGAGGACAGGAGGGGTGTCATGCAATTTTTGTCCTGCACAGTTGTGTACATACAATAAAATAATTGAAACAACCTTGGAATCATATTTATGAATTACCAAGATTTTATAAATCATAAGGTTTTATTAACATGAGGGATTATGGGGTGTCTGGGTGGCTCAGTTGGTTAAGTGTCCGACTCTGGATTTCCGCTCAGGTCTTGATCTCAGGGCTGTGAGATCAGCCACAGGTCAGGTTCGCATTGATTGTGGAGTCTGCTTGAGGATTCTCTCTCTCTCTCCCTCTCCCTCCATCCTCCCCACCATGCTCCTTTCTCCCTTCTCCATCCTCCCTCCATTCTCCCCAGCATGCTCCCTTCTCACCATGACTTCTTCACCATAAGTCCTTTAAAAATCCCATTAGGGATTATCATGACCACTAAATAATATTTTCCCTACAGCAAGCAGGAAATATATTATCTTCTTACGAGATAAATAAATGCATCTGGTCTGAAACAAGATTAGACATCTTGTTAATCATTGACCTTGAGTGGCAATGTTGTCAAATACTTACATTGTACTCACTCTGTGCCCGGTGTAATTCTAAATGCTTGACAGGCACGGACTCACTTAATCTTCTTAACAATCCTATGAAAAGTTTCCCTTATGTTATAGATAAGGAAAACAAGGCACACTAACTCACCTAAGATCCTCAGATGTCCTTGGAGGGGGAAGGTTGCTTCTGTTAGTAAGCCAGTATTTTTCCAACCAAGCCTCTTTAAAGTACTTTGTAGTAGATCAATAGAAATAACCCAGTGCTTCAGTAAGACAGTGTTGCTGTTTGTTGTTACGTCTAAGATAAATGTCTCACTGTCAGTGACAGAGCTAAGGACTCTGAATTTGGGCCCCTTGTTCTACCATCTAGACCCTCTCCCTCAGCTGGAAACTCTGAGAGTTGCCTCGTTTGAGGGGATGGACCACGGTCTGGAGAAATGGAAGCAAATACAGTGCCTATTTGTCATTGAACGGGAGTTGAAGGAGTTGTACTCAAAGAACGTTAGGAGATATTGAAGGTAATGTGGATGGAGAGTGAGGTCATTGTATCAATGCCAGGGTCTGTGCTCTTAAATCTGGGTGAATTGAATTTAATCATTTCCCAGCTCATGGCTGTTATTAAACTGACCATGTCCAGTTTCTGAGGGAGACTCCAAAGAAACAGGGAAAAGGGAAACCTGAGCTGGACCATTTCCAGGATGCTAGGAGAAGGCAAGGTATCGAGTGTCCCAAGCCACACAGATGATTGCAAGCCACCGTGTGGCACGGGAAATGGGAATCCTTGCTCAGTCTTGATGGAGACAGGGCTAAAATCCAAATTTCAAAGTACAGGTAATGAACACAAAACTGTTCTGCACATTGAGTTATAAGATGACCACTGTGTGTATAAATAACTTTTGTGGTTATGCATGGAAGTGACCGGTGCTGCTGAAATGGGAAGTAACCCGGCTTCTGTGTAAGCCTTGACCTCTATAATCAGTGTATACCCAGCCACCCTCAGCCCTAGAAATTCATACTGTGTGCTGCACAAAATGTCTTTCCTTACTGACGACAGTTTTCTTAACATCTGTTTTCCTTCCCAGGCCACAGGTGCAACAGCCAAAAAAAAGAAAAGAAAAAAATTCTTTATTCTTTTTAGGCTATCTTCTCTATGATATGGTAATTACTGCGATATTTAAAATGCAATCCTCCTCCAAAAATATAAATGTTAAATGCAACATCTAAGCTGTACACTGAGATTATCCATCATTTCAATTTCTCCATTGATTCTCCAAACAGTATCAAATCATCGAGGTATTTATTAGAGGAATTTTTTTCTCTTCTCTTTTTGGAGGAAAGAAATATTTGTATTTTCATCCGTGGGAAAGGTAAAGCAATTATGGATTATTGAAACATGGTTGGGCTCTATTTTAATTTCTTGGAAGGGGTTAATGATTAATTAGTATTTAGAGGCAGATTGAAAATTGAGTTAGCTCCCCAAGTGTTAGAGAGAGTAATAGTGAGTGACAGCCGGTCTTTAAAACATGACACTTACTCGTTTTTATCAAAGCTGAATTGAACAACCATAGTTGACATCTGCCTCAGTCCGTTCAAGCTGCTATAACAAAATACCAGAGCCTGGGTGGCTCACAGTTCTGGAGGCTGCCAGCCAAGGTCAAAGTGTCCTCAGATCCAATAGCATCTGTTGAGAATCTTCTCATTGTGTCCTCACAGGGCCCAGAGACAGCAAGCTAATCCCGTTCCTGCTGCTCCACGCTCATGACCCATCACCTCCCAACTTCCCGACACTGTCACACTAAGGGTTAGGATTCTAATATGAATCTAGGGGACACAGCAATATCCAACTCTTATGTCCCAAATTCATATCCATGTTGCATAGAGTCATTCTGTTGGATTTGTCCACATCACCTGTGATAGGTGCCCATCTCCTTCTCGACACTGGTTTCCTTCTGTGCAAAAGAGTCAACCGGGATATTTTAAGCTCTTACTGTGTACCTGGCACCATAATGAGCACATGCACCCTTGTGCTCACCTTGATTCAGTGTGGGTTTATGTCTTAAATTGGCTGTGAGTTTCAAGTTTCTAGAAATGATAATCCCATCAAGAAACGTTTTGGCTTTTCTCCCCCCTTGTTCAAATGACTTATTATTTGAGAATTCCTAATTGCCTCTGGCTAAAAAGTGATCAGCACCACTGGGGACAAAATGCAAGACTTGAGGCATTCCTAGGACCTAAGCTCCCACCGGGCGCAGCACTCTCCCTCGTTGGCATGGTGCGCATGTCTGCATGGAGGGTAGTGATGCTGGGGAGGAATTATTATCCCGGAACCAAACTCTCAAGGTCTTCTTCAGAAAGAGTCTTGGGGTGTCAGTCATTGTCCTTGACAAAAAGAAACATGGTACATTGCAAAAGGATGATGCTTTCTGCCCAAACACGGCTGTTAAAAATAAAAGTGTTAATAAATACTGTTAAACACACCAAGCCGTGCTTTGAGTGAGAGTTAGCAGGCATCAAGTGAAATGAAAGGACAGAATTCTTTTTAAACTTGGGTTAGTTGGACCATATATGAAATGTTCCTTCCTCGCCTTTTAGCCCAAAGGTGGGGAGGTGAAGAGGAAGGCCTGGAGGGAAAGATGGACAGAGAAATTCAACTTATATTCCTCAATTATCGGGCTCTTCAGGTCTGTGAGGGAGGATGGAAAAGCTTATCGAATCAATAAGGCAGCCTCAACTAGAGTATGGGGCACGAGCTTTAGAGGCACCAAGAAAACACGTGTCACGAAGGGTTGGAGGTGATTACTAGAAAGAAGCCCTACAGTTAGGTTTCGATTTAACCAATCTCATTTCATTCAGTCTTCCGGATCATATTTGATTTAGAGTTTTTACAATATGAGTCTCAGTAGTCTTGCCAACGACACAGTGCCTGTTCCCTGAAGGCTTCATCAAACTCCTTTTTAATATATCTTTCATCACTGCATTATAGCCTGTCGGGTGATATGTGTCTTTCTGAAGATAATTATATACCTCCGGTATTTTTTTTTTTTTTGTTCTTCAATAACTGCCAGGGTGTTTGAAATCTACGGTCTTTGCTCTTTTATCTCGCAGTGTACAACGTTTTCCCTCCTGAAGAGTTCTTTCATAAAGAGATCTTAAAGTTCTTTACGGATGTTAATTAATTCTCTCGCCTGGAAATGACTCTCCCCGTCCTGCATCTTTGGGCAGTCGAGGCAGGAAACAAAGCAACACATTGAAGTCAGGTAACAGCTCGGCCCCAGAGCTGGAATTATTATCCGCTAGATAAATTCTCAGTGTTCTCTTCAGGAAGAAATGGTATTCTGAACTTGAAATAAATAGCAATGATCCAAAAATCAGATCGTAAAGTACAGAGACCTGCATAATTTCACTTCCCTGACAGACAACCACTTACTCTTAATGAAGATTTAGCAGCTCAGGATTATATTACCAACATTTTATTACCACCCACATACACACACACAGCAGGACTTTAGTATCCCACCACGAAGTGTTATTTGAAATCATTAAAGACTAAACTGCACCTGTCAAAATAAATCAAACAATACGCCGAGTGATTCTTGAATCGTCGTCTCTTTATCCTTTCTATACACTCATTAATTCTTAATATTCTTTCCCATCATTCGTGTGGAACCTCCGAGTACTCCTGTCCTATAAAATCGTGAATCCCAATGAAATTGGGTATTTAACGCACCGTTCTGTCTCTGGATTCCTCTCGGTACGCCCCCGTACAGTGCAGCGGTCTGGGGTTTCCTCCTATAAAATGTTTTTACAGCTTGACGCTGTAAAAGTCCATCCAGCTGACACATCTTGGCTGTTGTTTTATGTGTGTATGTCTGTTTGATTTAACGCGCTTCTGATTAACAATGGAGCTTCCTGACGCTGTCAAAATAAGGAAAGGATGGAATGTCTTTCTAGAAATGACTGTTTTTAAAAGAGAGATGAAGTAAACAAGCCTTTCCTGCTAGTAAAATAATTGATTATTTTGCTGACTACTTAATATTATGTGTAGCCAGAACTCTGTTGGGACAGTTTATGACGTTAGCAGAAACAAAGAGCGAACTAAAGGACCAGAGGTGACCATCCTCTGTAAGGGAAACATAGGAAGACAGGCTGTAGATAATTTGTGTTCCCTGAAGGAACCAACGGATGGCAGGAAAACATAAACACAGACCGGAGTGTTACACGTTTTCCCGTGCTGTATGAAAACAGGGATGGAAATGTTGTGTAAGTTATTCTAACAGTCCTCAAATGAAGTACGCGATTAAGAAAATGCTTTAGTAATTTTAAAATCCTGAATCTAGCAGGCAGGAAATCTAGCTGGTTTTCATTTTTATTTTGCTTCCAGCAGTCCACAGTTTTGTTTCCAACATTCTGGTTACACTCAGGAATATCTATTAACCTGTTTTCCATGGACTTCTTCCGTAAGAGTGTCAAAAAGGGAAATTGATCCACTTTCCAAGGCACGCTTGCTGAGTTAGGCATAAAATGTGTTATTCGATGAGAACCTACCCACTACATGGTGTTCCACTTAGATCTGCATGATTTGTGATGGCTCGGTCATTTTTTGAGCGTGTATTTCCATTTTGGGGTTAGGAAACATTTGTTTCTCCTGCTACCTTGGGTTTTGCAAAAAGGAAAGAAGGAAGCAGACAGATTAGCTGGTACCAATCCACTACGTCCTCCTTTTTGATTGGAGAAAGCTAGGAGTTTTTTGCAAACTTTCTTTTCTTGAATTCTCCCACAAAACCGTGTGAGGTGGTTCTTATCTGCGTTTTTACAGTGGGAGAAAGGCAGACTCACAGACACACAGCTAGAAAAGGCAGAGTCTCCTTGGTGGCAAAGTGCGGGGTATTTCCAGGATGCCTGGGTGGCTCAGTGGGTTAAGTATCTACCTTTGGTTCAGGTCATGATCTCAGGGTCCTGGTATCAAGCCCCGCATGGGGCTCCATGCTCCGCCGCTCCCCCTGCTTGTTCTCTCTCTCTCTCTCTGACAAAGAAATAAATAGGGGTGTCTGGGTGGCTCAGTGGGTTAAAGCCTTTGCCTTTGGCTCAGGTCATGATCCCAGGGTCCTGGGATCGAGCCCTACATGGGGCTCTCTGCTCAGCCAGGAGCCTGCTTCCCTTCCTCTCTCTCTGCCTGCCTCTCTGTCTACTTGTAAACTCTGTCTGTCAAATAAATAAATAAAATCTTTAAAAAAGAAAGAAAGAAAGAAAGAAAATCTTTAAAAAAAAAAAGTTCAGGGTATTTCTGAGCAGAGAAGATACTAGGGTGAATGCGTCCCTGGGTGGGAAGGACGGTGCAGAGAAGTCCCCCGCCTCCCTCGTACTGTTCCCACAATGCTCCATTCAGATGATTACCTAATATTTACCGGCAGCACTAATACTACCTGATTCATCCCACTTTTAGGAGGAAGAGCTAATTGAATAAAAGCACCAAGAGAGTCATCTAAATTCAGGGGCCTAAGCGAACTAACTTGAACATGGAAATCTTTGGGCAAACGACACCAGTGCATATAGAGATCGATACCAACGGTCTCTCTTTTTTTGGATACTCACCATGTAGCTTTTTAATTTAAGGTTAAATGAAAATCAAACATTTCCCCCTCGTCCTCATTGTCAGTATACATTGGTGCATTACATATTGGCCGATTGAAGTGTTTTCTCCCCCAAACTCTGACTCATAGTAACTCCCACCATGAGTGTGATCCCATCCCTACGAGCCCCTTCCTCAGCACCTGCCACGGCCCCCCAGCCTGGGTGAAGGGTCGTAAAGTGGAGGGGAGGTCCTGGGCCGGAATGATCCCCGGAGATTCAACAAGAGTATCTTGTCACCTGTGCTCTCTGGGTGTAGGTTTAGAAGCATGAACTGTGAGAAAAGAAAAGCTTGTCTACGTGTGTCAGGTAATTTATCACACCCGTGAGTTCAAGGTTCCGACTCTGGCTCCAAAACGGACCGTGTTGCCTTGAACTTTATTTTTTAACTCCCCTGAATGTCAGTTTCTTCATCTATAAAATAAGGACAGTATTTCTCACCTTCCTGGGCGGTGGAGGTGTTCTCCAGGTCATGATTTTAAGGCTGATAAAGTGCAGGTAGCCGTAAGACCTGCAGGGCAGCTCCTGGTTGGTAGAGGAGGGTCTGGCTGGAGTATGGGAGAGGAGGAGGCAGAAGAAATCAGAAGTAGAATTTAAGATGAGAGAAGGGAGTGGTGGAAGAATCTGAGAAGGTCAATCGTGTAGCTGCGAAGATGACCGCAGAGGTCCAATCCACATGCGCAAGGCATGCTCCAAAACATGAGTCCAAGTAGAGAAGCAAGGACAGAATTGGGGCATGATATTGCTGGGACTAGTGCAGTGGCCTAAGGGGATGTAGGCAACCCAGGCTGTTGGAAGAATTAGCTGAGGTAATGTGAAGGCATCTGGCCTGGAGGTTGTAGTGGCCTCCCAATTCTTCCTTCAATTTTTTTCTCCCCCTTTCCATTCCCTGTCCACTTCCTATGAAGTAGAGTGGATCAGCCGCTTATAAAGTTGTTAAAACCCTATTTGACTACGCTGCACTACTTTCAAATGGCGAGGCATTAAGTCAGTAATATGGCTGAAAAGGGATGCTCTAAATTCCCACACTGCAAGATGTCCCTGCTATTTGGAATGACTTGAAGTTTATTTGCGCACATTTTGAATTTTTTTAAGTGATCTCTTCCATAATGATCCATTCAGGAATAGAAATCAAAGTTCAGCTAACTTTTTTGGCTCAGGAAACCTACCTGTTAAGGAGATGGTAGTTGACATGATTTTAAGTCCTCACCATATGTTCGGAAGCTCAGCTCATATCATGAATAAACGGAATTGAGTTGTATGACTGAAGTTGACCCGAACAGTATATTTTGTCCTATTTTTAACTTTCATGCAAACATTTACAGCAATGGCAGGCTATAGGCCTTCTACCGTTAATCCATTCCCTGCCTTTCCCTAATACTATAAATTACCCAAGACCAGAGAGAATTTCTCTTAGAAGGTAGCACCAAGTTTCTTTAATTTAATCACAGATAAAGAGTTTTCATTTGGATGAGCATCTTTTGTTGCTCTAGGCAATGGAATGCCCACGGGATAGCTCTCCTCCATGGCTGGGAAGGTGATTGGGAACGCCTCTGGTGACAAGACAGTAAGGGTGAGAAGTAACCAGATGTTTACGGTCCGGACTCCAATTCCTTCCAAATACAACACATGCCTCCAAGGCACTGGAGATGGGCCAGCTGCACCCCCAGGTCTGAAACATAATAGCAACTTACTTCATCTTGCCAGCTTTCCCGTTTGTAACATGGGGATAATAATGACAACTATATAGAATTTTGCAAGGATTAATTAAGATAGCGCCTAAAAGCACCCATCCCATAATAGTTACCCACTAAGTGGTGAGGGCGGACGTAATAGGTAATATTTATGGACATGTGATATACTGCAATAAGTGTTTTATGGGCATTTTTCCTTTTGCTCCTCACACCAAACTTAAGAACTAAGTATCATTGTACTCATTTGACTGGCAAGGAGATGGAACTATAGAAAGCCTACAGGGTCTACTGAGGGCCCCCGCAGGTAGTAAGTATTAGACGGAGAAAGCAAATTCCGGTTTGTGGGTGCCGGTGATGTGTTTAGTTAAATGTACCAGGGGTAGACACAGAGAAACCGAGCAGTTTGTAAATGATATTGAACTCCACTGAGAAGGTTACCAACTGATTATTATTACTGAAAGAGCAATCTGTACTTCCTATGAGCAAAGCGACATTAACTTGGATTACAGTAGACAGCCTGTTTTTCAGAATGTACTTTCCTAGAGCCTATGAGCTCTAATCTTAGTGACCTCTACATGTCAAAGTCACAGTGTGATGAGTCCAGTAGAATCAGTCCTGAGGGAGGCGGAGGTGGCTGGAGAGAAGGTCATAATCCACAGGCTCACTGCCAGGACAGGGTTGGGAACTCTAAACTCTATTTGGGTTATGACATAACCTTTGACTGTCATCCAAAAACAGTTATTACTTCCACAAAGCCCTGGAATTCAATCTCAGACTAAATTTTTAGTGGTTGTTGTCAGCTTGTTTCTAGAAAGATTATACTTAATTATGAGACAAATGTGGTGGGTGTTTTTCTGTCAGTGTGTGTGTGTGTGTGTGTGTGTGTGTGTGTGTGTGTGTAAGGAAAAATCTGTGAAGCTAATTGAATGGGGCCAGTGAGCAGTCCAGACCAAGAGGGAGACATCATGTTGAATAAAAGAGGGAGAACATCCTATCACAAATGTCGTCTTCAATGAGATGAAAGCGGGATAAATGTGATGAAAACAGCCTCAACTAAGGCATCAGGGAAAGAGAGCGTCTTCCTCATCTGGGTGTTTGAGGACGTAAGTATTACCATTAATTGCGTTCCTGTAATGTCGCAGCTACCAGGGACTTAACGTCCACTTTCAGCACTATCTCAGGCTAGAGCAATTGAAAGATAATAAGAGGAAAATGAGTAATGAATCCTTTTTATCGTGCGTTGTAAATGGCCTCCATTCAAAGTCTGTGTTTGGACTGGTAATAAAAATGAGTGATGAGGGCCGACATTTAACATGGGAATTGGTTCAAGCAAGGAAAATATTTTCTATTTTAAGGGGAAAAAAAACACACCTCACAAATAATTTAGGTTATGGAGAAATTCCTTGCTTGGAAACTTTCCACAACTACTGTACAGTTTTCATAAGCCTTGGCAAGGTGGGTGTGTTTTGCTTTTCTTTTTGTGGCTTAAAACATTGGCAAAAAGTGTAATAGTAGCCGAGGAGCCCAGGACTTCATGAATTTGTCAGTCTCTAGACCTCTTGCCAAACATGGGAACATTAGGGAGAATTATGTTCGTAAAATGTTTGCCAATTGTTAAGCATCAAGGACACCACTAACGTGCAGATCTGTTATTCAGACATGCCAACTGTAGCCTCCTTGAGACCCTGAAATCATTCACCCAACATTTTATCAGCTCTTCCTTCTTGTCTGCATTTCCCCCTAAAAGATAGGAATCTAATTTACTATTTTCTTTCCCATCACCGTGAAGAGTCTGAATCTTGGGATGGCTCATTTTTTGAGAACTTACACATCTAGCACCCTAACCACAATCTTTAGAGTCTCCCAGCAAATTGGTGAATTTAATCGTTTCAGAGATCAACAAATTAAGGCCCAGAGAAGCCTAATGACTTGTCCACTAATAGGTGACAGAGCCTGGAATTTAAAGCTGAGTTGGATGGACTCTGGAGGCCACAGTTTTTCCACTGAACTGCCCTGCGTCTCAGCATTGGGGTAGTACGTTGTGGTCACCTACCCAGAAACAAAAATTAGGACAATAAAGAATCACCTTCAGGCATGCAAGTTGTATAGCTAAGGAACAGCTGGGAATGGAGATGACTGCATGCATGCATACGCACGACACACACACACACACACTGGGTTTTTTGGTTTTGTTTTGTTTTGTTTTGTTTTTAACAGACCTTTACTTTATACTCAAAAGCCAATTCCCTGGAAAGAATTGGTAAAATGGGACAGAGATGAAATCAGAAGTTTGAGAGATGGGAAGCAGGAGGAACTGTAGGATCCCTCCCTCTGTGCCACCTTGTTGGGAAGTGATCCAGCAGAGTTTCACTGGTGTGACTTGGATAGCTTTCAGGCCATAGAGGCTGCACTTGACATTGGTCTTTGTCACAGGAAGATGGACGTGATGGCGTGGGAACAGAGGGTTCCTTCGCCATTCCCGTGTTGTTCAGCCTTCAGATCCTGTGTGCAATGTCCTTGGATCTCTTGCCCTTCTTGGAATACTTAACAACAGCTGAGAGACGGGACTGTCATCAGATCTGCTGGTCAAGGTCTACGTTATTTTTGAAACTGAAGATGCAGGTAGCAGGTACTTAAAATTAATAAAATTAACAGTTTAAAAGATGGATTCCCACGTCAAAGCAAAAATCAAAGCAAAACAAACAAAAAAACTCCTCACTGTTTCGGGCTCCGAGCATGTCAGTGTGTTATATATTAATTAGTATGCCGTAAGTGGAAATGAAACGTAACTACTTCTGGGATCAGAGAGTCCACGACACCCAAACGGTACACCTGCAAGGGGACACCCCGAGAACAGCTCTGTTAGGAATGTAAGAAACAGCAGCATAAAACCCAAGCCCTTGACTGGGCCGAGCGAGGTCGTTCAGTGTTGGAAGGAGAGCCCAAGCCACACCCCTTTCCCATCTCATCGTGGTCTGAGCGTAGTCAGTACCACACGGCTGGGGACCTCCCCAGGCTCCAGCTAGCTCAATCGGGATGTGAATTTCATGACTGTCACCCACTCCCCGCTGCTCACCAGTCTCCATGCCCAGGGAGTGACAGCAGCTCCAATTCTTCCAGTTTTATCGAAGAAATACCTTTGGTTTTGCTTTTCCATGGGATGCGCTTTCTAGGGAAGCTTTCCTCGAGCTACTTTGTTAGGCTGCAGCCTGGGCTGTGGCTGGACGTAGGAGGTGATGACAAGGACAGGTGGTGGGCAATGAGAAGAGGACATGGGGAGCCCATCTTAGATTTCAAAACTTGTTGCGGGAAATTCGACACATCAAAGCGGTGCTATGGGGCTGGAGAAGGTTTGGTGGCATGAGAGAAGTGGAAGAAAGATGTGGGTCCTCGCTGTGCTCTCCCACCAGGAAAGCTTAAATCATGCCATGTAGATGCCCTGCTGGGCTGTGAGGCCGTCCACTTGCTCTCTGTGGCCCTGGCTTTGTAACCCATCATTTATATTCCCTGCCTTGATGAGGGAGAATCCAGTATGAAAACAGCCTGTACGACAAACAAGTCAGAGGGCTCCCCGGTAGGATGGATGGAACGCCCAGGTGCCCTCAACTAGGGGCCACGCTCTCCACGAGCTTCACAACCCCCAGACTCAGGCCACGGGCTTGCAGGTCTTCCACAGGTGGGCAGAAAAAGAGGTAGAGAAGTGGTGTCCATAATTTGACAACCTCTCTGTCCCAGAGAAAGGATCATTTGTGTTCACAGTTCACACGTGAGTATGCCGTTATGTGAGGGAAAACGTACAATTGTTTTCATTCCCGACCTGACTTGAGATGTGTACGCCTCTAAGTGGCGTCAGAGCCCTCTTTCCTGGTCTCTTCCTCAATAAGAACATTTTATTAACCCCTTGCTGCGGGTTCTGGAGCTGCTCAGTTACCGCAACAGCTGGGATTTAAGTTCTAGATTCCAAAGGCGTGGTCTCCAAAATTGTGGATTGCATCACCACCGTCCCTGTACAAAAATAAGAAATAACTGTGTCCATACTCTTTATTAAGTGAGTAATTATTATGATGCATACTTCATAGAAATGCTTATACACTAATATATTGCTACTCCTAAAAAAATACTAACAATATATTAGTACTACTAATGTGTTAGGTATGGTATAAAACACCAAAAAGTAAGGGGGGGTGGGGAGAAGAATTTAAAAGGTGAGAGAAAAATAAACTTAATTATTAGAAGACCTCAATTTTCATCCCACACACCTTTTTTTTTTTTTTTTTTTTCAAAAAAAAGATTGTATTTTTTTTTAAGTTAGCTCTACACCCAGCATGGGACTCGAACTTGCAACCCCGAGATCAAGAGTTACACGCTCTACCAACTGAGTCAGCCAGGTCTCTCCGCCCACCCCCCGACACACACCCCATTGGATTGTCTCCAACACCCCGTTTTTGGAAACCACAGATCTAATGCAAAAGAAAGAGGATTTAGTAAAAATATTCATGATGTAAAGACAGGCTGTTTTTCAACTGTCTTTATTGCAAATAAAGAAAAAACCCAAGAAAAGAGAACCGCTCTCTAGGAAGCCAGCGGCAGCATTTTGGTCCTAAAATAGATGCAACCCTACAGCGTTGCTACAAGTTCGTTTTCTCTGGCAGATAGCAGCGCCTTGGTCTACACAGGCTTTGTCCTCAGTGGCTTCTGTGGCACAGGGGTTGGGGACGCAGGCTCGGCCATGCTTTAAGCGAAGTGGCTCTGCACCAGCCGTTTCTAAGGAGACGCTGCCTGGGCTTAAACGCAGAGCAGCCCCTTTCTCTTCTCCCTCATCTGTCTCCACTTAATTGAGCTCCCAGCGGCTCTGTTCCAGCACAGGCCTGTTTCACTTACTGATAGAGAGTCTCCGGCTTTCTAGTTTCCGAGCTAAATGAACCCCTGGAAGGAGACACTGTTCATCTTAACAGGGCCCCCAGCACAGAGACCAGAGCATTGGGCAATCGATAGGGCTTTGCAGCAAATTGGCAGATTTCTGAGGTTAGTTGTTGGCTCATCCCAAACCCAGACATGGAATGTCCTTGCCCAAGGGCGTCGGGGAACCTTGTTTGAAGGCTTAAGAAAAGGACCTTGGCCTTCACTTTAGCTTCTTGCCAAAGTTTGGGACTTCCAAAGGATGGCTGAGTAAACTCATCAGGTAAATATTCCTTCACTGAGATGAATGAGAAAAAACTCAGCACGAAATAGGCATACCCATCTATCTATCCACAGATAATATAGGACACCAGAAACTGTGTTTAGTGCATGTGTCTGAGCTCATGCAACCCCGGAAATCAAAGTAGCCATGTTTGGAGAGCCAGGATTTGCACAGATAATCAAAACCTAGCGTCATTTTGATGAGGACTGAAGTCTATAGCCTGGCTTGGACCTCTCCAGGGATGTGAATTAGCATTAAGTTACACAAACATAGAAATTTTAGGAAGTACAAATGTGGGATGTGCTACTTATATTTTTTGTTTTGGGGTTTGTTTGTTTGTTTTTTATTTTAGAGCGATAAACAGCCACAAGCACGAGCCAGCATTTCACTAATGAAGCCCAGATAGGAAAAGTAACTCACTTAAGGTTACATGCTGGTTCGGAGTAAATCAAAGACAACAGAACCCAGACCCCTGACTCCCAGACCAGAGGGGATCCTGCTTCTCCCTCTGCCTCTCCCTCTTCATTCTCTCTCTCTTTCAAATAAATAAATCAAATCTTTAAAAAATTAAAAAATTTTATGATTTTATTTTTTAAACTTCAAATAATAATATGGTTTAAACTGAAAAAACAAACCTCCTTCCAACCCAGATTCCCGGTTTGACTTCTCGACAACTTGTGTGCCTTCCAGACATCACCTGTAGACACACATCCGTGGAATTCTTTTTTTTTTCTTTCTTCATACAAAGGAGGACATCTAGATCATAGTATTTGATATCTTGATTTTTATAATCGACAGGATGCTGTGGCAATCTTTCTAAATCAGCATGTACCTTTCTACTAATTTCTTTCTAGCTTCTCCATGGAGATGATATACCATAAATTTTTAACCAGCTGCCTATTACAGACATCGGAATTATTTTGTTTTTGCTCTTACCAACAACTCAGCAATGGTTATACTTTCACAAACATCCTTATGTGCCTTTTCAACATATTTGTAGACTAAATTCCTAGAACTGAAATTGCCAAGTAGAAGGGTGCATTCATTTTCTCATTTTGTTAGATATTAGCAATGCTCTAAGATAATACAAAACAAACACTTCTGAGGACACTGTGCTAATTTCCAGCCCCATCCATGGTGTGTGTGAGGCTGGTTTCCCGGAGCCCTTGCTAGCATCTAGCTTTGTCAAAATTTGGGGCAAAATTAGGAGCCCAGTCCAACTTGTGGCTCTTAATTTTCAGTGGATGTGAGCATCTTTTCATGTTGATACTCCATTTAGGATGATTTTTATGTTAACTATGCACCTTTTCCATTGTCTTCTTAAAATGTATTTATTTTAAAAAGTCTCTTAATAAGTTTTTTGAAGCAATCTTTTATGTGTTGCAAATATTTCTTAGTGTCTCATCTTTGGTATATTTTACTATACTGAAGTTGAAGAGATTTATAGATCTACATATAAATGGGAATCTCTATATCTATATCAATGTGTATATAAACATATACATGTATGTATATATCATATACATGACAGAGAAGGGGAGAGATGAAATCATTCTCCTCATGACTTCTGAGGTTCTAAGGTTTGGCTCTTGCTTTGTAAGAACTTTCTTTACAGCAGATTGTAGAATAAATTATCCCAAATACTCTCCTTGTGATTTTATGGTTTTATTTTATTAAATTCAAAAGTTTGATTCTAACTTCTATGTTAAGTTAGAATGTAGAAAAACATGAAAGACCTTTATTCACATGGTAACACCAAGAAAAAGCCAGACATATAAAAATCCTACTTTTCCATGAGACTAACAAAGATCGGGCACAAAGGAAGTCTTAATGAACTGAATTTCAGAGAAATGAGCCCCATGCTGGCAAAGGGAGTCAGGATAGCTCTATTGCTGGGGAAGAGTTTCTGGTCGGTTATGGCCGGATATTGGGGAGACCTTGCAAGGAGAACAAATCGCCTCAGCTTTGGGGGTACTGGCAGCTGCAGAAGTGAATGCAATGAGGAAGTGTCCCCACTAGAAAAATAAATTGCTTCAACCACTCTTCTATTTCTACCCCTGCCCTCAAATTTTGACCAAAAACTCTCCTGGAAGAAAGGGCTAACATCCAGAGCAAGAAGACAAAGACCCCCGTGCTCCCACAGTCTTTAGATTCTAGGGATCTTCTGAGTCAAATCCAAAGTAAATGAAAAATATTAAAAATGGAAACTCATCATCTCAAATATCAATAATTTCTCTCAAAGTATGAGAGTCTGAGGGTCAGTCTAAGCACACCACATCTCTATCTAATTAAAACTTGAGCCGAGACCCAGGTCGATTTGACTCTGGAAGGAAGCTGAATAGTGAGACCTTCTCTTCAGCAGACAGGAGGAGAGAGCTTATGTTCTCTGAGAAATAAAGTGAAAACATTATTGTACTTCAGTCTTCATTGTCTATGTCTATCTTAGACACACACACAAAAAATCACAAGGCATGCATAAGAATGCAAGACACTACCAATAATCAAGAAAAAGAAATAGTTAATAGAGACAGACCTACAATTAACCCCAGTTATTGGAATTAGCATCAAGAATTTTAAAACAAGGGCTCCCTGCTAGCTCAGTAGGTCGAGCATGCAACTCTTGATCTCAGGGCTATGAATTCAAGACCCAGTTTGTGTATAGAGATTACTTAAAAACAGAATCTTTTTAAAAAATTTAAAAATAATTACTATAAACAATTTTAACATTTAAAGAAAAAGGCGAATACAATGGGTAAGAGATAGGGGTGTTTCAGGGGAGAAAAGGGAACTCTCATGAAGGACCAAATGGACAAGGAAATTCTAGGGGTGTAAACTACAATGTGGAAAGTAAAATATTCATTAGATGACATTAACAGCATGTTGAATCTTCAAAAGAAAGGTTCATGAAACTGACGCAGGTTGATGGACATTATTTGGCTGAGTCAGAGATGGAAAAGAGATTTTCACAAACCAAGTGTAAACAGTAAGAATGAGGACTGAGTTACTGGAAACAATGCAAGCCAGAAGACAACCAGGAGTAACATTAAATGTGAAGATAAAAAGCACTGTCAACCTAGAATTCTATACACAACAGAACTATCAGAGGCAGCAAATGGGTGAACCGGACAGAAAAGAAACAAAGTCACAAGTGTGGTCACTCCTAAGTAGTGATGTAATTCTGATGCCATATAAAGATGTCTGGTCCCCAGAATTCTTGTGGTCATGTATGCTGCTCCTGGGTCCTAAGTGATAAGAGACCATTGTTCTGTTTTCTCTGGGAGTAGTGGATGTCCAGGCACTGAGGTGTTTTCCTGATTCATCTGTATCTTTTTTCCTCTGTGCCTTAGGATTAAAAAAAGACAAGTCATCATTTAAAGTAGGAGAAAGTCTCTATTACTGGCAATCTGAAAGAGAAAAATTAATATAATCTCTTGAGACGAGGTGACTTCTCATCTAAGTTTTTGGTCCATCTCACAAGTATTTTATATTAAACCACAGGAACAGGAACCAATAGATGAAAATCCCAAGGCTGCTTCCATGGTCCCAGAGTCCTTCCAGGCAACTGTCTCTTTACTCTACGTGAAGACTAAACATCTTTCAATTATCTATGTGAAGACTAAACATCTTTCAATTAAAATTATAGAAATTTTCACAAACTCTCTTCAGAGAGAATGCAATATTACCCATTGGTTTACAAAAAAATAAAAACAAAGAACATGGGTGCCTGGCTATTTCCAGTCGTGGAGCGTGTGACTCTTCTTCTTGGGGTTGTAAGTGCGAGCCCATGTTGAGTGTAGAGATTACCTAAAAATAAAATATTTTTGAAAGAGAGAGAGAACAAATCATTGGCTTTGATGAGACCATCCAAATTATTAATGAAGGATATAGAAAATGTTGGGGGCCAAGTATAAATACGGCTATCAGGAGAGGAAGAGTGAAGAACTTTTCACGGGTTTCTGTATTCTAAGCCAAATGAGTGTCTGAGAGTCTTTTCAAAATTACCATAATTATAATAAACTATTCCCTGGTAGTTATCACCTTGAAGTGTGTTTTAACTATAGCTTATATTCTACAAATAGCAGCTTAGCTCTTACTGGGAATACTTACTGGAGGAAACATGGTAGGTGATGTTTCCTACCAGTCCCTTTGTTAGGATGAAATGTCACCAGTCCCTTTTAGGGAAGTGTTTTTTGCTAGGCGTCTGCCTCTGGCTCGGGTCATGATCCCAGGGTCCTGGGATCGGGCCCCGTGTCAGGCTCTCTGCTTGGCGGGAGGCCTGCTTCTCCCTCTCTCACTACCCCTGCTTGTGCTCTCTCTATGTCTCTCTCTCTGTCAAATAAATAAAATCTTAAAATTGAAAAAAAAAATTAAAAAAAAATATTGGTTGGATTCCACCCTCTGCCAAGAGCAGTTTCAAAAATGGATGTCCTTCCATTGACTCTTAAATCTTTATTTTATATACACTTAGAAGGGCTCCTTAGTAGCAACTTAATAAAGACGTTAGCAGGACTAATAAAATGCAATTCTGACAAACCACCACCCGTAGTTTTCCAAAGTGTATCAAAGATTCTAGCTCAGAATTCTGAAGAGCCTAACTGCTCTTTCAGGTCTTGTTAATGTCACAGTTTCCCAAAGGGCATTCTGTCCTCCATGCACGATCACTCTTGGTGTGTCATTGTATCAGGAAGGTTTGGGCAGCAAAGGATAGTATTTGCTATCCCATGTAACAGCAAGTGCAAAGTTATGGAAGCTCTGGTTCTATCTCGGTTTTTCTGCCCCCTAACCCCTATGTCAAGTTTATCCCTCATGCGAACACCTCTCAAGGTTGCAAGGTAGGTAAAGCGTATCTGGGCATTACATCTGATCCAGCAATGTCCAGAAGAGCCTTGTGACCTGCCAGTGTCTAAGCCAATCACCAGCAAGGAGAACTAAACATTAGCAGATAAGTTAGAATCTTCCATCTGCAGCCAAGAACGGGCCAGTATATTCCTCAACAAATTCTGAGCTCCGTTAGGAAGGAGGAAGGATGAACAAATGTTAGATGACTCGGGAAATTCTACCCAAGTTAGAATTTTCCATTGCTGGTATTGTTGGGTTTTCACCACAAATTACAGTTTCTTTAGTTTCAATATTATTGAGTTTGTTGCAGACTATTTGGCTAAGCCTACGATGTGGAGCAATGCCTACCTTTTTCAATAATGTTTTGGACTGCAATTTTTCCCATAACTAAATTTAAAGGCATGTGAACTTTGGGAGCCAAGACTTGACCACCCACACCCCATGTTCAAAACAGACAAATCCACACTCCTCACCACCATGGTCAGAACCCTCAGTTGGCTTCTCCTGTTGACCATTGTTGTTACTGGAGTTTTTCTTATGAAAAGAGGAGCTATGTGTGCTTCTGGGATACGTTATTCTGCCTAAGTGGACTTTGCTCAGAAAGATGTGAGAGTCACTACTTTGGGTCAGAACTCCCTCTGAGTTCCTTTCCATCCTTCTGTTCTGCCCAGAAGTGAGGAAATGACTCTGTGCCTTAGGATCATATATGCTGACCTTAGTCTTCCAGTGTGAGGACCCAGGGTCTCCTCATTAGTCTCCCATCTGGAGTTGGCAGGAGCGAGATCTCTTTTTCCAGTTCACAGATAGCATATAAAGATCAAGGCTCAAGAACTACAAATACAACTATTCTGGCTGGAGTCATTCCAAGTCAATTTCTACTATTATAAGGCATTAAATTAAAACATTGGTTCTTGCTTCAAAGTTCAGGCTCTCAGGTACATGATTGCAACTGCTTCTCACTTTCTCTCTGGCCTCTCCAATTCATCTTGCAAGCCAGTCCAATACAGATCTGGTCATGTCATTTTCCTGCTTAGAATCCTCACAATGACATCTACACACGCCTTTGTCCATTTCGGCTGCTAGAACAGAACCCCATAGACTAGACAATAAAAACAGAAATTTATTTCTCAAAATTCTGGAGGCTGGAAGTCCGAGATCGAGGCACTATCACATTTGGTGTCTCGTAAGGACCACTTCCTGGTCCATAGACGGGCACCATCTTGCTGAAAAAGGATAAGGGAGGCTGCTGGGCACTAATCCATTCATGCAGGCTCCCTTTCCAGAGGCCTCACCTCTCCATACCAACACACTGTGGGGTTAGGATTTCAATATATGGATTTGATGGAGGGGGTGGGTGGAGAATGGGAGCAGAGAAGGAAAAAAAAAACCTTTCAGTCCATAAATGAACTTTCATGAACGGAACTTTCATGTTCTGGCCTCTGCCTGTCTTTCCAAACTCATCCCTTTCCCCTCTCCCCAACAAAATTTCACTGGTCACTGCAGTCTGAACACACCATTCTTGCAGTATCTGGAACATACTGGAGGCTTCCAGACTGCACGATTTGCTCCCGCTACCTGAAATGTTCTTTCTCCCTTATCAATCGAAGTACCACACTCTCTTTAAAAAAAAAAAAAATCTGCCTTTACTCTACTAGAAAAAGTTAGTTACCTGTCCTTGATGCAGTGTTTGTGGGGTTTAACACTGTGGACCTCAGAGGCAAACTATCCAGTTTCAAATGCAAAGTTCGCCACCACTTACTGGCTGTGTGGCCTTGTCAAGGACAACATGGGACTGAGATTTTATCCTACGTGCTGGCCATGAACCTTACGTATTAGTGTTTCATAGATGCCGGCAAAAGACCTGACTCCTGGGTCAGAGATAAACAGTACATTGAGCTTCAAGTCAGCTTGTGTTTGCTCCCCAAGTCCACCAAGTCTCATGGGAGCCATGCAAAGGGCCCATTATGACGGTTGCAGGGAAAGTGAGTTGCATTACAGTAGAGAATCCCCGAGCTTGGGAGAATCATCCCTTTCATAATAAGTGGAATAAAAACCCTTCTCTTTATCTGGGGGGGATACTGCCTCCTATCTCAAGGCTGCATTCTGCAAACCCGCCCCAGGAGTCAGCCCACAGAAAGAGCAGTGAGGACCTCAAGCTCTTGGCACAACCAGAAAGTTCCTCCAGGAATGCTCAGGGTCCACAGAGGGCTGTCTCTCCCAAAAGGCTTGCATGTGCCATTTCACCTCTGGGTATCTCATTTTCTTGTCTCAGGTTGGGAAAATAATGGTACCAGCATCATAGGGACTTCATAAGTGTTAAAAGGCTTGCCATATGTCCAGCTCTTAGACCAGCTCTCAGTCCAGAAGAAGTGATCAGTACAAGCTAGTTATTACTATTAACAACCCTCCCGGCTCCCCTTCCCATCATCCACGTGGTTTACTTATAGCTCTATCGCATCTCATGGTATTTGTTTACCCATTTTCCTTGTTCACCGGCCTAACTGCTTTTTCAGGCAATGCATTTTTGCATCCCAGACGCCAGTCCGGGATGGGTCATTATTACATTTGTTGGATAGAGGAATGAGTGACTCATCCTCCCATGTATCAAACAGTGTGACCTCTGTGGCATCCTCTCTGTACATTTGATCAAATTTGAAGACTTTAAACTCTTCAGTCCTAGGCAGGGTCAGGGAAGGAAGCTTTTAGGTAGCTCTTTCTTCTCCCAGAAGGACCCGGCAAGGCGATCATGCCACCCTCACAAGTAGGTTAAGTCGCTGCTCTAGTGGAAGGGTAATTATCGGTTCTTATCCGTTTCCAAGTCAGGAAAATGGCAAGAATAGCAGGGCCGACCTCATACGCTTAGGACAGTGCTGAGCACCTACGAAATGCATGGTCTCCTCTTATTCCTCACTGGATCCCATCTCCCGTTATCCCCACCCCGCTAGAGGAAGTCCTAGCGAGAAGTGTTTCAGTCTCTGAAGATGCAGGAAAAGATACACCTGGCTTCCACTCTTACTGTTGCAATTCAGAACACAGACTACCTGGGGATGGGAGGCAGGTGCCCCACTGTTTTACCCGCCTCTGCTCAGAAATTAACCCAGTCAACCCGTGGAAGCTGTCCTTGAGTCCCTGGACGGACCCTGACCCAGCACCTATCATAGATCCTGCTCTGTGACTCCCACTCCAGAATGAAAGACATGCAGGAAAATTTTCAAGAAGAAGGAGAAAGTTACGGAAACCAACATCATCATTTTTAAGCACCTGATGGAAAATCATCACTACTGCTTTTTTCCCTGAAATCCAAAGGTGGATTGCAGACTGTCCTGCTTTAATGCTCAGTCCTTTGAGCTCAGTTTCCAAGAGATTTTGGTTCTTCATGCCCAAACTGCTCTGAGTACATAGACCTTGCTGGGAAAGAACTTCCCTGTCGGCCGGCCCCAGGGGATTGCATGTCGTGTGTATGGAACAGGTGGAAAGTACTCAGGAGTTGATGCTTGCAGGAGAAGCCGTCAGCCAATAAGGGATGGAGGTTGGTGGGTAGATAGTTTCGCTTTCTTGCTTTTTGGGGGTATAACTGAGTTATCTCTGCGTATGCTTCCCAAGGTCTGATGCAGACCTGAGCCCCAGATGCCTGTAGGTCCTCCCGCAACTTTGGACTTCACTGGTTTTCCTTCTTTCCCATCTTGCTTCTCCAGTCCCGCACCGTGCTCCTGGGTCCCTTCTGTAATTAACTACTTATCCTCAAATCGTGCCCCAGAGCCCCATTTTGGGGAAGGCCAAACTAATATCTGGCAACTAGCATGAATTTCCTGGGTAAGAGGAATATAGTTCAATGAGGAAAGGGTGTGGTCACAAATTCCTCGGGTTGTGACTTCTAGTTCTGTCTGCGGTTCCAGGGAGGGATGTAGTTAATTATAATATAATATATTGTGTATTATACTTATATGACAAGTATAATATACTTATTGATTATAAGTAATAAGATAATTACTTATCTAATATTTGAGGGAACTGACAATCCAGTCCTGAAATTCTTTGCAAATGTTAAATAGTGCTTTCAATGTAATGAGCAAAAATAAGTCATTTGTAAAGAGCGTTTTCTGATTAAAACAGCAAAATGTAAATTTTGGAAAACATATAAAATGTGGAAAACACAGGAAAGCCTAAAGAAGAAAGTAAAATGTTTCCCGTTGTTGCTTTCACAATTCAGGTTTATGGCCTCTTGGTACTTGGTGGGCACACACTGATATCCTATCGTGCTGTATTTAGCCTACCCAGGGGCTTGATCTATGAAAATAAAAACATTCAAAAATCAGGATGAATTCAAATTAACTTAGAGCCCTCCACAAGATCAGAGATTTTCTTGGTTTTGTTTTGCTCTCTTTGGAGTCTAGAGTGGTGCTTGACAAAATAAGCTTTTGATAAATACCTACTAAGTTAAAACATGAATAAGGCCTCCTTTATTGATGAGATTAGAGCCAGTGTGCTAGGAGGAAGCCAAGGTCTGTGTTTAATAACAAGCCCTCCATGAACATCAGCTTGCTGGGATCATGGCTTATTCATTGATGCTACTTTATTCCTTTATTCCTTGTATCTGCACCCTGCTTCTCCACAACAACTGAATGCCCCAGAACAGAAGTGAGGTTTCCCACGGGCAAGACACAGCTCATTCCTGTGGCAAGAACTTTCCCTTTCCCACCATATGTCCTTGTAAATCATTCAACTATGAATTCGTCAAGAAAACGGTTGAGAGCCTTTTAGGATGCTGTCCCCTAGATTTGATCTCTCTTGCCAATGTGTTACCTTCCGTCATGGGGCCACATGCCTGCCATTCACAGGTGGCATGGACCCATAGTTGAAAAGCTTATGGCTCAGTGTGTCATAGACATTTAATACCCTGAAATCCTCCGAGGCACTGAAAACAGAGCATCGGGCAGGCTCTTTGTCCTTTCTCTCAGATCCAGACTAGATATTCATGATTTATATCCATGCTTCTGCCTAGGGAGGCCTGTTCAAGTTTTGAGAACTGTTGAAGTAGCCTTAAGGGCATAACTTCGTGACCAGTTAAGTGTGATTGTCACCATTTTGGTTATTGGTGGTTTCTGCTGTCACTTCGTTGAGTGACTCCAGAAGGCATGTTAGTTGTGTTGGCAAACTGGTTCCCCAAGTACAGTACTCTCCACCACTTCCAACCCTTGCCACCCCCTCTAGCTCAGGGAGATGGAGACCCAGAAGCTGGCCCAGACCTCTTTCCCATTCCCACTTTCCCAGGCCACACTGTGCCACCCCATTTTAGGGGGTGTCCACCATTTCTTTCCCTGAAAAACTAGCTTCCTGGCATAAATTCAATGGTGGTCATCCAGAGGAACAATAGAGGGGGATCCCAGAGCCTTGAATGTCATGGGCATCATT
Organism: Meles meles; assembly: GCF_922984935.1. Lineage (NCBI taxonomy): Eukaryota > Metazoa > Chordata > Mammalia > Carnivora > Mustelidae > Meles > Meles meles. The sequence continues at coordinate 144,034,333 of NC_060072.1, read as the reverse complement.
CAGAGTGGATTGAATAGAACCAAAGAGAATAAGCCATTGACTGTGTATCTTCATGGCTGGGTTTTTACTGTTTCAGGATCAATGTAGCCCATTACCACAACCCTGAAGAGTCAGGCAGAGTGTTCTGTGTGGATGACTCGCTGACAATCTTTAGAACACAGTCCTAGCTCGAGCAAGCGCACCCCAGGAGCATAGATGTGGGAGGAGGTAGGAAGGGGCTGAGCAGAGAGAAAAGCCCAGGACTAAGACTCAGCCCAGCACTGATGCTTCTTGTGCTCACCAGGAACTGGTATCCTCAACTGCCAAGTGAAATGACTGTATTGGACAGTGGCTAAAGAATTGTCATGTTCTAAAACATTTCAAGGAGCCTAAACACAGTAATCTATTTGACATAGACATTTAAAAATAGGGAAGACAGAGGAAAAGTCAATCTTTAATATTGTGTTGCATCAAAAATACTGCTTACGTCTCTATCACAATTTGGGGTAAGTAGCGGAGAGAGATGAAACATCAGAAAACAACCATCTCTGGGATAATAAAAAAAAAAGTAGAAAACATCTTTAAATCATTTATGGTGTGCTCCTCTACAAAGAGTAATGGAGAAAAGTTCCATCTGAACCTCTTAATAAGGGAGTTCTGGATGAAGGTGACTGTTGGTGGCCACGTGTGACAGGTGGGTCGGGAACAAAGAGCCACACAGAACTGGCCCGAAACCCTGCCTCAGGTCTCAGCCTCACCGGCTGGTGCTCTAAGCTTCTCGAAGAGTCACTGAGATCTTTATTTTTAGAAGGCAAAGCTAGGACCTTAAAAAATGTGCAAAAAAAAAAGAATCAACCTCTTTGCCTAAAAATCACCCAGCAGGAAGAACAAACTATCTGAAAAGTACACTAAGTTTTGCAGATCCTGGCCTCAAGGCAAGAGCATGGGTCTGGGCGAGCCAGAGACCTAGATGAATCCTTCAAGAAACATTTATTCAGCATCTACAAGGCACCAGGTGTCATGGTAAGCTCCATATCCTTCAACTAAGGGAAGGAGTTCCGAGTGTGGGGCTGATAGGAACACAACCCCCAAGAACCATGTGGTGGGCAGTGGTTGGGAGAGGTAAGTACAGGCTGCTCTGGTAGCCTCGGTGCTTGAGGGGTTTTTTACAGACTTGTCCCTGAAGTGACCACCACGCTGAGAAGGACAAATGGACGGTAGGTGTGAGGCTAAGTGTTGGACATTTCCAAGCGTTTCCAGGTAGAGAATACTGTATATACAGAAAGACGCCCAGAAGGGAGACAGGACATCCTCCCAACTCCTGTACAACCTGGCCCAGATTTTACCACGAACTTAGGAGAAACTGTAACACGTATTCCTCATGCCCCTCCTGGGAAGTAACACGCTCATTAGGATGGTTTTGCTCTCTCTCATTCAGTACATGACCATTTGCCATATTTGTTTTAAAAAGGTTAAAATTAGAATTCACGGCAGGGAAGACTTAGTGTGAGAAATGGGGAATTCAGTGCCTGGCTGTTTAGTGTAAAACAGTAAACAATTCTGAAGTTAGGTACAGGGTATGAAATGGGTCATTTATATGAGGAAAATATGTTTTAAAACTCCCCTTTCACTCAATACAGCTTGGTACCTTTCCAAATAATCATCCAGAATGTTGATAAAGTGACCCTGGCAAAAAAACAAGAAACATGAACAAAACAAAAAAACACGACACAAATTTCAGAGACATTCTGATACAGATTAGACATTTTATATGGTGGGTTATCTGAAGGAGTGGGTTGCCCTGGGCTTAATCCTTTGGAAGATACAGACTTGACTTGAAAACTTTTGACCATGTAGCAAAGACACAGCCAATAGAGGTGGCGTGGCTGAGGTTGAGATTGTGGTGTGGGGTTGAGGCTGGGGAGCCTGGGGCAGCTTGGTCCCATTTCTGCCATCACTCCTCCACGTCTCATTTCCACTAGGGAACGCCTCCTCCCAAGCCCACTGCCAGCCTTTGAAGAAGTGAAGGGAACCAGAGAGAAAGAGTGTGGAGTGCGGAAAAGGAGGCTTGAGAGGCTGGCGAGGTGGAGGGAATAAGGGGAGTTGAGTGAAAAGAGCAATTTAGAACCGAGAAGAGAGAATCAGGACCGCCGCTCAACAGCAGAATACTGAAAGCAAGACCACAGCCATTGTGGGTTTTAGTGTTTTGTTTTGTTTTTCACAGATGTTTTGCTTAAAAATAAGCAAAAGTATAGATCTGAGTACCAGGGATGGGGTCGAGGCAAGAACACGGGGGACACACATCTCCCTAGAGCTCCCTAGAGCTCTCTAGAGCTCAGCCTCTGGGCTTTAGGACCCCATATTCCAGAGCACTGACTTGTACCACGTGACCTCCTTAATTCTTGGGTCTTAAATGCTTTTAGTACCTGTTGATCTCTAGGGTCTAAAAATGCCAAGATTTCACCCTGCGGGGCCCCTTCTGGAAGGCGCATGATTCCTGACTCTTTTTCAGACATCAAATGCACTCATCCTCCCCGTGAGTGAGTGAGTTCTCTGCAGGAGAGTGGGTGCAGGAGATTCACGGAACCTAGAACCTCCATCTCTGGGCACACTTCTTATCCCTGCTTTCTCAAACAACATCCTCATGGCTTCTCAGAAACCTCCCCCTTCATAGGAATTAAACATTATTTCTTTTTTTTTTTTTTAAGATTTTATTTATTTATTTGACAGAGAGAAATCACAACTAGGCAGAGAGAGAGGAGGAAGCAGGCTCCTCCTCTCTGCAGAGCAGAGAGCCCGATGCGGGGCTCGATCCCAGGACCCCGAGATCATGACCTGAGCCGAAGACAGCGGCTTAACCCACTGAGCCATTCTTTTCCGCACTTAACTTTGACCCGGAGCAAACTTCATTCAGCTGAAGTGTTAAGTTTCCGCAAGTGAGGGAGAAGATTCGCAGCCTGTGAATGTGCTCCTAAGGGCTGGGTGTGACCTCCTGACCTTTATTTGGAAGGTGTTTCCCTGCTGCAAGCTCTTCGTACCGAGGACTGAAGAGTTCCGTCCCTTCTCTCTTGGGCTCCCTTTCCCTTATGGTCAAAGGAGGAAGCCCCTCTTCAGTTGTAGGCCAGGAACTCGTGATAGGCTCCTCTTCTTTATTTCCAAAGGACCCAGTAAATGCTGGGCCCCTCCCCCCTTCCAGAACATGCTGGACTTTCCCAGTTCAATGCCCTGTGCTCTGTCTGCCCTTCCTCGAGCGGAGCCTCTTCCGCCCAAGGCTGCAGAGAAGGAGGTGTGAGCCGCTGAAATAAATACAGAAGCTCAAAACCCCACAGCATGGCTTGGGCTGGTATTCCCAGCTTCAGGAAACAAAGCATACTCCTTCTCCCCCACCCCACCCCCAAGAACTTGTTCTATGTGTTATTTTGCTGTTCAAGAATTCCGATTAGGAGCCGCTGCCCCTGTCCCAGCCCCACCACTGGTTTAAATCCTGCAAGTTGAAGTGCTGGTCCCTCAGCTCCTGACTTTCTTCAAGGACACCTGCACCCAGGTTAGTCTCCTACGTCCTCCATGCTTGAGCACGGATTGAGATTTGCTGAAACGGCCCCCACTGGGCCCTTCCCCCTGAACACCCCTGCCCAGCTCTGGAGTGGAGGTGAGTGGCTGGGATGCATAGCTCTACCCAATGCCCCCAACCCCCTGCACCCGCATTCCCCAGGCTCTGGTGGAGTCCTTTACATCTCAAGGAGCTTGTGGCCACTGAATTCCCCTGGGGTGGGATGCAGAGGTCTTCTCCTTGTACCCTCTTCTGCCAACATCAAGAATCTGAGTGATGTCTGACCATGTCTCCGGAAAAAGTCTGTGGTCACCAAATTACATCTGACCTGGAGAAGTCATCTGGCGTTTGGATGCCGTGATCCACCGTAGAGAATTCGAGCAGCCCAGAAAAATGCATGCTTCGCAAATACCCCCAAATCAGCCAGTTCCCTCCTCAGTACTCCGGCGAGGCATGCTGGAGTTCCCTGCCGGACCCTTGCTAAGTGGGCAGGTGTTGGACACCTTCCTTCAGAATTCGAAGTGGTCCAAGAGTCACGGGTCTGCCCTAGGCCGGAAGATTGTTTGAGATGCACGAATCTCCCCACGGGTCTTCACACTCGACACAATCCCTGTCAGAATCAGGGTCACTCTTACTTTGCAGAAATTGTCAAACCAATCCTCAAATGCATAGAGAAACATGAGGGACCCCAGATAATGCAAAAACGGTCTTGAAGATCAAGAACCCAGCGGGAGGACTCACGCGTCACAGTTTCAAACCTTGTTGCAAAACTGCATTAACCGAGGTGACAGGACAGGGCTGTAGGGATGGACATGTAAGTCAGCAAACAGGACTCAGAGTCCAAAAATAAGCCTTTGCCCTAACAGCCAGCTGATTTTCAACAAGTATGCCAAAACGAGCCGACGGAGAAAGAAAAATCTCTTGAAGAGAAGATGCCGGAAACACCGGACATCCACATGCATCGGGGAAGCAGGTGTCGCTGCAAAAGGCAGTTTCCCTGGGGAAACCAGGAGCCTCGTAGTCATATTGGGCTTGAAATGGTTTTAAATAGAGCCGGGAGTATTCTAGACCTTCATAGGCAGAAATGAAACTGGGTTTGAAGAACTACCAAGACCAGAGGGCACAGCTGCTTGACCGTCCCTTCAGAGACCCTGAAAGAGGAACACAGGAGAGACTCCTTCCCCAGGGAGGACGTGCGGCTGCTGGGGGTGCTGGGGGCTTGCCCCGAGCGGCGCGCACACTTGCCAGCCTGCACGGAAGAAGCCCATTCTCCGGATTTTCAGGCGGCTAATGTGGTCCCGGAGCCGCGGGAGAGAGCTCTTGACACAATGCCAGCTCTGGAACGTTGCTCCAGAAACGACTCACAAATAACGCGGATGACAAGATGCTGGACGTCAGCGGTCACCAGTGGAAGGCAAATCAGACCCACACTGAGATGCCTCCTCACGTTCTCAAGGCTGTGATCAAAGACACAGAAAATCGGTGGGCGAGAAGGTGCGAGAATTGGAGCCTTCCCACGCTGCTGGTGGGAATCCGAATGACTGTGCCCAGCAGTCTGGCGGGTCCTCCGAGAGTTAGACTGAGGGTTTCCGTACGATCTAATCATTCCACTCCTAAGTACACGCCCGAGAGAACAGAATACATAGGTACGAACAAAAACTTATCCATGAATGCCCGTGGCAGTGCGATTCGTAACAGGCAAAGAGTAGCAGTAACCCAAATGTCGGTCGACAAATGTCCGTGTATCTGTGCTTTATCCCCTCCGGGGAATGTTACACACCCATAAAAGGGGTGAAGCCAGCTCTGTGTGGCCAAGGGGATGAACCTTGAAAACATCACGCTACATGAAAGAAGCCAGGCACGAAAGGCTACATTTTGTACGATTCCATTTACCCACGGTGTCCAGAACAGTCCTAGACACAGATCAGCAGTCTGTAGGAGCTGGGGTAGGGAGTGCAGAGTGACTCCTTAGCCACAGGATTTCTTTTGGAGGGTGCTGGAAACGTTCTGGAACTAGGTAGCATGATGGTTGCAACTTCGTGAACATGCAAACACCAGGGGCCTGGATGCTTTAAGATGGAAAAAATGTATATCTTAGGCGAAATTTGTTTCCATTTAAAAAATGCAAAAAGAAGGGCACCTGGGTGGCTCAGTGGTTTAAAGCCTCTGCCTTCGGCTCAGGTCATGATCCCAGGGTCCTGGGATCGAACCCTGCATCGGGCTTTCTGCCCAGCGGGGAGCCTGATTCAGCCTCTCTCCCTGCCTGCCTCTCTGCCTACTTGTGATCTCTGTCTGTCAAATAAATAAATAAAATCTTTTTAAAAAATGCAAAAAGAAGAAGAAGAAGAGAAGGAGCAGGAGAAAAAATAAAGGAAACCTGGAAAAGTATGTTGCTCTGGTCCAGAGGCAACCCTTGCCCCTTTGTTTGCCCAGGTCCCCTCTTGCCAGCCCAAAGGAGCATGAGGTCTGTGTCTTCCAGCCACCAAGAGGGCGCATCCTTCGACAAACGTTTGCTGTCCTCCTTCGGCACTCTCAGCAGAGCAAACAATCTTACTTCGACTTTCTCCAGCCAGAGAGACGTGAGTGGCCGTCGCTGAAGCTCCAGCCAGACAGCTTCAAGAGCTGGTATGTGTGTCTCCACATTGCCTGTGGCGCGGGGCTGTGTCCCTGTGGAGGTCCGGGCGTCTCAGCAGCGCACGCCAGCGGCCCCAGGACGGCTACTTGACGCGAGAAGTGAGCCTTTGCTGTCTTACACCACCGAGCTTTGGGCTGTGGCTATAACCATGGCGTGCATCCTCCCTAACATAGGGGAATGGGCCCAGATTACCCTGAGGACATTCTCCTAATACCCCAGAAGGATTGATAACTAGGTACGGCTCCCCATTCTTGAGTTCAGGAACTTTCGCTGCAAGTTCTTTTAAATGCTCTTGGGAAGGTGATCGCTGACAGGTCCTGGGGAGCCCAGGGCGTCTGTATCTTGAATGGGCTCTCTTTCCCCCTTCCCTAGAGCAGACGGGAAGATGCTCGGCAGGGCTGCTTTGCGACATATTCTCAGCAAATTCAGGCGAAGAGAGAGGACTACACGTTAGATACCGTCGGCTTGATCTAGGCAGCAAAATACCAAGACAGGAGACTCTCAGCTTCGCCCAAACCAGACCCGTGTGTTCTCTGGATGCGTTGCAGAGAACACAATCTTTACCAGGCTGTTCCCTGGCTCCTCTGGGTCTAACTAGCCAGGAGCTCAGCTGGGCACTGCAGGCATGGCTGGGAAAAGTCACTGCACGCCACCTTCACCGCAACAGGCTGAAAGGGCTGATTTATGACTCCTGGCAACAGCTTGGCCCCGTGCCAGGGGACGTCAGGGCGGCCACCCCAAAGGCCAGTATGCTTGGTGCTCCCCTACCCCCACCTGGCAAGGATGGTGCTCTGGGCTCCCGACTGCTCTGGGTTTGAATAGAGAGAGACAGCCAGAAACTCCCGGGAGGAACTGTAAAGATGAGGGGCACCTCCTAGGAACGGTCCTTGACCAGCCCAGAGTTAAAGCAACAATGTTGCTCTTTTGCTCCAAAATTTTCTCCCCAGTCTCTCTCCCAGGCTAGCTTCCCCCTGAGCTGTCTGCTGCCGTCCTGCGGATCCCGGCTGTATCTTCGGCTGTATCTTCCTCGAACCAGCCTGGCAACCCTCCAAATCTCTGATTCTTGTCTTTTGAAGGCCACCAGCATGCCTCCTCTCTCAGGGCTACAGAAGGGGACAGGTTAGCGTATCCTGATACAGGTGACCACAGGACAGTGTTTATGGTGGTGTGTCTTTCCCTTCCAGGGAGGCCTGCATCTTAAATGCTGACTTCTGGACCCTACCTGCACACAAAAAAGTGAATCTTTAATGGATGTTTATTTTTCTGGAAGAACGAGGTGGGAGTGGGAGCTTAAGGCATCTCTTAAAAATTCACTTTGAGGTCAATGTCCTTGTAAAATAAGGCCATTCTTGCTGGCCGACTGTGACTGTGTGTTGGGGACAAAACAGGGACTCTGACAAAGCTGGCCTTTGGGGTGGTCTGGCAAAGTAAGGCACAGGAGCACGTGGACAAGGGAGGGAGTTGGGGAGAAAAGGGTGTTTATAAGCGACGATATAGAGAGCTCCTATGAGGAAGAATCCTGTCCCAACTACTGGTGCATTTTATTTTTTTAAGATCTTATTTTATTTATGTATTAAAGGAAGAGAGAACACAAGTAGTGGGAGCACTAGGCAGAAGGAGAGGGAGAAGCAGGCTCCCCACTGAGCAGGGACCCTCCCCCCCCATGTGGGACTCTATCCTAGGACCCCGGGATCATGACCTGAGCTGAAGGCAGATGCCCAACCGACTGAGCCACCCAGGCCTCTCCTGGCACACTGGATCATTGTCCTTCTCTTTAAAAATTCTTCAATGTTGCCTCTGGCGCAGAGGCCCCGGTGACTCAGGCCTAGCCCAGGTCGGAGTGTGATTAGTTTTGAGGCGATCCAGATGGGGACGCTACCGGAACGAAAAGATATTCCACCGTGGGTAGACAGTCCGGAAGACTTGAAAGATCCCAAGTTGTTGCTGGTCCAGACGCAGCTCTTGGAGGCTCTGCTCGGCCCAGCAGGATCTCAAATCCCGTACATCGAGCGAGTGAGCAAAGTCACGCTTGAGCTAAAGGTTCTGGAACCTTCGGACCTCATGGAAGTCGTGGCTTATGACTCTTATTTGTACAAGCTCAGGGCCAGGTGGATGCTCCAGTCCGTGGCCAAATGGCAGTACCAGCAACAGGAACGAGTGATGCTCAAACTTGAGGACGCCGTGAAAGCGCTGGAGCTAGGTCCTTGGATGAAGTGAAGCCTGTGTGCAACCCCCTACCTGGGATCAGGATTTGAAGAGTAAACAGCATCTCCAGAGGCGGAACTGTGTCTCCACTGTCTCCAGTCTGACGAGGAAAAACCAACTAATCTTTGGGTCTCCGCCTTGGTCTCAGTCCTAACGTGGCTTCCCCCCAGGTTTGCTAATTAAAGAATAAATTTAAAAAAATTCCTCAATGTTTTTGCATTCCTGACTTTAATAGGTACATCAAATTTTAAAAACTTATCAGAACGGGAATGCCAACTGGCACAGCAGATTCTTACAAAACCACACAGAGTCTTCCCGTGTGATGAAGCAGCTGTGCTCCTTGGGGTTTATCCAAAGGAGCGGAAAACTTACGCCCCAGCCACCTGCCCGTGGATGTTTCTAACAGCTGCATTCATATTTGCTACAACTTGCATGTGGCCACGACATCCTTCAGGAGACGAGGCCATCTGCACGCTGGGATATTATACAGCACTCAACAGAAATGCGTTTTCAAGCTGGGAAATACATACAGGAGCCTACGATGCCTATCGCTGAGTCCAAGAGGCCAGTCTGAAAAGGCTCCATACTGTCTGATCTCAACTGCAGGACACTCTGTCTCAAGCAAAACTATGGAGACAGTAAAGAGATCAGTGGTCGCCAGGGACAAATCAGCCGTAACCCAGGGGATGTTTAGGGCATCGAAAGTCCTCTGCGTGCAGGACATGAACAGACATTCCTGCAAAGAAGACATCCAGATGGCCAACAGACACATGAAAAAGTGCTCCACGTCACTCGGCATCAGGGAAATACAAATCAAAACCACAATGAGATATCACCTCACACCAGTCAGAATGGCTAAAGTTAACAAGTCAGGAAATGACAGATGCTGGCGAGGATGTGGAGAAAGGGGAACCCTTCTACACTGTTGGTGGAAATGCAAGCTGGTGCAACCACTCTGGAAAACAGCATGGAGGCTCCTCAAAATGTTGAAAATAGAACTAGCCTATGACCCAGCAATTGCACTACTGGGTATTTACCCTAAAGGTAAAAACGTAGTGATCCAAAGGGGCACGTGCACCCAAATGTTATAGCAGCAATGTCTACAATAGCCAAACTATGGAAAGAACCTAGATGTCCATCAACAGATGAATGGATCAAGAAGATGTGGTATATATACACAATGGAATACTATGCAGCCATCAAAAGAAATGAACTCTTGCCATTTGCGACAACGTGGATGGAACTAGAGGGTATCATGCTTAGTGAAATAAGTCAATCGGAGAAAGACAACTGTCATATGATCTCCCTGATATGAGGACGTGGAGATGCAACGTGGGGTGTTAGGGGGATAGGAGAAAAATAAAGGAAACAAGATGGGATTGGGAGGGAGACAAACCTTAAGTGACTCTTAATCTCACAAAACAAACTGAGGGTTGCTGGGGGGAGGGGGGTTGGGAGAGGGGGAGGGGGTTATGGACATTGGGGAGGGTATGTGCTATGGAGAGTGCTGTGAAGTGTGTAAACCTGGCGATTCATAGACCTGTACCCCTGGGGATAAAAATATATGTTTATAAAAAAAATAAGAAATAAAAAAAAATTTTTTAAAATTAAAAAAAAAAAAAGTCCTCTGCATGCCACCCCAAAGATGGATGCATTTACTCAAGCCTGTACGGGGTCCACCAATAGTGACCCCAGGTGACTCTGGGTGATAACGCTATGCAGGGTAGTTTCATGGATTGTAACAGCTGTCCCCCGCTGGGGAAGGATGTGGAGAGCGGGGGTAGGGGTGTGGGGGTGGGGGGTGAGATTGTGTGCGTGTGGGGTAGGGGGGATACAGAAATCTCTGTACCTTCCCCTCAGGTTTCCTGTGACCCTAAAACTGCTCTAAAAATATAAAGAGCATGGGGCACCTGAGTGGCTCAGTGGGTTAAAGACTCTGCCTTTGGCTCAGGTCATGATCCCAGGGTCCTGGGATTGAGCCCCGCATCCAGCTGTCTGCTCAGCAGGGAGCCTGCTTCCTCCTCTCTGCCTGCCTCTCTGCCTACTTGTGATCTGTCAAATAAATAAATAAAATCTTTTAAAAAAATAAAAATATAAAGTGCACTTTTAAAAAGTTTACCAGTATTGATAACTTTCCTAAAGATTAAATATATTCTTTTTTTTTATTTGTTTATTTTCAGCGTAACAGTGTTCATTGTTTTTGCACCACACCCAGTGCTCCATGCAGTACGTGCCCTCCCTATTACCCACCACCTGGTTCCTCAACCTCCCACCCCCCGCCCCTTCAAAACCCTCTGGTTGTTTTTCAGAGTCAATAGTCTCTCATGGTTCATCTCCCCTTCCAGTTTCCCTCAACTCCCTTCTCCTCTCCATCTCCCCATGTCCTCCATGTTCTTTGTTATGCTCCACAAATAAGTGAGACCATATGATATTTGACTCTGTCTGCTTGACTTATTTCGCTCAGCATAAGATTAAATATATTCCTAAATGGCCATGGCCTACGTCCACCAGGAAGAAACATAGTGAATTTCAGGGCAGAAGAACTCCTTGTCTTGAAACACTCAGAAAATTACCAACCATGTTAGTGCTGTCTGCGGGGTTATAAATAGTCTCCCATTAATATGGATAATTATCTTTTCATAAGGGTTAATTTAGGATCTTAGGCTCTTTTTTTTTTTTCATTTAAAATTTGTACGCTCTTCTCACATTTATTTTTCTTTATTAAAATGTAAATTTTGTCTTACTACTTTCCCCGTACTAGTTCAATACAGAGAACTGAGGAAACAGAAAGCAAAAAGTCCTCCATAATTCTACCACTAGGGATTCTTACTGTAATTTTTTTTCTATGCATATTGATTTTTAAAACTCAAGATCATACTATAGTTAGCGCAATCTTTTTCTATTCAGTGGATTGCTGCTTTCCCTTTCTGGCTCCTACATGACCCAGCTGACTGTCCTTTCTCCACTCTCATAAGCTGACTTGTTTTGATCTCTCAACATTTTGCCTTTTCACTTTAATTATCCGAGTAGACTTCAAAGGAAGAGATTGACTGAGACGATCTACAATGTCATTTTGAACTGCTGAGTAGTTTTGTATAAATACACAATTCAATTAGCTAATTCCCTTTTGGTTATATATTAACTTTTTGCTATTTCTCAGCCATTCGGAAGAGCACTATAATAAATATCACCATGCTGAGATCTTTGCAAGTGTTTCCTTAGGGTAAATTATTAGATGAGCAATTACGGGTTAAAGGAAATTAGTATCATTTCTGCAGTCCATCCCCAGTAATGGTGCGCATGAGTATTCCTGTTTTCTTCACCCTGGCCGACATTAAATTGACAACTGAAAAAAGAAACCATTCTGCCAATTAAAGGAGCTAAAAATACTGTCTCCCAGTATTAATTTACATTATTTCATCGCTGGAGTTGTAGAAACTTCCGTATACTGATCAGTCCATCATTACGCTGCCTTATGAAGTACTCATTTCACATCTTTATTCATTTTCTTCTATTTATTGGCTCATTTACATCCTCTTGACTTTTGAGTGGACTCTTGTTTTTAAAGATTTTATTTATTCATTTGAAAGGAAGAGAGAGAGAGAGAGCGTGCACGCATACGAGCAGAGGGAAGGGCAGAGGGAGAAGCAGGCTCCCTGTTGAGCAGGGAGCCTGATGTGGGGCTTGATCCCAGGACCCTGACATCATGACCTGAACTGAAGGCAGACGCTCAACAGACTGACCCACCCAGGCACCCCCAAAGAGGGCACTCTTTTTTAAAACTAAGGGCATTATACTTCTGATGGTCACATATTTTAAAGTTCTTCCTCCTCATTAGCCATTTGCTTTTAATTTTACATACGAAATATTTTAATATGCATCAAACATGGATTTGTATCGTCATCTGGTTTCCTCCTTCAGTGTCGTAACTAGAAAGTAGTTCACCTACCTAAGATCATGGAATTACCTACTTTCATTTCTAAGCGGGTATGTTAGAAAAACAGTAAAATACCAGAGCACTTAGAAATCAAACACTTGAATGACATAAAATGGACACATAGAACGACATATACCAAAATAAAGACAAAGCCCATTACTAGACCTTCTCTAAACTTAAGGCATCCTGAAAGTTACCAATTACGAGCCGTTCCTTCTATAGGAAAACAGAGGCATTCTATCTCAGAATGAATTTCTTTTTAAAAGCTTTCCAGGGGCGCCTGGGTGGCTCAGTGGTTTAGGCCACTGCCTTCGGCTCAGGTCATGATCTCAGGGTCCTGGGATCGAGTCCCGCATCGGGCTCTCTGCTCGGCGGGGAGCCTGCTTCCCTCTCACTCTCTCTGCTTGCCTCTCTGCCTACTTGTGATCTCTCTCTGTCAAATAAATAAATAAAATCTTAAAAAAAAAAAAAAAAGCTTTCCATCCTGCCTCAGATGCATCTGGATTATTTAAGCCATTAAACATTACCGGGAAAAAATAAGACAAGAAAATATTAAGGAATTCAGGTGCCAAAGACTTTTAACTATTTGTCTCTTTCTTGTGGATAAAATTACACAGAGTCAGTGAGGAGAGAAAATTCACTCTGGACCTCCAAATTCTATCACTCCGTTCTTTTGTGTGGGGAAGTAAGAACTATTATCATCTTCATGGAAAATGCTCTCATTTAGTGGATTGTGGAGTTCATCAGGGACCTGGTTCCTATTCAGAAATGTCCCTGGAGAATCTTGAGCCCATAATCCATGTGATTATATGTATTACCGTTTTGGGGGTCTTGTGGCTAGCAAGAGAAGTAAAAGCATGCATCGAGGGTTACAGGAGTTTTTTTTTTTTTTTTTTTTACTGATGAGATGTGGTAAAAGGGAGACTGAAACCAACATTATTTCTTAAATTTATTTTTTAAAAGATTTTTAATTTATTTATTTGACAGATCACAAGTAGGCAGAAAGGCAGGCAGAGAGAGAGAGAGGAGGAAGCAGGCTCCCCGCCGAGTGGAAAGCCCGATGCAGGACTCGATCTCAGGAGCCTGGGATCATGACCTGAGCCGAAGGCAGAGGCTTTAACCTACTGAGACACCCAGGCGCCCTGAAACCAACATTATTAAAGGTATGTCGCAAGCTAGCTATTCTGTATCTCACATCAAGATTATTACCCCATTTTATAGATGAAGAAACAGAGGCCTAGAGAGGCCTAGCAGCTTCCCACTGTTACACAGCTAACAAATGAGGAGACAGGATTTGAAAACCAGAATGTTGGAAGAAGCAGAAATAACTGAAGATTCCGAGAAGGGAAGCTTGGGAGACTCACATCCATCCCCAAGGGTAGTGTTCAGGAAGACAAAATTTAGAACTAAGCATGGAATTCTTCCTAGTTAAGCACAAAACTACGTGTCTCAGTAAGGAGTGCCTTCAGTTGGCTTATAGAAAGCTGCTAACTTGGGGTGGGTTCAACATGATGATTCTTCAACTTCATGATGGTGCAAAATGATACGTATTCAAGTAGAAACTGTACTTGGAATTTGGAATGTGGACCTTGTCCCGGGCTGGTGACGTGCGGTCGGTCCTCTCCAGCGCTGGGCAGTGAGCCCCAGCTCCCAGGCAGCCAGCGATCACGAAGGCAGTCGAGCCGTCCTGACAACCTTCTGCACCCATCACCCTTTTGTCACTTTCAGGATCGTCCTCAACACATGACTCGAGAGAGTTGACCCCTGATGATCAACCAGGCTTCCCACGGGGTGACGGATCCACCTTCCGGCAGCTGGGAGTGTTGTGGGCACGGTTAAGGCAGGCCAGGCTACGTAAGCTGTGATGCTTGGGAGATCAGATGTAGTAAATGCATTTTCCACTTATAATGTTTTCCGCATATGATGGGTCCGTTGGGACATAACCCACTGACGATCTGTATTAATTTCCTCCTTCAAGCTTTCACGTGGGTGGGTAACTTGAGGCTTTTGCTTCGGAGTCAAAAGTGCTTGCTAATTGATTTTGTGTAAGAATATCTCTAAACGTGTTGCGATTTTATGGCCTGGTTATCCAATAAGACCCAAACGTAGTCAGGTTATCTCCCTATCGAAAATCAACAGGTACGCACTCTCCAGACTAAACACCTTGGAGGGGGGCCTGCTTTCCCCTGGACATCATAGGGCTGCATACGGATGCCCCCGGCAGCTTTAGTTTGCTCATTCCTATGCAAGGGCTCTGCTCTGCTTTGCCGTCAAGTAAAAGCACTTCCAGGAACACCAAGCACATCTCTTTTCTCCCCCATAGTCGTCCTCTTGGCAGGATCAATACGGTTGGTTTACAAATTACCGCTAGGTGTGCAGACTAGACGACGTTTCACAGGTGTGAGCCCGCTCCCCGCACCTCCCACATGACCAGATGTTGCCCTTAATTCTCAGCTAATCACTTCTGCCAACATTGTTAGTTCCGGCCACTCAGCCTGCACCCTGATCAAAGCGGGATTAGCTGTCCTCCCCATAGGAGAGGGGAGATGAGGACGTTGGTGCTGGAAAACAGTGCTCTCCAAGCACGACTTCCCTTGTTTGGTTTTTACTAATCCCTGTTTGAAACGGGTCCCTGGGCCTCCATACGGGGCCATCTTCATCGGCGAAGTAACTTGTCTCGGTCTTTTCTCGCTGTCCGATGCAGACCTCTTTCTATTTGAATAAAATCTTTAAGGAAAAAGGAAATGTCTTCAGCGATGTTCCTCTCCCAGCATCTGTCCCCAGAACGCCGATGAGCAGCAGGCAAGTCGCTTCCCCTAACCTCAGCCACCCCAAAGGAGGAATTCTCTGGCATCGTGGACTAATTACTTTGTGCCGAATAATTACTGGAACTCCTGTGTGTGTGTGTGTGTGTGTGTGTGTGTGCGCGCGCGCGTGCATGTGTGCATTCCAAGGTAAAATTTTGGAGTGGGTAAGATATCTGGAACTTGGCATCATCGCACTGTACAACTCGTAAGAAGCACACCAGCACTCGGAAACCCCACGCTCTCTCTCTCCCTCCTCCCCCCACTAACTGCCTCACCTCTTCACTACTGAAAAAGGAGGGGGAGGGAAGGGGCCAGCAGGTCCCCTGCATGGAGCTCCGCTCACCCCTTGCCTCCCGTGTGCACGCTCCCCCCTCCCCGTGCTCGCTCTGGACGGCAGAACACGGATGACAACAATCCCCAGGATGTAGCTGCCTTGCCCCTTCCTGGCACCTGGAGGCAGGAAAGCCACAGCCTAACACAGGGATGTTGTGACTGTTGATCTTCTGGGCTGACCAGATGGGGCAAAGGGATGCCCCGAGAGCTGGTAGACCTTGATTTCTGTGCATGTCTGTGAGGATGTGTCTGTGAGAGACGTAGCGGCATCTCCATCAGGAGGCTGAGCGACGAAGACCCCTTCCCTATTGCAGGCAGGGACCTCTAATCCATCCCGGTCCCAGTACACCAAAAAGATGGAGGAAGGGGCTGCTACCTTCAGCTCGGGTCATGATCCCAGGGTTCTGGGATCGAGCCCCGCATCAGGCTCTCTGCTCAGCGGGGAGCCTGCTTCCTCCTCTCTCTCTGCCTGCCTCTCTGCCTACTTGTGATCTCTGTCAAATAAAGAAATAAAATCTTAAAAATGGAGGAAGGGCGAATTTGTTCTCTTGCTCCATGTGACATCTGTCTTCTCCTGCCCTTGGCCATTGGAGCTCCTGGTTCTCGCTGGGACCTTCGGACTCGGACCGAATCTTATCGCCGGCTTCCTAGTGTCTCCAGCTGGCAGATGGCAGGTGTGGGACTTCTCAGCCTCTGTAACTGTGTGATCTAATCGCTTGTAACAAATCTCCCCTTCTCTGTCTGCAGCTCAATGTACATCCGTATCCATATCCGTGTTACATGTCTGTACGTCCGCATCTATCTCTACCTAGACCTATTGATTTGAGGAATAGATAGATACCCAAAAAATACATGTAAATAAGAAACTGAATAGACAGGCACAGAGAAGGCGGTTCTGTTTCTCTGGAGGACACTGAGTGACATTTAAAAATTAGAAATTACTACGATTCCTGAGACACAAGGAATTAGGTGGTAAGACAGAGGGGAAGTGATTCTTCCATGGCTGCGCATGGCTAACAGCATGAAGGGCTGGGTGGCCGGTTTTCAGTGTTCTCACCCAAGGGCACCCTGGTCCCCTCTACAAGGCTCAGCTCCCCCAGGCGAGCACCATGACACCAGACCCAGCCTCTTCTTGGCTCTGGCTTCCCTCCTTGGCGTCACCCAGGTTTGGGGACACCTGTCACACAGAGTGGGAAGATCTCCCACCGTATTTACAGTCTCACCAGAGCAGTGGTTTTCGACCAGGGATGATGTGTCTCCTCAGAGGTTTTTCTGAGCAGAGTCTGGAGACACTTTCTGTTGTCACAGCTTCAAGGGTGCAGCTGGCTTGCGGTTGAGCGGAGGCCAAAGGATGCCAAACACCCCAGAATGGACAGGACAGTCCCCAGTAGCAAAGGCTCCTGCCCCAAACGCCAATAGTGACAAGGGAGCAAAGCCTACACTTGAACATCCCAAGGTTGGTCTGCCAAGTCCCAGGGCACATGGGTCCCTGAGATGTGGTTTTGGCTTTGGCAGAGTCTCCCCAGATCTCTGAGTATGATCCAGGAGGGCGCAGAGTAGGGCAGCAGAAGCATTAAGAGATCTGGGTTGTGGTCCCAGCTCTGCTCTGAACCAGTCCTGGCATGAGAAGAAGCCGCTTCCTGCATCAGGGCTAAGATTGGAAGATACCCGTGTTCCCAGAGCAGTCTTGGGTGTGGAGCTCGGAAATCCTTCTGGGACCACCCAGAGATCCCGAGGATGCGTCTGCGCATGCTCAGCCAGGCTTGGCTAAGGATGGGGTGCCACCTGCTGCCTCCCCCTCCACTCGAGGCACAGTCTGCACAGTGACCTCACTCTGCCGGCTTTCCCACCCCTCAAGTCCTCAGCAACCCTCCCTGATGGGCCGCGGTGCAATAGCCGGACCCCAGGCATCTACCCTCCCCTTTCCCCATCCCACAGCTTCCTGGTACCATTGCCTATTTCTGCTTTTGCTCTGCCTCCAAGCTCTAATTCTATTTTCTTATAATCACCGTTGACAATATTTAAGGCTCATTGTAGACCAGATGTTTGATGACAGGGGGTCCATGAGTCCCTCTCTTCTCCTACTGGCTTCGCAAAAAGTCCTCAAAACCAATATGCAAGGGGCTCAGTGGGGGAAGCATCTGCCTTCGGCTCAGGTCATGATCCCGGGGTGCCAGGATCGAGCCCCACATCGGGTTCCCTGCTCAGCGGGGAATCTGCTTCTCCCTCTGCCCCTCACCCTGCTCATGTTCTCTCTCTCAAATAAATAAATAAAATCTTTTTTAAAAAAATGGCTTTCCTGCTCCATCCTGCCCACCAACTGTGACCCGATTCCTGACAACACCTAAGTCACTCGGCAACTCCCACATGCCTTCATTTCCCCCAGATCCCCTCTCTACTAGAAATTTCTTGAAGCCCATGAATGGGTGTCTTTGGTGCCTTCCTCAACTAATATTTGAAATGCTCAACTAATACTTGAGCAATGACTCAATTTGATAATCCGCAGCCCCGACAAATGTCACTGTGTCCTGTTGCTCTGTGTGATCGTGGCTTTATGTCTCCGGACAGTCAGCCGTGTGACAGTCAACCGCCCTCGAGTTCCCACATCGTCGGTACTGCACAGAGAGGGTGTGTCTTTCTCTTATCACTGTTAGTTTCTCATCCTCTCAGCAGAAACCCACGGCAGTGAGAAAACACCAAAACCAGAAAAACCCCACAAAACTCCGAAAGATCAAGATGAGATGGAACCCAGCAGAAATCTTAGCGCTCCTGCTGACCCCCAGGGCGAGCTTTAGAGAACACGGCTCTAATTCAAAGCCTTCAGCAAGCACGGATCCCATGAGAACGCTAAGTTAAAAATTAACAAGATAAGGCTCAGTTTTTTATATTCTATAATATGGAGAGAGGGACACATTCATTGCGAGTCTCTGCCTCGTAGCCCAAAGGAGAATCCATTTCAGTGAATTGCCGTAAATGTGGCAGTTTGGGAACAAGAATCCGTTAATGGGCAAAGCCATACTTTCCCGTCAGGTCTTTTCTTTCAACTGATGCGTCTCCCCAAGCAGAAACCACAGCCACAGAATGTCACAATGGGGAGTGAACCCTGGAGGACACTTGTGACTCACAAGTTATTTCTTCCCAGCCCCCGCGCGGTGGAGCAGTGAGATTTTCATTAATTGTGTGGGGCCCCAGGATGTGTGCCGGTTTTGCAAAGCTCTCTGGCAGAGCCTGCCTTCCTGTTTATCTGTCTCTGTCCGCTCGCACAGCACACGCGATTCAAAACACAAGTGGATGTCTCTCCCCATTCAGAACCGGAAGAGACTGGAACATTTTTAATTAGACTGCAAAGAAAAGATAGCAGCTGGAGGAGATGTGTTCCCCTAGCGCCTTTCCTCTCCAAGGCTCCAATTAAAACGTGTTTTCGGGAGAACTGGTCTTTGCCACCCCAAGGAAAGGGGGGACGTGAACCCAATTATTCGGTAGTCAACTTCGCCCCTAAAGTAAATGAAACCGCAAAGCTGTCTTTTAACAGATGCCCGGAGAATGGACAGAAAACGGCCTGACCAGTTTTGTACCCTTCCCCTTGGGGCATGATTTAAACCAAGAAATCTGTTGTCAGGAGGGAGCAGGGGACAGCTCCAGGGAGAGCCAAAAAATGATGGTGAAAGGTTTTTGCCTCCCTCTCAGCCCTGTGAAACTAAGTGAAACTGATTTCTGATTGATTATTAAACACTTCGCATGAGATGGCTGGGGGATATTCTGCTCATTAAACCCATGGTGCTCAGCAGAGCTATTTCGGCCGGATTACATGGTGCGGGTGTGGGGAGAGGGACCACAGATCACGAGGAGGAAGTAGTCGGTACCGAGTTGGCAAAACTCCTGAGAAAGTAGAACGACAACAACAAAACGCACTCCGTGTTAGCCGCGTCCCCTACAAACTGGAGAACGTTCTTTCCGAGCTGAAGGAATCCGGGCAGCCAATAGTAATTATCACCTTTACTGTGAGAAGCCGTTACTCACTCTGGGAGCGGAAGAGTAATGTCTAGAGGAATCCTTTCTTGTCTGGAAGGGCGAACGCGCCGCACCTTCCCCATCCAACTCGAACCGATGCCTTCCACTCGGAACGCCAGTCAAGGTCAACGTGTTTCTCTTTCTTTCGGTCATGAATTATAATTCTTTCTGGCATCATTTTGTTTGTTTCTGGCGTGTGTGAGCCTTTTAAAAGTCTTTGCACACCAGTACCACACACCCCGATATTTAAGAGCAATGAGACCCCTCGCTCTTCAGCAGAACCTTTAGGGGGACACTGTGGTGTGAGTGTGGGAGGCATCATTATGCTTTTACTTACTAGATGTGGTTTTTTCCCCGTTTTCGTGGTTTTTACTTTTCCCCCACTTTACTTGGAATCACATCATCTTCCCTCTGTCTGGGAATAAAAGATGATTACCTTTTTGTTCAGAATCCCCTAAACTAATACAGTTACTCCGTGTGTTGCTAAGCAACCGAACTGGATTCCCCAGAAGAATTTCACTGCACGTTAGATCCTGGTTCCCTTTTTGATAATTGACCATGGAGAGAGTCTGTCACCGAGAAGGAGCTCGTAACCAAGAGGCTGGAGGAGTAAAACAATCTCACCGCCCCGAGTTCTGTGAAAAACTTTCATCTCAGATATATTCCTCACGACAGAATGCTCTTCAGAGATGGAAGGAATCGGACGCAGAAGGACACAATGGGGTTGAAGCTGGACTGTGGTAGAAAGTGCTAGAAAGGACCCTGACACTAAAGAGCACAGGCTGCGTGTCCTCCCGTCATCTGCATGGGACTCGAGGGGAGACAAATCTATTTTTTCTCCAAAATCGAAAGGACAGCGACAGGAAGTGGGCAGGGGTTGCCCAGGGCTTCAGGTGGGGACGGTCTGAGGCGAGGCACAGGGGACTTCCAGGGATGACGGACATGTCCCCTCATCTGCCTTTCAGTTGTGACATGTGGAACTTGCACATCAACATGAAAATTGAAATGGGTGCATTTTATTAGATGTAAATTGTACCTCAGTGAAGAAACCAAAGGTACCACTGCTATCGTACTCATTAAGCTTAGTTAGCTGTGTTATTTTTAAGACCAGGAATATTTTTTTCTGTTGCCGGGGTTTTTGTTTTGTTTTGTTAACAGGGGAAGAAAATTGACATCATCTATAAAGGTAAAGGGCAACTTTGTTTTTAAAGAAAGAGTTTCCCTTGGGAAGAATTGCAACTACTATTTCTCCCTTGGCTGGTTTTCTCCTTTCATTATTTTTCCATTTTCATTTTTACACAAATTGTACATGCGGATAATTCAAACAGTCTCCTACTCCACAGACACACTGACTCTCAACTCTTTTTAGTTGTTTCTCTTGGAATAAGTGTCAGATTCCTGGGAAAATGCTTATAGGGCTGCTTCTCGATCTTTCAGATTTTGCCTTATTGGTTTCTCATTCTGGAAACTCAGTATTGAGCATCTTCTCGCTCGCTCTCACACATATATTTCCATTCTTCATCTCCGCAATGTGGTTATGCCATAATTTTATTTACTTGGTTTCCCTTCTCGTGATCACGGCAATGCCATTCGTTTCTGAGGTGAGTAGCCAACTGTGAATTCTCTTTCCTTCCTTGAACACTTGTTTGTTTCCCCTGGAGTGACTGAGGGCTGGGGTATGTGTTGCTGAGTGTTTGGTTTCCTCCAGCGAGGTTCCACGATGTCCGGGTCCATGACACGACAGTCGTGTGGGGTCCTTTTCCTCATTCCCATGTGCTCCCCCTCACCTCTCGCTGTACTCCCCTCCTCACACGGCTCACGAAATCCCTTAGAAAGGATACACGGCAGGTCTGCTTGGCTAGAACCGCTGTGGAACCTTCCCTCGTGTGTAAATGACTGCTCACCTGGGAGTAGATGTCTGGATCGAAAGTCATTCCCGGGGCGCCTGGGTGGCTCAGTGGGTTAGGCCGCTGCCTTCGGCTCAGGTCATGATCTCAGGGTCCTGGGATTGAGTCCCGTATCGGGCTCTCTGCTCAGTGGAGCCTGCTTCCCTCTCTCTCTCTCTGCCTGCCTCTCTGCCTACTTGTGATCTCTCTCTGCCAAATAAATAAACAAAATATTAAAAAAAAAAGAAAGAAAGAAAGTCACTCCCTTTCCGAAATTTGAAGCTATTTCTCCACTTGAATCTCAGGTTCTGGCGTCAGAAGCCGATGCCCTTCTGATACGAGGTGGCGATAGGAAACCTTTTTCTTTCTGTGCACGATTCTGAGATGCTTCTTCTATTGTCCCAGTGTTCTGAAACCCCACAATGATGTGGCCTAGTGGGGGTCCGTTTTCACCTATAGTGCTAATAACTCAACAGCCCCTTTCAATCTGGCAACTCGTTTTCATCTGTTCTGGAAAACTCTTTGAATACTGTGTCTCTGAGCATTTCCCTTCCTACCATGTGTATGTTTGGATACCTCACACACGGCTTCCAGTTAGCTTAACTTTTCGTTCCTATGTGTGTTCTTTCAATTTTAGCTTCCGGCACATCTACTGAGTTGTTTCTTGTCGTCATAATTTCCAAGGGTTGCTTCCAAGGGTGTGATATATTATTTTACTTCTCCCCATATATTAATAAATGCCTCGTAAAGTTTTGTTCTCTCTACACAGGATCTTCTGAGTTTCTATTTTCTGTATGCTTTGGTCTCTGTCTTAGTCTGCTTGGGTTGCTGTAACAAAAATGCCGTAGACTGGGGCGCCTGGGTGGCTCAGTGGGTTAAGCCTCTGCCTTCGGCTCAGGTCATGATCCCAGGGTCCTGGGATCGAGCCCCGCATCAGGCTCTCTGCTCCGCAGGGAGCCTGCTTCCTCCTCTCTCCCTGCCTGTCTCTCTGCCTACTTGTGATTTCTCTCTGTCAAATAAATAAAATATTTAAAAAAAAATGCCGTAGACTGGGAGGCTTACAAACAACACAAGTTTAGTTCTCACCGTTCTGGAGGCTGAAGTCCAAGATCAAAACACTAGCAGATTTGGTGCCTGGCAAGAACCCACTTCCTGGTTCACTGCCTTCGTCTCACTGTGTGCTCACACGGAGGAAGGAGTGCCGGGCTCCCTGGGGTCTCTTTAGGAAAGACACGAATCCATCAATGGGGGCTCCACTCTCATGACTTGATCACCTCCCACACAAAGACCCCCTTCCAACTACCATTACACAGAAGGTTGGGTTTCAACATGGAAACTCGGGGGAAGGGGCAAAGGGACCGTGAACATTCAGTCTATCGTAGGCTCTGTCTTATGATGAAAAGCTTTCCACAGATGTCTGTGATCCTTTGCTATATGTCCATTTTTAAGACTGGGATTAAAAGGCCGACAGGGAGCTCTGTGCGTGTAGACGGGGCTTATAGGGTGGACCTCACGTCCCAGTCTTCCGTCCAGCGGGAAAGGAGGGAGTAGAGATCAGGCACCCAGCTGCTTCTGAAACAGACCCTACTAATCCTCTTGTGGTCAACCCCACTTTCTGTGCTATCCTAGCGATATGAGTGAGGCAAATCTCTGAATCTTCTTGGGTTCTGTTTCTTGGCTTCCCTTATTGCAAGCTTAGAGTTCATCTTTCTAAAATCTGTCTCTTTCTACCAAAGAGATACCTTCTATTTCCAGTGTGCAAATCTCCTCCATTACTTCCTCTCCTCTGTTCTCCTTTCCTGTTGTTAGCAGGTAACCCCTCTTGGGTTGGCTCTGGAGGTTTTAGGAGAGCATGGAGACAAATGTACGAGGTCCACCTGCCCTCTTTAAGTAGAAAAAAGGTTGTTTTCCATTTTTATTGAGAAATGTTCACTGCGGAAGTTGAAGGCATTCAATGGGATGGTTTGATTTACATATGTTGTAAAATGATCTATAATAGGTTCAGTTCACATCCATCTTCTTGTATGGATACCATAAAAAGAAAGGAACAAAGAAGAACATTTTTCCTTCCGTTGAGAACTCTTAGGATTTCCTCTCGTAACGTCCCCCTATATCACACAGCAGTGTAAGATGTGGTCACCATGTTGCCCATTTCACCCGGAGGACTTACTTATCTTATTACTGGAAATCTGTACCTTTCAATCACCTTCCAACTTCTCCTCCCCACTCCCACCACTCGCCTCTGGGAACCACTGGGCTGATCTCTTTTCTCTGAGTTCTGTTTTGTTTGTTTTAGATTCCATGTATAAGTGAGATCATGCTGTATTTGTCTTTCTCTGTCTGATTTATTTCATGTAGTGTAATGCCTTCAAGGTCCATCCAAGTTGTTGCAAATGTGAGGATTTCTTCATTTTCTATGGCTGAATAACCCTCCATTGCATAGATAGATAGACAGACAGATAGACAGTCAGACAGACAGACCACAACTTCTTTATCCATTCACCCATTGAAAACCCAAGCGTCGTCTCCATGTCTTGGCTATCGTAAAAATGCTGCCGTGAGTGTGGCGCGGGGTGGGGGGGGGCAGGTAAATTTTCCAGTTTGTGTGTGTCTTTTGGATCATATGGTAGGTCTATCTATAATTGTCTGAGGATTGCCTGTTTTCCATAGTGAGTGTACCAATTTAAAATAATTTTTAAAAGGGTTTTAATTTTACATTTTGGATCAGTAATAGAACAAAAGAAGGGCTCAGAAAAATGGACACATAAAGACAAAGTAAATAGGGGACAATACACAGAGAAGAAAGAGAAAACATTGACCAAGTGAGACGCGACAGGGAGGGACTCCAAGGGTTAAAAAAACATGGATTACTGGGACACCTGGGGAGACTCAGTGGGTTAAGCATCTGCCTTTGGCTCAGGTCATGATCTCAGGTCCTGGGATTGAGTCCCGCATAGGGCTCCCTGCTCAGCGGGGAGCCTGCTTCTCCCTCTGCCTGCTGCTCTCCCTGCTTATGCTCGCTCTTTGTCTCTCTCAAATATAAAATCTTTAAAAACAAACAAACAAACAAAACATTGATTACTGGGGCTCTGGGCTGGGTCAGTCAATAGAGCGCATGACTCTTGATCTCGGGGTTGTGAGTTTAAGCCCCGTGTTTGGTGTTGAGGTTACCAAAAAAACAAAACGATTTAGAAAAACCACAGACTGTTAGGAAACAACAGGTGGTGGGGTGACTTGCTGTTGAAGGAGTGTCCTAGTTACACAAGGGAGGACGCCGAGAGCAAAGGTCTTCCTGTGACTGACCCGAGCTACTGAAGCAAAGCCTGGCAGTTAAGCAAGCCGGTGACTTGTTACCTAAAGACTCTGGACTTACGCCTTTAATGCACTGGGTTTTTCCTCTGCACATTCACCATTTCCTCTCCCATGTCCCCCGAATGCTGTAAACAAAGGAAGATGCTGTGCCGACCCCTGCAGAAGGGGAAGCCCAAGGGGCACAGAGCAGACAGGACCACAGGTGATCCTGGGACCTTCAGATCAAAGAACGTCTCTGCCACCAGAGACTTCAGTCTAATATGATCCGTAAAAACCAATCAACCACAAACTGCTCAAGTGTCCAGCCATGGAGGGACAATTTTTTTTAATGTTGTATTTGTGTACTTCGTACATATGTTCTCTCTAAACTTCACAACAGGCCTGCAAGGTGGATATTTGCATCATTATTCTACGAAGACTGAAAGTGACCTGCAAAGAGGTGATGTGATTTCCCCCAAAACCTCGGGGCACAGAAAATATGTACATCTAATTTCCAAGCCAGTGATTATCTCCCTGCGTCACGTGGCTAGAGAGGCAAGACGTCCTTTTCAGACATCCTCTTCTAGGATTGTGGGTTTTTGTTTCCCGAGTTGATGTAAACGCCACAGATATGTCTTAATTCTTACTAACTGGGGGGAGCAAGAAACTGTAAGCTTCGTCAGCCAGAGGGAAGCATTTCAAATAGGCAAAGGGGCAGATCCTTGGCAAGGTAAAGAGCCGCCGACCCCATCAGACTTTCCAGGTCCCTGAGCTAGAAAGGCAAACAGTCACATCTATTGGCAGACTGCCCATGCTTCTGTCTGTCCTCACAGCACAAGGTTTTCAGAACTGCGCACCCTTCACTGATGCAAACCCTGAAAAATACCTATTTTGAAGCTCAAGGGGACCACAGGGAAAAAATCAGGTGGCCCCTTCCCAAACAAAGTTTCGAGAACCACAGAAAACCTGACAAGTGCTCAAACATGAAATTTCCAATTTTAAAAAGCCTAGTATATAGCAACTGGTGACCCCCCCCCCGCCCAAAAATAGCCGTTCCTTTGGCTGCCAATGCCATAATCTCATTTCCTAACTGGGGCTCAGTGGAGGTCCATCTCCACAGGCTTACTCTGAACTCGAATCTGCCCCAGAACCAGGAACAAAATCAAAGGAAACAAGATAGAGCTGGTCAGTCTCCTTCACCATTTCTCCAAGGAGGACGCTGAGGAGGGCTCTGCCGTTTGAAGGAGAACCCTCACTTTGAGGAAGATCAACAAATCATCTGCCCTTTGCAAAGTCATCTCTATGACCCATGACATGACACAAACTGAGGGGCGCCTGCGCGGCTCAGTTAGTTAAGAGTCTGCCTTTGGCTCAGGTCATGATCCCCGGATCTGGGATAGAGTCTGCGTCGGGGTCTGTCTCTGTCTATCTGTCTCTCTCAAATAAATGAATAAAATTGTAAAAAAAAAAATTCAAATTGAGGTTTGCAGCTTTATTGAATCACATTCCCAGCAATAACTCACGCGGAAGTATAAGCTGCCCAAAGGCGGGGAGGTACCACCCCTCCTGGGAGCATTTGACGTGAACTCCGACACAGGGCAGGAGGACTTTGGGCAAAGATGCAAAATCTCAGACAGGAGGGAGCAAAAGCAGAACCCCAGAGCTGGAAAAGCCCCAAGAGGTGGTCTGCACCTGTTTCCTCCTTTATGGAAACCTCAGGCAGCAAGGTGTGGCTGGGATCATAACTCAAAACCCCCCACTCCCCAGCTTCTGGGCTGGCTGTAGCTGCTACTTATCTTTTCTACAGGAGGGGAAGATGTGCCTTCAGACAGAGGGACCGGAGGAAGGGCAGTATCTGAGAGCTGACTCCCCGCCCGCTCCCCCTGGGTTATTGTATGGGAGGTGAGCGAGGTGGGGTAGGGGGTAGAACTCTCCAAAGAAATCTAATGCAGAAGCGCCTTCTGAGGACCTTAACCCTCCGCCCAGTCTTACCCGAGCTGGCAAATGCGGAAGGCCATTTTGGAGTAGCATTTTGGCTTTGCTGATCCTTACCTGTGGACACAGGACAAACCCCTCCTGGCAGCCTCCGTGCTCCTTGCTGTCTGTCCGGTCATGAATGAAAGCCAGCTCCCAGTGATCAGCACATCGATCATTTGAGGTGTGACGAGTCTCGTCAGAGTGCGCCCTTGACCGCGCACTGGAACAGCCTCACAAGTGTGTGTTTTCCATTTGGAAAAGGCTCAATTTCATATATATATCTTAACAGCCCCCTGAGCTGCATGGGCACAGAAGGCCCACCATTGCCTAAGCTTTCTGTTCCTTGGCTCTCACTTTAGTCTTTCTTTTATGTTCTTTTCCCTTATTCCAGTAGGCACAATTGTTGCTTGAGATCCCAAGAACCCACCAAACACTGGGCACTGAACATTACGTTTCCTGACAGTTTGAAATGGCCACACGGCTGAGTTGCAGATGATAAGATGTAAGTGAAAATCGTGTGGGACTCCCACGAAGTTTTCTTGAAGGGCATAGACTACCGGGAAGAGAACTTCGGCAGCACTGTCATACTTCTTTCTGCTTCCTTCCTTAAGGATGTGATGGCTGGAGCTCCAGCAGCTATTTTGGAACATGAGGTGTCCTTGGAAATGAAAGCCATGGATATGCTGAAACTGCCAGAGTGGAAAGATTAGAGCGTGGGTCCCTAAGGACCACTGAGGCAGCCCTGTACTGCCCATCTGCAGAGTTATATGACACAGAAGCAAATTTCTGCCTTGCTGAAGCAACCATTATCTGTGGTTTACTGTTACATGTGTCTGACCCTAATTTCAACTAAACTAGAAATCCATTTTCTTTTGCCCTCCAAATGCCCTAAGTAAATGTGAATGACTTACCATTTTACAGTTACTTACATCAAGTATGGTGACAGTTTTCCTATAAATAGATGAGGAAGATCACTTCCTTTTACCATTTGTTTGATTAAAACATTCATTTCTTCTTTTACACATGCTCTTTCTGGTTTGCTCTCAGATTTCCAAGGAAGGGAAAGAAATCACCCTGATTTTGTTGTACCTGTGGTGGTCAAAATTAAGGCAGGATCCCCCAAACAGAACAGTCTTACCTCTCAATCTTCCCTCACAAGCTGTCGAAGTCCAAAGAAGAAGGTCTCACACTGCTTCATGACACAGCCCCTTGCCAATGACACCTCTCCTCCCTGAAGCTGCCTACCAGCAACCTTTGCTCCCCACGCATGAGCAGTCCAGACTTATTCCCCCTTTGTCTGTTCCAGGAACAGCTTTACTACAGTTTCCTCCCAAAGCACCCTTCCCATCTTCCTGTCTACCTTGTCACACGTCTGCTCTAACAAGGAGGTCTTGTGCTTTCGATAGCCCAAGTCGTCTTATTGAAAGAGCTCTTTCAATATTTGCTTGGTTTTTCATCACAGACCCCCTTCCCTAGAACCCAAGCGGGATTGCAAGGCCCCGAGGGGAGGTTTATATTTTATGATTCTTGGCGTTGCTCACACCTGGCATAGTGTCTTTGTCCATTGGGGCTGATAAAACAAAAATAGCACAGACTGGGGGGCTTACAAGCAAAAAACATGGAATTCTCACAGTCCTGGGGGGTGGCTGGCAGTCTAAGATCAAAGCGCCAGCGGGCTTGGGGTCCAGTGAGGGCTGCTTCCTGGCTCACGGATGACCACATTCTCACTGTGTCCTCTTGTGGCAAAGGGGCACAGAGCTCTCTGGGGTCCCTTCTATAAGGGCCTCACCCTCACAAGCTTAATCTCCTCCTAAAGGCCTCACCTCCTAATATCATCACATCAGGGGTTAGGATTCAACATAGGAATTTGGTTGGGGAAGGGGACACAAACATTCTGACCCTGATACCTCGTCCCTGACACCTGGAAGGTATTTATTAAGGTTTTTAAATGAGTGAGGGCCTCAGCGCCCATAAGTCCACTCATTCTTTCTTCTATTAGCCTCTATTCTAACCTAAATCATGACCCTGGAGTCAAACTCAGCTCTTGTCCTTAAAGACAAGCTCTTTCCCCAGGGATCCTTACTGACCTCTGAATAGCAAAAGGGTTTATCTTGGGATTAGGTGCTGGGCACCACGCTGGGCCTCATGGAGGGCTGGGGGAGAGGAGGCAGTCTTTTGCCTCATATGGCTCACAGATCGTCTGAATCATTCCTCCTCTTCTTGTCCCTACTAATAAGTTCAACCACAGCAGGTGTAAAGGTCAACATCTACCTGCAGAACTGCACACCTGAAGTGTTCCAAACCCTCAGCCTCCTGTTTTTCTCCCTATACGTCTACCATTCTTCTGCTGCTGGGGGACACAGAAGAGGCACAAGGAAATGCCAGCCATGGGATACCCATTTGGGAGCGGGCAGGTAGAGGCCCAGAGGACAGCTTTGAAGGGCTGGGGCCAGACTCCCTCGCAGGATGAGTTTAGGTGAAGGTGTGGCAGGTTCGACCCCTCAACTCCCGTTGGAAAGAGCCACCATGCTGCCCAATCTAGAGGGTCATGCGTGGACCCCGGGAGCAAGTTTCTGCAGGCTCTGTCTTAGAACATGGTGGACATGGTGGACTGCTGGGCCACAGAACGGTCCAGAGCGAGGCGGGAACTGCAGCCACAGTGCCTGGTGGGGGCTCCCAGGGCACCAGAACAAAGGAAACCAGCTTAGCAAGACCAACCCCCCCCCCAACACCAGCCTGCTCTGAAGAGCCTCCCCACAAGACAACACCCCCTCAGCTCATTAAATCACAACACAGAGGGTTCTGTCCTGCTTCCTTATCACACGCCCAGCACCTAGAACAATGCTTGGCGTGGATTAGGAACCCTAATATTTGTGAATATTTGTGGAGCAGATAAATGAAGGCACCCACAACGCCATTGCCCACCCTCGCGAGTAGTTAATACGGAGCAAGTGCGACCCTGGGAAGCTTTGGTTTATAAATGAGCACGCATGGTCCTTACACCCAAGGAATTTGTTAAGCCGAGCAAGAAATCTGTAGCGCGGCCTTGACGTTTATGTCTTTTCAGGCAGAGAAGCAAAACCTCCCGCCCAGCCCCCCAAGACGTTCAGAAACTTCTTCCTCTCTTTCCCTGCAGTTGGCGTCTTGCTCTAAGGGAAGCAGGTTGGAAGTGGAGACGCGCCTGGCTGCAAGTCCCGGTTGTTTTTCATTTTTTTCACCCAGTTTCAGATATAGATGAAATCGGTGTAAGCCCCAACACAAGGCACAGGCACCCTTGAACCTCAAGTAGCTCCCTACACAGCCCCGAACCTCACTGTCCTCATGGTATGTCTGTGCTCTGGGACCCGCCCGGCTCCCCTCCTGCATACCTGTCTCGGGCTTGGGTGGACGCGGGGCGGTGGACATTTCCGGAGAAAACTAACCTGGAGCCCTTCCTCCCAGCCTGCCCAGGTGCATCCAGCACATCCTTACCCTTGGCTGCCACAAGGGGACGCCGAGGGACCCATGTGGGTCACCCTCCTGGGACTCCCAGCTGTGTAGCCCTCTAGCACCCTGAAGTGTAAGTAGGTAAGTAAGGGTTGTGTTCCTGCGGACACCCCATACTTTTGGGGGACCACAGAACCATGTCTTTGAGGTTATCATGAGTTCCACCGAGGTTTGGGCTGTTTGAGAACGTGTTCCCAATGGGTGGGAGCCTCCGGTGAGGTCTGTATTAGGACCAGGGGTGGGTGGGAGCCTCCGGTGAAGTCTGTATGAGGACCAGGGGTGGGGGTGGTGCAGGTTTAGGCAGCCTAGGGGCTGCTGCTTTGATCCAATGACGCGGCTCGGATGACAGAAGGCTGGGACTTGAGCCTTTTAGGATTCTGGCAAAGGAAAGGATTAATTCAGAATCTGACTCCTTGTCAAGGGTCTTGACTCCCCCAGCTGGTGGGTGATGTGAATGGAGACATGGTGCTCAGGAAAGTTTGACAGTAAAGGACCCCGGACTCGTGGTCTCTGGGTCAGGCCTGAATTGGTGGGGGGGAGGGGGGGGGGAGTGTGCTGTATTTCCTTCTTGTAGACCCGAGCCTTCCGGCTGGACTGGGATGAATAGATCTGATTACTCTTGGGAGGCAGCAACCACATCTCATTCTCGGTCCTGTGATTTTTTTCTAGGTCAACAATATGACTTTGTGAGTTGTGAATAAAAGCCAGCTTTTAAAAAATGGGACTGAATGCCAATGGCTTCATATACAGTGTTCCACTGAATTATGATCATTAAGTCCCTCGAAAGGGTCTCCAAATGAGCAAAGTCAGGAAGTGATTTTTGTTCTATAGAGAAAGAATATGTGGCAAATGATTGATCAAATACCATTAAATCTCTTCCAGATGAACTTTGTCGTAGCATCTGAAATGAAAGCAAATGGTACAATGACTAGAGATTAACTCTACCCTGTTGCTTCTTCTGCAGGAGGGAAGACAACGCTGGGTTCCATAGCATGAAAGCCCGGCCTGGGGAGAAGGAGAAAGCGAGAGGCTATAAATACTTGGCTGACAGAGCGGCAGATGGTTGGGTTGGAAGTGGCTGTCTGCGAGGGAGATGTGCTAAGTGGGATTGGCATTTGCTTCGTGAAGTCTCTGACCTGCTTGAGTCTCAAAAGACTTTATTAAATGCTTGGAAAAGTAGATTGAGAAGTTGATATAGCCAAGGAAAGGTAGAAAAGGAAAGGAAAAAAGGGAAAAGAAAAGAGTGGAAGGAAGGAAGGAAGGAGAAAGAAAGGGAAAGAGGAAGAGAGAAAGAAGGGAGGGAAGGAAGGAAGATGGAAGAATTCCCTGAGGCTTGTGCCTCTCTCTCCTATGTGATTGATTTGTATTATCAGGAAGCATGTCTTTCATCCTGAAAAATATCAAAGCACCCCTCCCAAATTTCCTGCACCTAGTCTCTGGCCACCACCCCCACAGACAGTAGATGGTAAAGCAGAAATCCAGGACAGCAGCGGGCCACCGGCCTGGGGACAGGTACAGAGTCGGTGTGACCCCATGAGGACTTTCTGTTGACTCTCATCCTGGAACCACCCGCACGGGTACTCATGACGCAGCCCATTTGATAAGAACAACACCACAAGTCTGAGCTGTTTATTCAATAAAGGAATCTATTTCCAAAGTGCGGTAACAGTTTTGCTTATGCCAGGCCAAGACTTACGTTTCTGTTTGGCTTGAATCCATATTTTCTCTGACTGAGAAGTGACACGTTGACCTTGTTTATGTTTATCCTGGGCTCACGATATTGTCAACTTCCTGAAGGAAGGACGCTTCTCTTCCCTGCACCCAGCATAGGACTTCTAGCTCAAGCAAGAAGATGCCCATTCATCATCCCATTGCACGGTTTATGAATGGGTCACTTGATTTTAACTTCTCTGATGGCACAAGTCATATCTGGACTTTGAAGGTGGTGAGGCTTCAGGGCAGCAGACAGGCAACTTGCTCTTCAGACACTCACTAAATGTGTAATCAGAGTCTGTGGTGGACAGAATATACCCTCTTCTCTCCCCAGTGAAGAAAGACTCGCAGATGGAGAATGGGCTGGGTCCATCCGGACCTGCCGGACATTCTGGCGAGGATCTAGATGGCTCTGGACAGCTGGGGATGTCTTGCTTCTGGGACTGGACCTCCGCACCCCCAAAACCCAAACCCCACATTCCAGACCTTCTGTTGGCAGCTGTCAGCTAGACAAGTGGACTTCATCAAACCCAAAATCTTCTTTACACCAGAGGAAACAATCAAGAGAGTGAAAACACAACCTACAGATGGAAAAAAGTATTTATAAATCAGGTAAGTTGTTAATCTCCAAAATATATAAAGAGCTCCTGCAACTCAATGACAAAAATAAACCAAACCACAAAAAACGAACCTTAATATCTCAATTAAAACTGAGCTAAGGACTTAAATAGATATTTCTCCAAAAAAGATATACAATGGCCAAAAGATCTGAACAAATCCCCATTAGCACTAATCATCGGGGAAATATAAATCAAAACCACAGCGAGAGATCATCTCATACCTGTTAGAATAGCAATTTTCAAAAAGATAGGAAACAGGAAGTGTTGGCAAGGATACAGGGGAATCAGAACCCTTGTGGGGTGTTGGTGGGAATGCAGACTAGTGTATCAATGTGCAAAACAGTGTGGAGGTTCCTCAAAAAATTAAGAATAGAACAACCATGTGACCCAGCCATTTAACATCTGAGTATTTATCTAAAGAAAATAAAAACACATATGTGACCATTGATGAATGAATGGATAAAGAAGATGTGGTGTATATGTATATAATGGAATATTATTCAGCCACAAAAAAGAATGAAATCTTGCAATAACATGGATGGACCTTGAGGGCATTATGCTAAATGAAATAGATCAGACGGAGAAAGATAAAATCCATATCCTCTCACTTATATGTAAAATCTGAAAAAAAAAGCATCAAAACTCAAAACAACCAAACAAACAAAAACCAAGTTCATAAGTACATAGAACAGAATGATGGTTGCCAGAAGGGGATAGGGAGTAGGAAAAATGGGTGAAAGGAGTCCAAACTTCCAATTATAAAATAAATGTCATGGGATGTAACATGTAACGGGACAGCTGTAGTTAGAAATGCTGTATTACAGATTTGGAAATTTCTAAGAAAATCTTAAAAGTTCTCACCACAAGAAGAAAATTCTCTAACGATGCATGGTGATGGGTGTTAACTAGACTTACGGTGCTAATCAATTTCATAGTACTTCTGAGCAGCCAGTCATTAGACTGCGCATCTGAAACGAATAGTGTTGCATGTCGATGAAATCTCAATTTTTAAATGAGGTTTGTCCATTTAAATTAAATTAAAATTTGATTTTAAATAAAAATACATTTTGAGTGTACTTTTGTGTATTGAGAAAGCACATCCAACAATTCTAACACACACACACACACACACACCACACACACAAATACACACAGGATACCATCCCTAGGAGCCTCTCGTTGTTCGTTCCCTGTTAAGCACATCCTGGGACAGCTCGATACAATGTCTTGTTCTTCGAGCAGATAAATGCACCCCTTTTTAACATGTTGTTGGAACCTTCGAGATTTCCAGCTTCAACAATGTAAGTTGTTTTTCCCCCGTGTAGGCAGGCACTGGATCAATAGAGTAAGAGCATAATGACTTTCCCGGCTTTATTTTAGTAGGTTATCTGATACTATTTGCTTTCTCAGTCTTAGTCAATATGGGTATCTCCCAAGGGACAGAGATGATATCTCTCTTCAGGAAACCCATTTCTCCACAATCCCGAATAAAAAGCCAGCCAGGACAAAGGATGTGGACCAGAGCTGGTCATTTTTCAAGAGGTTTTCCAACAAGTGATAGCTCAGCCCACCAGAAGGTCTGGTGTCCTCCCCTTCCGCCTACAGCTCCCAGCTGTGTGGGCTTTTAGGATCGTGTTTTGTAATAAGGCAGCCTGTCCACGTTGCCCCACCGAGGACCTGCTGCACATTGTGACAGCTCGGGGACAGCTTTTAAAGATCAGGGGCAGAAATTCGGGCTATGTTATCGAACAGGAGGGAGAAAAGAGATCCTCCCCACCTCCCCATCACACACCCTGGTTTTCTCATGTTTATGACATTGTGGGAACACTAAACCCGCCCCTTCCTCGTTTCGGAAAGCTTCCACTCCTGCTTTCTTTCCCTCTCTCCTGATTTCTTCAAGTGCTTATTTCAAATGGTTAAGGCGCTCAAAGATGAATCTTGGAGCTGCCCCATATGACCGAGGATAATCGCCCGCAGGTCCTGTGTCCTCAGGCTTGCAAATTTGATCCGGCGTCTGAGAGCCTGCATTCGTGGGGCCTTTCTTCTTCCAAATCGCCTTTGACATCAACCACGGCAGTGGTCTCCAAGAAAGCTGCTCAGACAACTTCTCATCAACAATTTCAAAAAAAGTGCTTCCTAAGAAGTATCAACAATATCTTTGTATGCCTTAACCTCGTGCTGTGACCATGGTCATTGCCTGGGCTCTCATTCCGTATGTGGGTAGACTGAGGCCACAAGGAAATGGACTCTTTAAAAACCGTAGATTGAGTATTGAAAATGCACCACTGCTGGACGAGGTCCAGTGTGCCTGTGAAGACAATATAGAAAGTATGGGCTGCTCTGTTTTCGATTCTCAGCCCTGAAGGGCCGTGTGACCCTGAACAGGTCATTTTACCTTGGCATCCTAATTCATTGAAAGGGAAGAGGTGGAATTAGGTGTACAGGGCTTTGAGGTGTTACCATTTCCTGATTTCTGGTTGGGCGTCCCACAGGACAAAGGGCATGCGTTGAAACATACTTAAAATTTGCAACTGACCTGTGCAGCAGAATAAAATACTTCTTTCTCGATGTTAGGATTTGCAAAAGGGGAAGACTTTTATGGGGCAAACTGTGTATGAGTCACCAATAAAACATAGCTCTTGAAAGCCTTATCTACCAAATCATCATCCTTCATGGCTTTCCCATATGGAAAATGTTACCCTCCTTTCCTTGTCTCGAAGACATGAGTTGATCCCGAAGTCACACTTCTATTCCGGTCTCTCAGGCTGCTGTTTCCAAAACACTAAGCATAAAGTGTTGAATTTGGAGGAGTTTCCTTGCCTCTTCAGTGTTTATGAGCTAGACATTCTACTCATCGGTTCTGCTTCGAAAACCGAATTATTTTTATCCACCTAAAGATGAGAATTCAGCACGCGGGTCCTAGAATAAATACATTCAAATGAATTCATTTTGTTTTCAAGAAAATCTTACTGTTCCCTATTTATATTCAACTCCTGGAAAACGTTCAACAACAAAATTCAATATGGATTCCTTTACTCCCGATTCTCGGGATATTTCTAGATTAGCGTTTCTTAACGAGGGGTTTGTGCGTTGTGCCCTGAACAATGAAATGGTTTTGAATCCTCGTAACGGGGTTTAAAAGACTTCACATGTACGTCTCTACCTGTAAATTTTTTTTTCTTTTTCTTTTTCTTTCTTTCTTTTTTTTTTTTTCTTTCTTTTTTTTTTTTTTTTTTTTAGGGAGTGCCTAGGCTGAAAAAAATACCCACATTTCCAAACTGTGCATTTTGTGGGTCAGAATGGCTCCCAGTTTGGGCAAGGTGTGGGGTGGATTCTGTGTCCTTGATAGGAAGGATCTCTTTGTGTCCCATTTGGTACAAAGTTAACATGCCGCATTTATTAGTCTCGGGAAAATCTTTTTGTAAAATGAATGTGTACAAGACTGTGGATATCCTTTTAAGATTGCATGTCTTCTGGGAAGATGCTTATGTTTCTTCTTTCTCCCATGACCAAGCAAACAAATAAAAATGCTATAAACCCTCTTTTTTGCTCTACAACTGAGCTATCAAATCAGACCATTGTAGGACAATATGGACATGCTTATTTTTCTTTTTCTTCCTTCCTATTCACTAGTTTTGAAATTCGACTGAAGTTAAGGGGCACCTGGGTGGCTCTGTTTGTTAAGTGTCTGCCTTCAGCTCTGGTCATGATCTCGGGGTCCTGGGATCGAGCCTCTCATCAGGCTCCCTGCTCAGTGGAGAGTCTGGTTCTCTCTCCCTCTGCGTGTACTCTCTCTCTTGTCTCTCTCAAATAAATAAATAAAATCTTTTAAAAAAATTCGACTGAACTTAAGTGTATAAAATGTCTCCAGGAAGGGGCGCCTGGGTGGCTCAGTGGTTTAAGCTGCTGCCTTCAGCTCAGGTCATGATCTCAGGGTTCTGGGATCGAGTCCCACATCGGGCTCTCTTCTCAGCGGGGAGCCTGCTTCCCTCTCACTCTCTGTCTGCCTCTCTGCCTACTTATGATCTCTCTCTGTCAAATAAATAAATAAAATCTTTAAAAAAAAAAATAAAATGTCTCCAGGAAGACTATTGGGAGAAACCGAATAACCACAAAAAGATTAAATGAAATAATCTGTCCTATATAAAGTCATGCCATTCATAATCTATGCCAAGAAGCTTCCTCTTTTTTTCCAAAATTTTTACAAAATTAATCATGATAATCTAACCAAGTAGTCATTTCAGACTGTATTTTTAAAAAGAGATTCCACTGTGATCTTGGCTGCAGCAACTTCTTGTTCAACCCGTCTCCAAAGGCAAGAAGGGAAACAAGGGCAAAAATGAACTACTGGGATTCTATCAAGTTAAAAAGCTTTTGCCCAGGAAAGGAAACAGTCAACAAAACCAAAAGACAACTGACCGAATGGGAGAAGATATTTGCAAATGACATATCAGATAATGGGGTTCGTATCCAAAAATCTATGAAGAACTTATTAAACTCAACACCCAAAAAACAAAGAATCCAATCAAGAAATAGGCAGAAGATATGAACAGATATTTCTCCGAAAAAGACATCCAAATGGCTTCTTGAAATAGATGAAGATCTTTATTCCCCCCAATCAGGAGACCCATACATATGAATTAAACAGAACTAAAGTTCCTTTAATATAGTTTATGCAGAATGACCTTGATTCTTTTCCTACGTGCACTCCTTACCTCAGATCCCACTGTCCACTTGGAGTGTGTTCAAAAGGGTACGGCCCAACCACCTCACACCCATGAGGATGGCTATTATGCAAAAGAAAGTAAAACAAAACCAACAAACAAAAAAACTCCAGGAAAAAAAAAGAGTTGGCAGGAGATATGGAGAAATCGGAACCCTTGTGTAGTACAGGCAGAAATGTAAGACAACACAGTCAGTGCAGAAAACAGTATGGTAGCTCCTGAAAACAATTAAAAATTGGATCACCACACGATCCTGCCATTCCAGTTCTGGATATACACCCAAGAGAACAGAAAGCCAAGACTTGGAGAGGTATTTGTACACCTGTGTTCACAGCAGTATTATTGCCAGTAGGGCAATATGTGAAAGCAACCCAAATATCCATCCCCAGTCAAGTGGGTGAACAAAACGTGATATATACATACAACGGAATACTATTCAACCTCTAAAAGGAGGGGAATTCTCATGCATACGACGCCACAGATGAACCTCCAGGTCAGGCGAAGTGAAAGAAGCTAGTCACAAAATACAAATACAGGAGAATTCCACCCGTAGGAGGAATCTAAAGCAAAGTCACAGACACAGAGAGCAGAACGGGGGTTGGGGGCAGTGCCAGGGGCTGCGGGCGGAGGGAATGGGGACTTCTTATTTAGCTGGGATAGAGTTTCAGTTCTGCGAGATGAAAACGTTCTGGAGATGGTTGGTGGTGGTGCTTGTAAAATGATGTGAATGATGTAACTACCGCCACAAGACCGAGCACCTAAAAATGGTCAAGATGGTGAATTTTATGTCACGTATCACGGACCGCACTAAGAGACTTAAACCAGAGGATGTGGTCCAGATAACGACATGGCATGAGGTCCCACCGAGCAGAAGGGCCCCCTCTGCGACCTCTCAGAGTCTGATCGCTGGACCAAGCAGCTCGCCGAGTGCCCTATTAAGCCCTTAATTATCTCTCTTTGATACTGACTTTTTTTTATTATCTTTTAATACAACACTGTTCCTGTCTCTGATAATTACTCTGTCTCGATCACTCTGTTAAGTCTAATGAGGCGTGGCAAGCTCTGTTCAACAAGGCAATACATCATTAGCTTTCTGCCTTTTTTGTCATCTTATCTCACTCAATTTACTGTATCGCCAGCCAGACACGAACCTGTCACTTGCCATTAGCCCAATGGTGTGAAATGACCCTCTGCCCGGGGAAGTGAGTGGCGGTACTTAATAAACTTCCGGTCCTGCGTTTCGTCCTGCCCACAGTGCAGGGCAAGGGGACCCTGGTACACATTGGCTTTCCACTTACCGGACAACACGATCTGTAGACAGGACCATCTGCTTCCAGGAGAGTCTAAGGTTTTGTCTCAAGAGCCCCGGAGAGAAGTAGCGCAATGAACGTTGGGTTGAGTCAAAACATGTTGGGACCCTCTTGCTGAGCTGCTTGCCCTATGTGTGGCTTTGGGCAAAGCATTTCATCTCTCTGAGCCCGATTCTTAGCCCAAACAGCATATATACGAAGATGTCTTGGAAGGTAAATGAGCTCATTGCCACCTAGGTTACAGAGTCACCGTGACCTGAGAAAAGTGTTCCTTTGAGTCTACTCTCGAGAGGAGGGTGTACATCAGTAACAGTAAAGCTGCTGCCAAAAATCTCCTTCTTTGGGTCTTCCTTCTTCCCCAGGCTACATAACTGCCGCCAGCTTCCTATTGCCTCGTTCCCAAGTCATCTGGGGAGTCCTGGGGCTTCTCCTACTTATTTGGCCTCTATCCGTGTTCCGGGCAGTGCTGCACGGGGCCGAGTGAGGTCGAGATGCTTTCTGGCCATGGGACACTGACCTCAGTGTGTGCTCTGTGCAAGGTCAGCCGTAGCCACGGCTTCCTGCGAACGGAAAGAACAGCAGAGAGAAGGTCACCTTCCACTTCCTCCTTCCCACTGCCCAGAGCATGTCTGGTCAAGCTCAAAGTTCCAAATTCGGACACCAGGGGCCTTTAGAGCGAGCGAGAGTAATGAGGATGTGGACAACAGTGACCACACAGAGGTACCATTTTGAGGTTGTGCGTGTGGTGTGGTGGAAAGTGCGGAAGATTTGGTGCCCAAACACTAAGGTTTTGTTAACGCTATACCCTGGTGCATTATTACAGGGGAGAAGATAACGCCTCTCATAGACTCCTGTAAAGACATGGACTGAAGCTTCTGAAAATTACAGACTGTAATTTATAATAGTATAGGAAATATTTTTTATTGAGTTTGGTACTTTCTCTGAACTGTGGACAAGATAATTACTTACAATAAAGGGGATTTTTTAAAAAGATTTTATTTATTTATTTGACAGATCACAAGTAGGCAGAGAGGTAGACAGAGAGAGGAAGGGAAGCAGACTCCCCGCTGAGCAGAGAGCCTGATGCGGGGCTCGATCCCAGGACCCTGAGATCATGACCTGAGCCAAAGGCAGAGGCTTAACCCACTGAGCCACCCAGGTGCCCTGAAGGGGATGTTTTTAAGTTAAATATGCTCTGCTAGAAAAATTAAGATTTTGGGGATGCCTGGGTGGTTCAGTTGGTTAGAACCTGGCTCAGGTCATGATCTCAGGGTCCTGGGATCGAGTCCCGCATCAGGCTTCTTGCTCAGCGGGGAGCCTGCTTCTCCCTCTGCCTGCTGTGCCCCTTGCTCATGCCCCACCCCCTCTCTCTGGCAAATAAACAAATAAAAATTTTTAAGCTTTTATTTATTTATTTATTTGATAGAGAGAAAGAGGGAGAGAGCTTGGGGAGCAGCAGGCAGAGGGAGAGGGAAAAGCAGACTCCCTACTAAGCAGGGAGCCCAACACAGGGCTGGATCCCAGGATCCTGGGATCACGACCTGAGCCCAAGGAAGCCCCTTAACTGACTAAGCCACTCAGGCATCTTCAATAAATAAAATCTTTAAGGGGGGAAAAAAAGGGTATGAAGATTTCAAGAACCATCTTTCCCTCTGCCATCTTTTTACGCCCATATTCTTGCTTTGTTTCCAAGCTCATCCTAAATCTGTTTCTGTCAATGAACTTTGGAGGCAAGATCCCAGGGAAGGCTTTCCATCCTATCAGGATTACTGATCCGATTTTGAAACGGGTCTCAAACACACAACTTTAACAGACGGTGGGTTTTCATCCAAGCACACAGGTTTCTTTCATGTTCAGAAAATACAGTGTCAAGGCATTTGTCATCTGTCACGTGTTTCTTCCAGGTTGTCCTGATGTGAGTTCGATCAGACTACAATAAATATTAACAAACTACATTTTCATACTTGCAAGCCTGGAAAGACTATGGGACGTTACCTTCAAAAGTTGCATCCTCAGCTTAAAGCAGAAGACCATGGGGAGTGGGGTGAGTAGGTATGCATGGTGGGCGGGGGGGGGGGCTCTGAAAAATGTGGGGTTTTTTTGTTTGTTTGTTTGTTTTTTAAGATTTTATTTATTTATTTGACAGAGAGAGATCAGAAGTAGGCAGAGAGAGAGAGAGAGAGAGAGGAGGAAGCAGGCTCCCTGCCAAGTAGAGAGCCGGATGCAGGGCTCGATCCCAGGACCCTGGGACCATGACCTGAGCGAAAGGCAGAGGCTTTAACCCACTGAGCCACCCAGGCGCCCCGGGGGGGCTCTGAAAAATGTTGACAGCAGTGGTTCCCCCTTGTGGCTGTGAGACCTGCTGTCTCCCGGGATGCTCAGGAGCTCGAAGAAGAACCTCACTCCTCCTACACTGTCCCAACATTACCGCCAGGGTCCTTCCTCCTGGTCTGTTCCAATGCTCTGGAAGTTTCCTTCCCCCCCAGAGGAAACAGGTGAGAGGTGAGAGACTCCAGCCGCCATGAGTTAGTGCGCCCTGTTAGAGCATAATAAAGATCCCTTGATCACTGCTCAGAACCCTCCAGTGGAGACTTAGAGCTGAGCCTCCAGTTGGGACGTCCTCCTTCTTTTGCTCCATTGTCCGCAGGGCACTCACCTGAGAGAGAGCTCGGCAGGCCAGAAGCAAAACTGAGGGCTGATGGATCAGGGTGTTCCCTACAATCCTGTCTGCCATAGACTGTGAGCTCCCTGAGGACAGGGACACCATCTGGCCTGTCCTCCTTACGTCCACAGGGCTCAGTGGAAGCCCTTACCCCAGGTAAATACCGGGAAGCTATCTCTGGAGCAAATGCATGGATGACGAGTGCATGCCCATCCCCACTCCCTCACCTTGACCGTAAATACCATCCCCACCCAGAGCTGTAGACTGGGACCCACCTCTGTAACCATAAGATCCTCCATTAGTGACACTCTTCAGAACATTGAATAATGAGAGACCCTCATCCCCCTCGGCCATGCTACGTGGGCTACCATGGCAGCCTCCACCTGCCTGGTCCTTTGCTTTCCTTACCAACCTTATAGGCTTATTCATTTGTCCATTCATTCTTTCAACATAACCAGCTGAGCACCTGCCATGTGCGAGGCAGCCACTTTGTTTCTTATTTATAAACAAATATATACAAATCTTGCTTTATGTGTTAGGAATCACCCTATATATTCTGTTTTTACCCAGATCTCTCCATGTCTGCACACAGATTTCTTCTTCAATATTTTTTATAGTTGTATAGTATTCCATTAACATATGTACCATAGTTTATTCAACTTGTTTTCTACTGATAGGCATGGGATGTTTCTATTTTTTTGTTATTGGAATACAAACTAAGTCACAGTGTCTCCTCTTACGCACACACGTGCACTTGAGTCTGTAAGGCTAAATGCCCACAAATGGGATTTCTGCTTCAAAGGACAAAGGTATTTGCATTTGAGGGCGGTCAGAGGGCCCTTCAAAAAGGGCTCACGTTCGGGGCACCTGGGTGGCTCAGCGGGTTAAAGCCTCTGCCTTCAGCTCAGGTCATGATCTCAGGGTACTGGGATCGAGCCCCGCATCGGGCTCTCTGCTTGGCTGGGAGACTGCTTCCTCCTCTCTCTCTCTCTCTGCCTGCCACTCTGCCTACTTGTAATCTCTATCTGTCAAATAAATAAATCTTTAAAAAAAAAAAAAAGGGCTCACGTTCTGCAACCCCACCAGCAATGTTTAAGATCCAGG
This sequence comes from Meles meles, assembly GCF_922984935.1. Lineage (NCBI taxonomy): Eukaryota > Metazoa > Chordata > Mammalia > Carnivora > Mustelidae > Meles > Meles meles. Next base: position 143,992,103 of record NC_060072.1, on the reverse strand, counting down.
CACTGTCGCCAGGAGTGGGGACAAGACAGACAGGAGCTTAGCTCTTACAGAACGTGCCTTCCCGTGTGGACAGCCTGACACCCTTCAAGTCCAAATACAGAAATAATTCCAGCTGTGACTGAACCCGGTGACAACAGTAAAGAAACAATGACACTGTGGTAGACAGTCATGGCGAGTGGTGGCTGGGGGTGATCCAAGACACAAGCACTGGGACAGAGGCAGCCGTGAGATCAGCCATGAGATCATGAACATTCCAGAGCACTGCAAAGACGCTTAGGTTCCTTCTGGAAAACAGTCCCCGGCAACTCGCCAGATTGCCCCAGCCCCACAGTCCGGGGTCATAACTGCCCCCAGTTCCCATGGAACCAGTAGGCTCCTGACCCCACATCTCACGTGTATGCCCACGTGTGCCCTTCACACCCCCACACTCCCAGCAGTAATTACAGGGAAGGTAAGAGTTTACAATTTTATACCCAACTCATTAATTTAAAAATCTATTAGAGAGATATCATCTTCATAACGGACAGTGGGCTGTATTCTGAGCCCCCCTTTACGGAGGGAGGACGTGCACAGAGATGATGCGGTAGGAAGCGGCTCCACGACAGGGACAGGAACTGGGGAATCTACCCTGATGAGATAACACTATCCCCCAGCGTCACCTCTGTCCCCCTCTCCTATTTAATTTGGCCCAGGCTGCCTTATGACTCGCAGCCACTAGATGGTGGTGTCCACCCGTTTATCTGTCAGATGCCGCCAACCACGGCGCGGAACCTGGTGTTAAGACGTGAAAGCCAGAGGGCAAGAGTTCCTTAGAAATTACTTACCCATTAAAAAATAATGAATTCAAGATCCCTCTGAGTTCAAGATGCCCAGGAAGGTTCCAGGCTGCACGACGGCTTGCCCCGAGGAAGCAGTGGAGGTGAGGGGTTCGTGGTTTCCTGGAGGTGGACAGAAGGCGGGGACCACAGAACAGATGTCCCAGAACGCCCTCCCCATGTCTCAGTGACCCGCGCCGCTCGCTGCCCGGACAGGGTGTCTTAGGCCAGTGCACTTTACTCCCCGTTGCTGGCCCTCCACGGACTTGAGGCTCGGGGACGCGTGGGGCATCCCCCCCAATCCCCGGAGTGGGCGCGCGGAGCTCCGGCCGCTCCTGGAAGTCATAAAGCCCCACTGGACATTACTGTTCATGACCCGGGCTCGTGTTCAAGGCTGTTCCCTGGGTCCGAGCAGCGAGGCCCGCGGTCGCGCAATGGAGGGCGCATCCCCACCGGAGGGTGTCCGGGCAGCTTTGGCCACAAGGCAAAGCGCGGTCTTTCTGGGGGCTCCCTGGCCTGGGCCCTCAGTGGCCTGCACCTCTCCCTTCCTTTCCTCCATGCCTTTGTCCCCTCTGTCTTAGGATTTGCACCTGTTCTGTGACCCCCAGCCAGAGCACTCTGCCACTTTCTCTCTTTCCCAAGTGTCCTTTTCAAAGTTTCCTCTCACATATTTTGGGGGGTGAGAAGGGACTGGGGCTGGTTCCTTCAGACGCTCAAAGAATCGCACTTGTCGGGGCTCCTGGGTGGCTCAGTGGGTTAAAGCCTCTGCCTTGTGCTCAGGTCATGATCCCAGGGTCCTGGGATCGAGCCCCGCATCAGGCTCTCTGCTTGGCAGGGAGCCTGCTTCCTCCTCCCTCTCTCTCTGCCTGCCTCTCTCCCTACTTGTGATCTCTATCTGTCAAATAAATAAATAAATAAAAATAAAATCTAAAAAAAAAAAAAAAAAAAGAATCGCACTTGTCCCTGGTGGGCCGTGATGACCAGAATTTTCACGCCCATGACCACGTCTCAACCTGGAAGTGGGGTGTAGGAAGGTCGCGGAGGCTGGGGAAGGGATCCCCATCCTGCTAGACCCCTGAGCTGTTGAGATGCAGGGTCACCAGGTGTCCACTGGCATTAATATCAACGTTGCTATGGCGACGCCTCGGGGCTCCCCAGTAAGGTGCCTCTCACATGCTTAGGAGAGGGATTCAAGCAAACACTCCTCCCACCCCCGTTCCCGCATGGTCTCCACCAGTTCCACCTGTCCCATGCCCTTTCACCCGGCCAAGGGATCTTGGCCACACTTGTTGCGAGCACTCATTTCGGCTGCTTTCCAAAACTGATTTTTACTTCTTATTTATTTATTTTTTTAAGGAGACTCCAGACCCCTTGCAGAGCCCCACGCGGGGCTTGAACCCAGGACTTTGAGATCGAGACCTAAGCCGAGAGTAAGAGTCTGCTGCTTGGCCAGCAGAGCCATCCAGGCATCTCTTTGATTTTACTTTTCAAGTTGAAGAAGGAGAGATGGTGTGGGGAGGCAGGAATGAGTGGGAACAGCTTGTACAATGTGGGGTGAACGCCCCAATGGTGGTAGAGTCTTCAGAAGAGTCAACTGATGGTGTTCATTTCATTTAACCAAAGAGATGATAGAGATAGAGAGAAAGAGAGACAGACAGAGAGAGACACATGACTGGCAGGTGATGGACAGTGGAAGCTCGATCCACGGACTTCATCCTCCGCTTTATTTTTCATACCGCAAAGGGAACCCAAGGGCACGATTTGCTGGTTTACTTCATAGAGAAATCCTATTAAAAGGGAGCTGTTTGCATATTTTTGGTAAAATGAGCTACAGATCCCCTTCGAGTTTTCAAGGTCTCAGCCAGGTGCTCTGCCCGGAGGAAGCAGGCAGTGGGAAGAGGCTGGAAGGTCGATCTCTGTGCACAGTAACAACACGGCAGAGCAAGATTTTCAAGGCAGAGCAATAAATACACATTTATTCCGCCTTTCAGTGGCAGCGGGGTCAGGAGATCTCCGCCGGGACCCTGCGTGTAGACCTCCTTTTGAGGCGATCTCGTGGTGCAGGTCCAGTGCGGAGCATGGCTCTTCAACCCACGGGCACCCTGCTGGTCAGCTAGCTGTCGAGATGGGCTCCTTTTTATTTTTTTTAAACTATTTTAATTCAATTAATTAACACATAATGTATTATCGGTTCTGTGATTCATCAGTGTTATGCAATACCCAGGGCTCACTGCACCCTGCGCCCTCCTTCATGCCCGTCCCCCAGTGACTCCATCCCCCCAACCCCCCTTCCAGCAACCCCCCAGTTTGTTTCCAGTGATTAAGAGTCTCTTATGGTTTGTCTCTCTCTGTGGTTTTTGTCTTATTCAGTCCAGGGCTTTTTTGTTGAGAAACCTGGAAGTCACATCAGAAAAGGCTCGTATAAATTCCTCCACAAGTCTTACACACATTCCGTGATCTACACATCCTTCAGGTATACACACTTGCCCTGAATAAGCCACTTTAAAAATAAGAGTGATTCCTTACAACCGGCTCCACCTAGTTCTATCTGCTTTTAAAAAAGAATTCCCCCCCACCCACGCCCCGCAGCAACAGATTTGTGCTTTTCTGGATTGGTTTGGATACAATGGGCTCATTTGATTATGATGCCACGGGCTTCACTTTTTTTTTTTCCTGAAACTGATCAGGCCCCAGGAAGACCCTCCTGGACCCAGGAGGTTGTACCGAGTCCCTCCCGGGGGTAGAAAATGAAGGTCACTTGTGATTAACAGCAGTAAGAAAAATGACTCTTGGAAGTTAGAGGAGACAGGTTCAAGCCTTCTGCCTTCACATCCTTGTCAAGGACTTTGCCTACCTCCGTGAGTTCAAAAACACTGTGGTAGAATTCTGACTTTTCTTTTTTCTTCTCTCCTGGAACATTTTAAGGAACAAAAGGAAGAAAGACATCCGTGGAGAGCTGGTCGGATTTGACCCCTTGCAGTGTGGAACTGAGGATGGAGAGGGTTCTACCAGTTTCTCCTGAGAGATGGTAACCACATTGCTTTTTGTTCCTGAATATCTTAAACATGACTGATGTGGGGGGCATTTTTTCTTAGTTTATAATATAGCCTCTCATGCAAAAGAAGTTGTTCTCATTCCTGACTACACTTGAAAGTCAACTGAGATAAACCTAACTTTTATCCCCCAGAAGCATAAAACTACTGTAGAGATATTGGGTAAATCAACATAGGCCAGATATCTAGTTGAGCCACAGTCTGGCTGATTCATCCCGGGATGTTTCTTAAGCTCTGCATAATTTTGTCATTTTGTGAAAATAAAATGGCCTTATGACTTATGATTAGAGTTATAGTGAAAGCAAGTAAAATATAAATATTGTCACTTCATTCCGTCACTGAAGGCATTGGTACAAACATCATGATGCATCCAGAACTATAATATATATTTTATGTTCCTCTCATTCTTTCCTAGATGTCTGCCCATGTGAGTGGCATAAAATTGAATGCATTTGCAAATGTCGGAGGTAGAACAGGGCAGTGTAGACTTTAGTGGTGCTCCATCACTATGGCTTTTAAGGAAACGTATTTCTTGGTTCTATGAGGTCTCAAACCTCATGGTAGTAGGAGCCCTTTTCATAGACTTTGCTGACATTTCCCCAGCAGATCTTACAGACCCCGTTTTCTGCACATCTCTCTAAAACATGCCTTTGTCCTTGTAACCAAAATTAATTGAACTGTGCATATAAATAAATAGAGATAATGTATTTACCTGTCACTAATTGGCTCTTGTTGGCAATCAGCAGGTGATAAGTGAAGCTGTAATTGATGTTGGGTCTTTCTTTACCACCACAGCACTTTTTAAGGAGGAAAACCTGATGTCATGGTGATAAGATTGTCCTCTTCCTTCATCTTTATTTATTTGGCTAATCGCATTTAACATTAAATGAGCACATCTTTAGGAAACCAGCTCAGCCCATTTCCACTGGATATGCTGCATTGCACTTTGCCTTTTTGATCTGGAAAAGGGCATTGATCAGTTTTTTTGAAAGCTGTTGAAGATTCCGTGGTTGTCAGAAACGAGGCAAGGGTTCAACTGGACATTGACTGGGACCTACCGCTCCCTGCGGACACTGTGCTGGGCTTGGGACAGACAGAAATTAGTCTCTGTTCAGCTTTTGCATTTGTAAAAACCACAGACATCTGAGTCTCCTGCCCTGCTCTATGCTAGACCCCATCCTTTTCTGTTTATTTCTAGGTATAATCAAGTACTCAGCACTTGTCTATTTTACAGTTCATTCATTCATTCATTCATTCATGCATTCATTCATTCAACAAGTCTTTGCTTAGGACCTACTATGAGCTGGGCACGTGCTGGCTACCAAGGATGGAACGAGTTGGACCTGGTTCCTGTTCGTGGAGCTCACTTCAGTGAGAAAGATGTTAATCAAAGAATCGTCATGACTGAATGTAAAATTGTCCCCAAGACAAGTGTTGCGAAGGAGAAGGGTGGTGGTGCTTTGAGTCATGGGTTACTGGGGGCAGGCTCTGGGCCTGGGATCTGAAGGTGGGCGAGGGGGGGAGAAGCAGGTGGTGTGCCCAGAGCAGAGAGCACAGCGTGGGAGAGGCAGTTTGGAGGCAAGACCAGAGACGCATGGCGGGCCTGAGAGGAATCACTCTGGTGGGAGTGGTGGCCGGTCAGGTTCGGAGCTGGAAGGGAGCTCTCCAGCTGCTGAGGCGTACCTCGCTGGAGGCTTTAACTCCAAAGAATTCGTGATACAGGAGCGAGAGCGGGAGGAGGCTCATGCCTTGAGACCCGAGTGAGGGGCACTATGTCTCGCCCACTTCCTAGCCAGTCCTAGTGGCCGGGCCTTGCTGGGCTGGTCTTTATCATCCACCTGCCAGACCAGACCAGTGGCCGTGGGAATAAAGCTACTTCCAGCGGATCCCAGAAAAATAATACGGCTTTCATTCGTTATCTGTCTGTTGTAAAAAGCTATGAAAACATGGCTGAGTGACTCGGACGGTAGAAGAAAAGAACATGTCCTCCTAAAATCCTCCGTACTTTCGAGACTGTTCTCTCCACGAGGGCAAAGACGCGCCTTCGTCGCTGGGAAGTCATGGTGCCCGTGTTGTTCAGCCAAAGAATAACAAGAAAACACTGGATCATTTGAAAAAATGGGATTGCCGTGATAGAAAGTCTTTGGATTTTTTTTAAGCCAGGGAAAGAGAAGCCGCATCTTCTATGATGGAGACCCATCTACGGGGGCTTTCGCGATGGGCCAAGCCTCCGAGTGTTGGTTTCGCAGGCAGCTCTGTTCCCTTCCTTTTTTGCTCTGTTGCCCAGTGAATTTTGTCTCAGATGCCACCGTGGGAAAGCAGCTCCTACAGTTTTCCATGGAGCGACGGGGACCCTGGGGTTTTCCCGGCAGTGTTTGGAGAGGATGCTGAGTAGAGTTGAGATGCAGTTTGGGCAGAGCTCGTCTTTGCAGGATAGCAAGAGACCCGGGTGTGGAATTTTTGTTTCTGGAGTTTCCTCCCAGCTTCAGCTTCCTTTCCCCCACCCGGTGGGTCTTCATAAAGGTTCTTTGTGAGACACAGCCCCTCGGGCGTCCCGCTAACAATAGCACTTCCAGGAGCTGAAATGACCCACAGGCCACGTTGGTCAGGGTTCACTTGCGAAGAGCTGCCTCTGAGCAGAGGGGGATTGATTACAGGGCGATAAATGACTCCCTGGACTGTTGGGAAGGCGGGAGAAATTGAAGAAACTCCTCAGAGGAGTTTCCAGGAACGACTCCCAAAGCCACAATGCAGAACTGGGCCACCAGGGAACTGCCATCCCGTCATCATTCCAGCTGCAGCTCTGGGAGTTCAAGGTCCCGGCCGTGTCTGAGCCAGCGCACAGCCCGCCTTGCCCCCCGCCTCTGTCCCCTCCACCGCAGCGCCGGATTCGAATCCCGCAGGTGCTTTGGTCCAACATAGAGTTATCGGGAGCCCTGTGTCCACCGGGGTTCCGCAGAGAGGGCGAACCAACAGGACCTGTGCACAGACAGTAGGAGATTTATTTTAAGAAATCGGTGCAGGTGATTGCAGAGGCGTGGCACATCCTGGATCTGCAGAATGGGTCGGCTGGCGGGAGACCCCAGAAAGCCGATGAGGCAGATGAGGTCTGAGGGCCGTCCGCGGGCAGAATTTCCCTTTGCTCTGAGCAGGATCACTCTTTTGTTGTATTCCGGTCTTCGGTGACGGGGTGAGGACCACCCACATTGGATCTTCAATTTCCACGTTTCCTGTAAATAAGGTGGACGTCTCCTCATTTTTGCCCACTTCCCCAAATTAATGGAAAGTGACCCACTTTCTCTGGAAATTTTTAGTTTCTCTCAAAATGTCTCTCTCTCTCAAAATTTTAGTTTCTCTCAACATTTCATCCCAAGGCCCTCCCTTCAAGAGAAGGCTTTGGCGCTTCCCGCTAGAATCGAGGCGGTGAAGGCTCCCAGCTTCTGTCTTGGGGACTGAACACGGCTTCAGGAGAATCTGGTGCTGATTAAAGCACAGAATATAATAACGCTTCACCTTTCTCTCTTGAAATGTTTTTCTATCTGTTGCATTCTTCGGTCTTCCTGAAAACCCTTGAGGTTTGTTTCAGATGAAAAAACCGCGAAGTTCAGGTCCATGGAGCGGTCCCTGGTCCTGGGAGGGGCAAAGCCCATTCCCCTCCCGCCACGCCAGTTAGAGTTTCGAGTCCCAGGGTTGCCCAGGGCACACTCCTGAATTCCAGCAAGACCCATGAGAGACGAACCCCTAGATCGACTCGGCCTTGGCTCATGACTTCTTATGAGAGCCCCCGCCCCGGTTTGTGAAGTACACCAAGCCTTAATCCTGATTCACTCCCCTGGAACGTCTGTGCGGTGTCATTCAAGGTGTCCTCAGAAAAACTTCCTGTGTCTCAGTAGATCTCAAACCATCCCACAAGGGGGCAACCACAGTTTTCGGAGTGGACGAAAATTCTCATACAGTCTTTTTCTTCTGATCGTTTGTTAGACGTTCTGTATTCACCGCCAGACCAGAAGACCTACCGTTCATGAGTTTGTGACCAAAAAAAACTCAAGAAAATTTACTACAGCTTACTTGGTAAAAATTCTATTTTAACCCCTCGTTTGAACTGTTTTCCTATCAGCAGTGCATGCTAAATGTAATGTTTATTTTCCTCACCCCCTGTTTGTTTGTCTCTGGCCTGGGTCTGTTTGTGTTGGTGTTTTCTTATCATTAGGTCCCTCCAATGTTGATGAGATCCTCCCCCGCACTCAGCCTGCCCCCTCACAGGGTCCGTGGCGTTCTGGGTATAGTCACCCTATGAACTAAGGTCAGAATCATGCTAATTTCATGTTGTAAGAGAAAGGAACCATGCATGGACGTCTTTGTCTTCTCCCTAAGCACTAGCACATGGGGCCATCTTGGTGCCCGTGCGGTAGGGTAGTTGTCCTCTGCACAAAGCAGCCCCTCGAACCCTTGTAGGAGGTAGAGAAGAATGAAGGCAGGCATGAGTGCATTAATCAATGGTTGTCCTGCAGGAGACAGAATGGGAGGGTCACGGGCTCTTGGGTCCAGTGCCCGTTTCCACTAAATGGTTTGTCATCCCTGCGACCCATGCACCTCTCCTGAAGCCTTGAATCCTTTGTAGATAGTAGTCACCAACCTCGATGGTGTAGCTCCATATCTCAATTAAATCTCTTGGAGATGCCAGAACAGTCGTTTCCAGCCTGCAGTGTGTGCGAGTCCCCTCTGGGGCTTTAAAAAATTCTGATATGCGGACCTCCCCTCTGGAGATCCTGGCTTGTGGGTCTGTCCTGAGGGAAGCTGTATGGACGTTTAAGGAATCCCTACACACCAAAGGACAAGAACAACCGTCCGAAAGAAGACCGCGGGGTCCAAGTTATTGAAATCCGCAGCAGCTTGAAAGTAGCTGAATTTTTATTCTTCCTCATGATACGCTTTCTGCTGAGAAAGATGAGTCCCTTCTTTCTTCTCTTCCCTACCAAGAGACCACTTGCACTAGCTTCCTGAGAGAGACAGACAGAAGCCACGTCGCTGTTGGTGACCCAGCCTCCAAAGTCCCCTGCGATGTGTTCACTGAGGCAGCCACAAAGGGACTCCCACCCACATTCCAGGGACGAGGAGGACTGTCTCTTGACGGGGGCATTGGCAATACTCTAGACTCACAGGGAGGACTAAAATATCGTGGTGTCCATTTTCTTTCAAAGATTTTATTTATTTCTTTGTTTGTTTGTCTGTTTGTTTAGAGAGAGCACATGCAAGGGGGAGCAGGGGCAGAGGCAGAGGGAGAGTATCCCAAGCAGACTCCGTGCTGAGCATGGAGCCTGACACGGGGCTCCATCCCACGACCCGAGATCATGGCCTGAGTCAGACACCTAACCGATGGAGCTACCCAGGCGCCCCTGCTCTAGTTTCAGAAAATAAAATCTGCCTTGGAGTCTGCTGTGTGGGAGCCCAGAGAGCCACACGGAGGCAGCAACGTCCTTTTGAGGGCAGCTGGACGCTCTGCAGAGCAGACTGCCTTGTCCCCATGACGGGACGTCCCACTGTACTCCTATGCTAACCGCTGTCTGTTCCAGGGAGGGCTGTCTTCTCAGAGTGGGCCTTGGGCATTTCTCTGTCCTCTTGGCTCCTTCTGTCTTACCACCTGCAAAGCTCAGCCACACCACCTCCCATGCCTTCCCTGGCTTCTCTAACTCGGACTCTCTACCACTGACCGAGCCCTGCATGTAATTGCCCTACTCTGCATTAATTCTCTTGTGTGCCTGTTTGCGTCTCCACTAATTACAACCCCTTGGCGTCTCTTCTGCTGCCCTGTGCAGAGCGGGCGTCCCACAAATGGTCCTTGAGGAGATTCTACAGTCATTCCCTCACCCTAAAGCTAGTCTCCACAGGTTATGTGTCAACATGGACGAGAACGGCAGCCTTATGACCTGTTTAAAAATGGGACATCTCCCCTGAGTGTTGGACTGCCCTCCAAAGACCATTCTTGCCTTTTGGATCTGCACGCAATCATGGCTTTGTACCTCTAGGGATGGGAAGAATTGGATCATTTCATGATTGCTTAGAATTAAGCATGAAAAGCGCCGAGGCATGTGGCTCGGGGGTGGGAGGAAAAAAAGAAGCCGGGAAGGGTCAGCATTCATGGAATTTGATGGGGCGCTGCTCACTTTCTCCCTGCAGATGGCAGGAGGGCGGAGGAAATGACTGTTTCAAGTTGCTCCAAAAACTGGGAGTGGGTGGGAATAAAGCCACTGTCAGGCCAAATTACTGCTGGTTCGTTAGGGAAGTAGTGGACGGTGAGCCATGATCTTGACCTGTTTAGAAAGAAATCCAAATGCAACTCCAACAAAACAGCCCAGCTCTCTTTAATGTAATGTTCATGCTTTTCCAGAGGTGATTTTCATTGACTTACTGAGGCGCTGTGGTCCTATGAGGGAAGGTTATGGATCTTTCCTAATCTGAAACACCCAACGGGGAGAGAATTTGTTTGTTTGCCTCTGAGCTCTGCTTTTACTAACCCTGTTCCTGGCTGTCTTCAGAAAACATTTTTGGCAGAGGGGGTGGGCAGACCCTTCCTCCTACGCCAAGAACTTGAGGAATGTGCATTGGTTAGAAGTGAAAAACAGACTGTAAGATGTTCCCCGCAGTGGTGGGCACCCTGGGGAAAAGAAAGAAGGTTGAGGAACTACAATGAATTGTAGCCATAATGGGTTTAGAGGAATGGGGTGATCCCATCACTCATGCAAGAGAGGAGAATCCAGAAGTCAGTTCTTTTTGAGAATATGATGTGTTGTTTTCATGTCAAACTCTGCTTTTTCAGAGAGTGTTCTGTTAAATGTTACAATTTTTCGGTATTAAGGCAGTGAAATGTGTCCTGGAAATATGCCAGCTTCGGGAGTGAGGAATATTTGTACCGGGTATCCATTCATAGATAATAGATTTGTTTTTTCTTTCTTAGTTGACAAGTAATAGCTATGATTGATAAAAGGTGAGAAAGCTTTTATTTTTAGCATGTTAAGTGCCCATTTCAATTCCTCCATATTTTAAAAAATTTTAAAAAGATCTTATTTATTTATCTGTCAGAGAGCATACAAACAGCAGAGCGGCAGGCAGAGGGAGAAGCAGGCTCCCTGCTGAGCGAGGAGCCTGATGGGGGACTCGATCCCAGGCCCTGACATCATGACCTGAACCTCAGGCAGACCCTTAAGCGGCTGAGCCACCCAGGAGTCCCAATTCACCCATATTTTTTAAAATTTATTTATCTGACAGAGAGAGATCACAAGTAGGCAGAGAGGCAGGCAGAGAGAGAGCTGAGCAGAGAGCCCGATGCGGGGCTCGATCCCAGGACCCTGAGATCATGACCTGAGCCGAAGGCAGAGGCTTTAACCCACTGAGCCACCCAGGTGCCCCCCAATTCACCCATATTTTTAAAGCAAAGACTGAAGTTCAAGGACACTTGATTTCATTTAAGTTCACTTCATTTCATCTTCTGCACTTTTGAGCTTTAACTCCTTGGGGACAGAGACCGTTTCTTAGAACACCCCGGGGTGCGTCAAACAACACCCTGAGAAGAGCAAGCGTGTGGGGGCCTTGGGGTAAGAGCTCAAAAACATCCTGTACCCAGAACAGGAGGAAGGTTTGCCATGACATGAACTCTCCTCCTCGTGTAAGAACAAACCTATATATTACATTTTGGTGAAGTCTGAACCGAAACAAACCAGAGCTCTTTCTCTTTTCTTTGTTTCCCATGACTCCATCTATAGGTAGGGCCCTTGGGATCTGCAGTCATTCCTTGTGCAAAGGAAGTGGAGGCAGAATTCCTCCCCAAAATCTGGTTGATGGTGAGCGCCGCTGGTCCTTTGCCGTCCTGTGGCAGACACACGCCCTGTCCCAGGCATAGGCAAGAGGGGTGGGGGGTGGGACTCTCAGCGCTGTTGCCATGGCGCCCCGCAGTGTTTCCCCAACACAGTCTTCCCACACTCTGGGCAAGCCCGCTTGGACGGTTTGCTCTGCGTGATGCTAGTCGGGCTGGGAAGTGATCAAGGACCCTTTGGGATTGATACTCTGGTTTTGCGTGTCCACGTTTGACTCTGGCTGGAACGGGACACGTACCGGAGCCCAGGCTCCGGATGGAAAGGGGCTGGTCCCCCGGAGGTGCTCAGGGAGCGTTGCACGCACTCCCCCTCCTTTCCTTTCTGCTGGGGCTTGCTCGGCGGGCTTGTGTGTGGCTGAGAGTGTGCTTGGCAGGGCGTCTGTGAGACACAGGCAGCTGTACCGGGAGGGACCAGCGGGAGACAAAGGGGAGAAGGCGGCAGAGTTAATGGCTGTAGCTGACTTTTGTGGGCTCAAGGTTTTAGCCTTCTCTACAAAAAAAGGCATGTCAGCTTCTCTCCTCCCCAAGCCCACCCATCTCAGGATTCCTCCCCCAGTCCCGCTCACCCCATTGCCCACCTAGTGACCAAAACTGGACAGAGTATCTGAATATTTTCTGCAAGCTTTCCCAGCTGGTAAAGCATGGAATCATTATATATTTGCTTTTCTTCTCTTCCCTATTAAGCAGCACCTTCAATGAGAACAGACACCATTCTTGCCCATGTTTGCATCCCCTAACGAACAGACCTGTCCTGTGTGTACATAATAAGCAAATATCTGTTTAGATAACGTACGTCAAATACCGCGATGTGTTCAGCAGTGGACATCTCCCCAAAATTATCAAGCACAGGACAATGGTATGATTTTTGGAGTCCCTGAACCCAGCAGGAAATTTTTGGTGACCATACAGATGATGCCCCCACCACAATACCCCACTTTTCCCATAGAATATATAAAACAATCATTTTGGATGTGCATAAGCAAAGTACACTCCTTTCTAGACCCATTTTTACACGTGCACAGACACAGGGTACTCCCTGCTCTGCTGTGTGGCAAACGCATTCTTTCACTGAAACAACCCAGTCTTGATTCACAACCGGCATCCTTAGAAATACCTTTATCCATCTTTTTATTTATTTATTTTTGAAAAGCCTACAACATGGGATCTACTCTTGACAGATTTTTTAAACATACAATGCAGTTTTGTGAGCTACAGATACAATGTTGCACAGAAGATCGCTATAACTTACTCTCCCCGCAGAAGCGAAACTTTGTATCCATTGATTCCCAACTCCCCGACTCCATTCTTCTCTCTGCTTCCCGGAGCGTGGACCCTTTGAGATTCCCCATATAAGTGAGTCGCGCAGAATTTGTCTCTCTGTGCCTGGCCTGTTTTAGTTAGCGCAATGTGTGAAGTTTCATCCATGTGGTCAGACATCACAGGACTTTTTTTTTTTTTTTTTTTTGGAGGGTGAATAGCAATTCATCATATGTGCGTGTGTGCCACGTTTTCTTTACCCACGGCTCCATTCCTGCTTCCAGGCTTTCGGGAATAATGCTGCAGTGAACATGGGAGTGGGGGGGTCTCTCTCTGAGATCCTGAATTCAGTTCCCTGGGAGGTACCCCGAGAACTGGGATTGCTGGGTCACATGGTGGTTCTAGGTTTAATTTTTTTGAGGCAGCTCAGTACTGTTTTCCATGGATACTGTACCATTATGTGTTCACACAACCAGGGATCAGATTTTCTTTTAAAGTTAGTAGATTGGGTTAGTAGTTTGACACCAAATGTTTATTTGATCTGAGACCCCCTAAAGTGCCCGACCTGTGGTCGGGGTTCAGTACATGCTGGTGCCTGCCTCTCCTCTCCCTGCTACGAAGAACCTAACAGTACACAGACAGAGAGTAGAGCCAGGAGTCTCGTGCGGGCTCCAGATTCTTCCACCTTGCTTCGGTGACCAGCAGGAACTCATGTCACTTTCTTGCATCTGCTAAGAGGGAGCCATGGCCGTTCTTGCATAGGAATAAGACACTACATTTTAAGCCCTGGGTGATTTCCCAACAAAAGAATGCTCAAGACCCCAGGTCATTTCTCTACTGCTTTTCAGAAGGGTCACGCGTGTCTGGTAACCAGTAAAATACTTGAGTGAAGGAAGAAGCAAAGCCTGGACTGTTGGTGGAGTGATGTGTCAGTTTTTGGCCATCTCCTCCTTCGGGCACGCGTCCAGCTTCTGGGGAGTTGGACAACTTCTGGGTAACTCCTCTGCTTTGAGCCCTGCCTCCCATGTGCGAGCCTTCAGAGGGCTTTCTGTCGTGGGGCCAAGTTTCAAGTTGTACAAGAAAGCTCTGCACCCCACCCTCGTGCTCCTCTTTTCCCCAGGGGCACGCTCCTAGCAGGAGCCTGCTGGGGGAGAGACGTTCTTAGCAGAGGAGTCCAGCTTTGGTCTTTCTGGGTCTAAAAAAGCTCAAATTCTGCAGTCCTGATTTTCAGAGGGAGATGGAAGCTCAGGGGAGGGGGAAAGAAGTAGAGACATCCACCGGCACAACTCCGTGCGTGGTCCTAGGACAGCAGCCTAGGCCGCCCCGGGAGCTGGCTGGGAATGGAGAATCTCGGGTCTATCCTCCCCTCTCCCAAAATCGGAATCTACCCCTTTCTGCAAATTCTCTGGGGGCACTCGTGAGCACTTTCAGGCTTGGGAGGACTGGTTTAGAGAAAAGCCCGAGCAGCGGTATTCAGAACTGCAAAAGGAAAAATGTGTCCTCGACCGAGTCACAAACAGCCGGTGTCAGGACTGAGAAAGAAAGTTCTAGAAGGATATAGAAAGAAGGGTGTAGTTCTGAAGCAGACATTCTGTTTCAGAAGCTTCTGGGCTCCTTCAGCAGTGGATCACAGGCAGATTAACGGTCAGAGTAGGCGCGGGTAGGGGAGGCTGCCTGTGGCAGGAAGGCGGCGGTGGGCGGGAGAGAGAGGAGAGAGACCACATTATGCGTTTTAAAGAGATACACGCATGCGTACATCTTACTCGTTTTAAAGAGATACATGTCCATCATAAAAATTTTGAACACTACGTAAGAGCATCACGTAAAAATGGACATTAGAATTGCCTTCCTGGGCACAGGCTCTGGGACCAAACTGCTAGAGCTTGAAACCCGACCCTGGCGCTTGCAGTCTGTGTGATCTTGGGCAAATTATGAGCTACTCTGTGCCTTGGTTTCCTCTGGTGTAAAATGGTGATACCAGCAAATACTGTTCCCTGTGTAACGTCCTTCAAACCGTGCCTGCACATAAGTCTTATGCGTTGACCATTACGATTCTAATAGTTCAAAGATATGTGGAACTTTGATCCCTTGGAGGGGCACCTGGGCGGCTCAGTCAGTTAAGCAGTTGACTCTTGGTTTTGGCTCCGGTCGTGATCTCCCAGTGATGCGATCAAATCCCACGTCCAGCTCAGTGCTCAGTGTGGAGTCGACCTCAGAGTCTCTCTACCTCCTCCTCTCACTCGTGCTCTCTCTCTCAAATAAATAGATAAAACCTTTTTAAAAATTAAAAAATAAAACTTTGATCCTTTGGGGAAAAATAAGAAATAAAAAATAAAACTTTGATCCCTTTGGTAGTTCAGTAAGGAATTAAAGGAATTCATTCGTCTCCCAAATGGTTAGCTCGTTATCCATGCATCATTTACTGACTAATCTCTCTTCGCAGGGTCTCCTGGGTGGAATCGTGTCCCCACAGCAGATGTGTTGATGTCCTAACCTCCAGCCCCTCAGAATGGGGCCTTATTTGGAAACAGGGTCACTGAGGATGTAATTAGGATGAGGTCTTGCTGGAGTGGGGGGTGGGGGATGGGGAAGCTTCGTCCAATATGACTGTTGTCCTTATAAAAAGATGAAAGGACAGAGACACAGCGGTGACAGGCAGCAGCAGACAGAAGCAGGGACAGGAGTGACGGGGGCCCTGAGCCCTGCCCCGGGGCTGCCAGAGCCTGGAAGAAGTGAGGAGGGACCCTCCGTTAGGGGCTTCAGAAAGAGCATGGCCCTGCCTATACCCTGATTTCAGACCTCTTGCCTCCAGGACCATGGGACCTTAACTTTCTGCCATTTGAGCCACCCATCATGTGGTATTTGTTTCCGGCCGTCCCGGGAACTAAAACAATGTATTTTTGTTCTCTTGGCCTTGTGGCTTTTTCCTATGCCCCAGTGATGTGTTTTAATGGACGGTAAATCCAGTTTGGAAGAAAGAGATATTCAACATTCCCATTTTATTTTTTCCAATTCACAGTTTTTGAGGTAAAATTCAGTATCTTGATACGGGAAGGCCCAGATCAGCAATGAGTACGGATGGTTGTAAAAATTCTAGTTTTCTGAGAGTCTGAGCTCCCGTCAGTCCCACTGCCCAATGCAGGGCTCCTGGCACTTTGACCTCACCAATAAAGAATTTAAAGTCTCAGCCGCCATGCCTTCTCCTGTTAATTGCAGAGAGTTCATGAAACCTAGTGGGGTGCCCTTGACAATTATAAACTCTATCCATGGAGGGCGCTGAAGACCGTATTGGTGCAAAAATACATCTTCATTCCTCGGCTTATGACAACGTTAATTGTGTTAAGGACTCCCGGTGGAGCTGGAGAAAGAGAAACATCAACGCCAAGTTCGATTTCGCTTGAGTCAAGAAAATCAGATTAGAATAATGAATGACACTCCGGGAATGCTGAGGTTTCCTGGGGGAGCTAATGAGTGTCCGTGGTCTTAGCATGAGACCCTCTCTGCGGCATGAACAGGGATGCATTTCATAACAGCTAAGCGTCAGGAAATATGCTTTTAATTATCACTTAAGATGTAACCTGTCAGAGGTATTAGTCTCACTCGTATTTAAGGGGAATTGATTTTCAGATTGCATTACCCAGAAAGCCGAGGATAATGGAAACGCTGGTACCTTCCTGAGATCTCAGTCACTCCGTGTATCTAAGCCCATGTTGTCCCGTATCAGCAGCTGCCAGATACACGATCTGTCCACAAGCAGCCCAGGTGGAGACCTACTCATTAGCCTTGAAGCGATTCCCGATGAATGAGACCCCGAAAAGCTGAGCCTGGCTCATAAGCTTCACTGTAAATTGGGGGAGCCCCAGGGAAGGTTCATTAGGGGCTGAACTGCTGGCCACGATCACCGACGGGTCTGGCCCCTGCGAGGATACGCACAGAAACAAGGGCTCAAGGGAGAAGTATCCATGTGGCCAGTACCCACCTCTGGCTTGACCTTCCCTTGGTTTCCTTTCCACATTCAAGCACGTCCTAGAGAGGCTGGCCAGGTGTTTTCTGCCAACAGGCAGTGAGAAGGAAGAAAAGATGTCTGGTTTTGCAAGTGTTTCCCCAATTTAACCCATTTGTGTATCATAGCCACCTTCCTTTCTTGCTATAAACTTGTTCTGCTGTTGCTGCGATGTATCTCATGTTGTGTAAGTTTGAGCTGTGCTTCATGCTGGTTTGATACGTTTCAATGTTGCCTGTCATGTTAGCACCTGAATTGGGCCACATAAATACCGTCTCTTTTTGTGGTGGTGGGAATAATGATGCTTGTCCATTGTAGATGGTTATTGCGATGGTCTGATGGTCTTGCCTTGGTTTCCTTCATTCAAATGCATGTTCGAGGGATGTTCTAGGCATAGCCACATTATCTAGGACCTTCGATTCTTCCTTGTCAGAATCTGAAGGATTGAATGAGAATTGGACAGGGAGTGACTTTTTCACTATGAGATCCCGCAGTGGTGATTTTTATGTCTGCATAAAACCTAAAGGAATGGTAATGTTTGTGTCCCTGTATTGAGGAAAGTGATAGGATCCATGCATAATCCTGTGGGGCTGGTGGAGGGAGGTCAGAGGAAGGTGGAGGGAAGGAGACAAAGACAGATGACTGAAAAGCTGCCTGCCCCAGTCCATGATCAAAGGACTGCTTTTCTCCAGTATGGAAGAAACAGAGCTCTGAAAAGAAAAACAGTCTGACCTGAAATCAGCCCCACCTCAGCCTCTTGGTCCCTCCAAGCTACTTTTCCACTCGGTGAATATTAACGGCCTCCCTTGTATCCACACCACAAGACATCCTGGAGCCATGAGGACAAAGATAGCTGTCCTCAAGGGCTTGTCTGTTTGATAGAGACAGAGAGGTTTGAGGACAGCTGGGGGTCAACGAGGAAGTTCTCTGACTCAGATTCTGGGAGACGGGCAGCAGCAGAGGGGAGAACGTGGTTACTGGGGTATTACCCTAACGGAGTATTCTAATCTGGGGAGTGGAAAATCATCCCAATCAAACTGGCCCATTTTGGACAATATCACACACCACCCTGACTGGTTCGGCCCCCTGACTTCTGGGCAAAGGACAAGTGTTGTTCCCTACTTCACCGTTTGGCTGACTACAGAAGGGGAATACTCATGCTCAACACCAGATGACGCCAGTTAATAAAATTCCGAAGCCTGGAACTCTTGGCATGTTGGAATTGAAAGTTGGCTCTGAACTCCCAAACAGTGTGGCTAAATGGCCTGATGTGATTCCTTTGGGTGTCCCCAGTGTGGGTATGAGTGACTTCCACTGGGCTCATTCTGTCTTTGAAGGTGACCTTTCCCAGCCAGGGAGTGGATGGGGCTGTGTCTCCTGAACTTGCTGACCATGGTGCCTGAGAAGGTAGCCACTGGCTTTTCATGGCTCAGCCTAGCCTGGACCGTGGTAAGAATTTGGGTGATGTCTCTGGTAGTTCTGAGGGTTGATCATCAAGAAAGTGGTGAGGTTTGAAGCCAGAGGACAATTGGCCAACTCTTGCCTACTCAAGCACTGATGATAGGGATTCAGTCACTCATATTTGAACCATTTCCTTTATCCTCCGAGGGACCATAAACCACCCCATTTTACTCATCTTGAAACAGTTTTGGCAAAACACCTATCAGGGCAGAAAATGAAAATGAAACCTTTGTGGAGTTCCCCTGGGGCTGGGAGCATTTCTTGGTTCCAGAGTTCTCTGTGTGCTTCTGTTATCACGAATAACGGAGCGTGGCTTCTACATGATTTCAACTCACTGGCCCCAAGCACCGCTGCTTCATTTGCTGTGTATTGTGAGCTACATGCTTAATACCCATTTTCCTTCACAGGTCCTGATGACGAGGAGAAGCACGGGGGATCTGAGCTCCCCAGTGGGAGGTTGCCACGGTGTCCATGACTATGTCCCCAAGACGGACTCTTCTGGTGGTGTTACTCTCCCGTCTAGTCTAGAAGATTTTACTGCACAATATCCTAGACCCTCTGTGGAAGCTGGTCCTCATGATGCTTATTGTGCCTTTTGCTGTCATCATAAGTGGGTCCATGAGGTTCTAGAATAACACAGCCAGGCTCGTGAGTCAGTACAGGAAACTGACCTCTGAGCCCCCTCTGCTCATGATGGAGCAGAAGTCAACAGAACCCCCACGTCTCTTCCTTGGCAGAGGATGTTGTCTCAAGGATTGGGAATTCCCCCCCGCAAAGAACCCATAAAGCAATAAAGCGATCTGTCCTTTGAGTGGACACGAGAATCACATGTGTTTGGAGTGTGCATTGCGTGAGAGGTGCATCTTGTAGGTCCCACACCAGGGTTTTGTTTTGTTTTCGAAGTATTCTTCTTGGGACATCAATCTATCTTGGTTTTCTGTGAACATCCTGGAAACTCTGGTGACTTGAATGCTGTCCTGATGTTTCCTGTCCTTGAGACTGAGCCTCCAAATGAAGGAGGCATGACGGTAAGTTTAAACTAACATGATGGGTGGCTGTCATTGCCTCGGTTCAGTCGAAGAACAGGAAGTGGAAAATAATCTATCTTTATTTCAACCCCAAGTGCATTCGTTATAAGAAGCAGAATGACCCCGTAGTTCCTTAGGTCTTTCAGATATTTCTGGTTTATTTGAATTGTTGTGGTTCTACACCATCCACACCATCACCCCCCTTCTCCCCAAGCATTTTTAATCATAAACATTCCTCCCGTGTTCTTTTCTTTCACTTCCTTAGCTTCTAGAATCTTCCTTCACCCGAAACACATCAGATGACCAGGAGCATCTCCTGGTGGTTGGGATGTGGTTGGGATGTGGTTGGGATGGCTGGAAGTGAGCGGAGTATGAGGATTGAACTGGAGACACAGTCAAGAAATGGTAAATGCTCTCTGTCCTCATTCCCCCCTTCCTCCTAAGACGCTTATCATCTTCACAATCAACCATCAGGAGTTTATTCAAATTCATTTCCCACCAACTGTAATAATTATTAAAATTCACCTCTCTTATTTTCTTTTTGAGGACACGTTTTCTGGGCATTGGACCACATGATCATGAGGAAGTACAAAAAAGAAGACAAATGGTGGAGACGATCTGTCATGCAGATGGGAAGTGGGCAGCCTACTGGTCACAAAGCAGGAGAGTATCAGGTTCAGAGTAATCCGTGCCACTTTAAACATGATCCTGTGGCTGAGTCAGGAGGCTTTAACTCAGGCATCTGGGTGCAGAAAAGGTGCAATTATATTTGCAACGTTTGTTATGAAAGATGGAGACACACACCCATGTAAATTCATTCAGAAAATTTACCTTTATTGTAGAAACTTTGGGTACCTCTAAGTTAAAAAAAAAAAAGGAAATAATAATCGTGTATAACCTTCCCACCCAAAGATAACCACTATTATTATTTTGGCATATTTCTTCCCGTTTTCTTTTCTATGACTTGTGTATGGCTTTCTTTTCCATGAATCTGGGTGAACATTTTCCGTGTCAGGAACCACCCTTTGCCTCATGAGACTCTCTCACATTGTGAACAATGTCACCAACCCTCTCTTGTTAGAATCTGACCTGCTTCTAGTTGGGCTATCCCATCGTCCAGAGATCTCTTTCCTACATTGTGATGACGTTCATCCATGGCGTCCCTAGAAACAGGACACTGAGTCGAGGAGTACGCATGTGCTTAAGATCACACTTGCTGCCAACTCGTCCCTAGACAGTTGGCACCGATCTTTCCTCCCATACTCAGTGTACGAGGGGCTTGTTTTGCCGGGAGTCATCCTGTCCTGTGGACACTAGCACAGGGCTTCAATAGGGAATCCAGAGTGAGTAGGAGAAGACTCGATAAGGAAGAGGCAGACATGGTTGCCCATAAAAGACGAATTAGATTCTCCAAAATTAAATGAGGTTTGGAGTCCTGAGTTTGAGTCTGACCATGACAAGCTGCGTGACCAACTTGCACGATTTTCCTTCTTGGGTCTCGATTCCTTTCCTAAAAAGTGAAGTGGTGATGGAAGCAATCAGTAAAAGGAAAAAAATAAAGTCCTGGACGTTAGGCTTCTTGCTTCCAACTGGGCTCTGAGTGTGGGGCAGCTATTGGAGCTGCATCCGTGGGTCTGTGGGATAAACCTGTCACGGTGGCAGTCATTTCCCATGAGAAGGAAGCTCTGTTCTTGGCCAAGGCATGCACAGAGCCTTCTTCCCCTCATAACCTGTGGGGTCTGGTTATTGAGATAACCAACTTGTAGGCCTCTTTAACATTTATGGCTGCTCCAGTAATCTCCTTCCAGAGTTGAAGGAACCAAGTGGACCCTGTGCTTGGGACCTGCCTGAAGGTTTTCTAGCTTGGGTGGACAAGACAGGAGTCCAAACCTCCTCATTCCTCCCTGAATGCTTTCGTCCCAGGGTGGCTGCCTCACCTGCCGTCAGCTCACCCGTTCTGTGAATGACTTGGATTTAGGAAGGTACAGATCAAGTTATCACCACACACTATGGACCAAATGTTGGATCTCTCACCCCCAATGTCATGGCAGTTGGAGTAAAGGGAGAATGAAGGATAAATGAGGTGATGAGGGTAGGGCTGTGATCCAGGAGGATTTGTGACCTCACAAGTAGAGACACAGGAGCTCGAGCGCTCTCTCTCTCTCCCCTTCATAGGAGGACACAGCAAGATGGCGGCCATCCACAAGCCAGGAAGTCCTCACCCAATGGGCTAGCATCTTGCTGGAGGGCTTGCAGCCTCCAGAACTGTGGGAGGTGAATGTGGTTTAGCCCCTCAGGCCACTATTTTGATCTGGCAGCCCCAGCAGCAGATGAAGACATAACACAACAGAATCTGGAAGGATCTATGAGAAACAAGCATGGTTTCACCACGGCGTGACTCCTGCCAGACGAACACAACTGAGTCTTCATGGAGCCTTCAGCATCTCCACGGAGACCCCAGAGAAGGCGAGAGTAGGGGGGCGCCCAGGCCAGGCACTAGTCTAGGGGACCTTTGTGGCCACCCTGCTCTGGGCAGTTACCGTGTTGGCCTGGGCACTGTCCGGCAGATGAGGGGTGGCTCAGGCCCGCCGCTGGGTCCCATCAGCTCCTGCTGGCCTGCCCACACTTCTGGAACACCACAGGGCAGGGGATCAAGTGTCTTCCCTAGACCTCAGGCTCCATCTCCAGAGCAGACGCTGTCTCTGGCCTGTGGTCCGGGGAGTCACACCACTTCTCACTTGCAGCAGAGCCGGAAGAGAGAAACACAATGAGGCTGTCCCCCACCTACGCCTGGCGCCCGCTCCCCAATCCCGAGAACCTGATAGCACCCCGTGGGTTCAGGGCATCACAAGCCAAGTCCAAAAAAAAAAAAAAAAAAAAGACCACTCCTTAGAGACACACACGTCTGTTGTCTTATTCAGAAAGGCTTCCTGCCTGGAAGTGTGACTCAAGACGTGTTGTCTCATAGAGAAATCCAAAGCCTGGGCTAGTTACAGGCTTGTCAGCTACCCCACCTTTTTTGGATACTGAGTGTATGCCCTACATGGCACCAGGCTCCGGACATTAGCTCACCGATCCCTCTCAAAAACCGGGAGGGCGTCACCGAAATTTCCAGATTGCAGGTGGGGAAAGGGTCAGGTCACTATGTGCTCACTTGCTGCCCAGGGGGGCACCGGGATCCTTTTCCGTGGCCCCGGTGTCTTTCTCAAGGGTCAGCAGACATTCACTGGTGAGGGACAGGAAATCTAATTATATAAAACTATCAGGACCCCATCTTCTTCCCAGTATTATCTAAATATTCTGAATCTTTCTTCTGAAAACACATTTCTTGTTGTTCCCTGACCTGGCGTACTAAAACTATCAGAATAGGGGTTTTAGTCCTCCCAGATCATCTCCTGGAAGTAGGTCTCTCTTGAAGACAGTCTTTCCCCCAGACAGGACCAAAGAAGATACAACAATCAAATTAAAATGGAATTGGTTCATTGGGATCTCCTGTACTTTGCAAGGTTTTATTATTTAGTTGGTGCTTATGCATTGTTTGGAACCAGGTAACAATTGTTCTTTGTCTACGAATGCAAATGGAAGGCCATCGGCCCAATGGAAGGCCATCGGGCCAGCGGGGAGTGGGAGCACAGAGCGCCATTTTGCAACGTGTGTCCCCCCTTCACCCCCACCCTGATGTGGGTTTTGACTTCATGGCATGTTCTTTCCACTGCTCTCCTAGCAAGGGAGGCTAACGCGACATCTTCCAATCCAGGAACAAACCACTTCCACACATGGTATCCTTTGTCAGACACTCATGAGTGAAGCAAATTATTGTTTTCAACAGTTGATACTTTACATACGAGACTAGAAAGCTGAATATATTTTGCAATCATTTTAGAAGTGATTTTGGAAGTAGGGACATCTACTACTCATCTCATAGACCCACGTAACCTAGTACCCTCCCTCTTTCTTTAAAAAAAATGATGTAAAATTGCTGAAACCGTGCTCTGATTGAATGATGGTCCATTTCGAATTAATTTTGAATATGAAAACTGCTACTCATTTAAAAGGTTTTTTCCTTCAAGGTTTAGCTTCTTGCCATGAGAGGTTGGTCACAGTGTTCTGGGTGTGCAGACGGGAAAGGGGGGTGTCAGGGACTCCGTGTTTGCTCAGCTCAGCATGGCCAAGTGGGGACCTTCAGCATCAGGGCGGTGTTGATCTAAACACATGGCTTCAGGTCACATCAGAAAAGTGGCTTATGTGTAAGCACTAGGGTGACTTATTAAGAAATGTAAGAGCAGATGTAAGGATGTGATATGGAGAATGAAGAGGAGGAAGAGGGAGAGGAGGAGGAAGAGGAAGAAGGATGAGGACAAGAGGAAGAGGAAAGAAAGAAGGAAGGAAAGGAGGGGGAGGGGAAGAGAAGTGGAGAAGGGGGAGGGAAGCCCAGGGAGGAGGGAGGAAGAAAAGGAGGAGTTACCCCATATCACCCTACAGAGAAGCTAGATATTTTCCTTTTATTTTTGTTTTGTTTTGTTTCGTTTTAGATATTTTCCTTTTAGATTAAAAAAATTTTTAATTTAAATCCAATAATTAACATATAGTGTATTATTAGTTTCAGGGATAGAATTCAGTGATTTGTCAGTTGCAGAGAACACCCCGCGCTCATTGCATCACGTGCCCTCCTTCGTGCCCATCACCCAGTTACCACATCCCTCTGTCCACCTCCCCCCCAGCAACCCTCAGTTTGTTTCCTAGGATTAAGAGTCTCTTACGGTTTGTCTCCCTCTTTGATTTCAACTTTCATCTTATTTTATTTTTTCCCTTTAAGAATTTAAAAACTATTTCTGATCCGTCATCTACTTGTGCTTTTCTCTGCTTCCTCCCTCTCAAGGAAACTTGTCTTTAAAAAAAAAAAAAGATTTTATTTATTTACTTGACGGGGTGGGGGGGTGGGGACAGAAGCAGAGGGAGTGGGAGAGGGAGAAGCAGGCCTCCTGCTCGACCACAGCACCCTGGGATCATGACCCGAGCCCAAGGCAGATGCCCGACTACTGAGCCACCCAGGCGCCCCTGAAGTCTAATTTTTGAAAATAACATAAAACGTACCATTGTAACCACTATTAAGCATACAATTCCTCAGCCTTAAGTTGTAAATCAGATCTCCTGAACTTTTTTCACCTTGCAGATCTGGAACTTTGAATAAGTCCAACTACTCCCCCCTTCCCATGTCTCTAGTTTCAGTATCTCATAGAAGTGGAAGCTACAGAGTTTGTTTTTTTTGTGGCTGGTTTGTTTCCCTTAGCACGATGGCCTCAAGGCGCACCCATGTTGCTGCGTGGGACAGGATTTCTTCCTCTTTGACGCTGAACTTGACTCCACTGTGTGGAGACACGGCATTTTGCTCACCCATTTACCCATCGATGGAACCTTGGGTTGCTTCTGGATCTTGGATTTTGTAAATAATTTCGCTGCTATCAACACCGGTGTGCCAATAGATCTTCAAAACCCTGTTTGGGCCTTTTTAAGAAATGCTGAAGTTTCACTCTCTGCACACATTTCTAGTCTACGATACAGTGTTACCATCTGTAGTTGCCGCGTTGTACGTGAGACCCTCAGATCTTCTTCATCCTAGAACCAGAAGTTTGTGCCCTTTGGCCAACACGCCCCACTTCCCCCACCCTCAGCCCCTGGCAACCCCTGCTCTGCTCTCTGTTTTTGTGTGTTTGACTGTTGTGTTGTTTTTTGTTTTCTGGGTTTTTTTTTTCTTTTTTTACGGTTCCACATACAAGTGATGCCATGAAGTATTTGCCTTTTTCTGTCCGGCTTATTTCACTTAGGAGAATGCCCTCCAGATTCCAGATTCATCCATGTTGTTGCAAATTCTTTTCCTTTTCTTTTTTTTTTTTTTTTTAGCTTTTATTTATTTATTTGAGAGATAGCATGAGAGGGGAGAAGGTCAGAGGGAGAAGCAGACTCCCCGTGGAGCAGGGAGCCTGATGCGGGACTTGATCCTGGGACTCTGGGATCACGACCTGAGCTAAAGGTAGTTGCTTAACCAACTGAGTCATCCGGGTGCCCTGCAACTTGTTTTTCAAGGCTGAGTAATATTCCACTTTCTTTTTTTGTTTAAGATTTTTTATTCATTTATTTGAGAGAGAGAATGAGAGAGAGACAGAGCACGAGGTGGGGGAGGGTCAGAGGGAGAAGCAGACTCCCAAGGGAGCCCAAGGTGGGACTCGATCCTGGGATTCCAGGATCATGACCTGAGCCAAAGGCAGTCGCCCAACCACCTGAGCCACCCAGGCACCCAATATTCCATTTTCTTTATCCATTTATCCACTGAAAGATGCCTTGCTTCTGTCTGTACTTTGGCTATTGTGACTAACACAAGCTAGTGGACACGTGTATCTCGTGACGTCTCGTCTCCTGCAGAAGTATCGCCACAGGCGGGGGTCCCAGGATCTATCTTTGACCCTTTTTAAGGCTGATTTTGAGAGTAGGCATACAAATTCAGATCCCCCCAAGAGGGGTCACCCCAATCTCCAGGCTGGAAAGGGAAACGTGGGGTGTTGCTCTCCCGAAGTGGAGGTCTTCTCACCAGCTTATCTAGAGGCTGTGGCAAGGGACCCTTTGCCAAGAGGAGTCCCCATCCCCAGCTCGGCTCACCACCACAGAGTCTGATCCAAGCGTGGGGGCCTTCTTGCTGCCCACTCCCTCCCTCCTCCTCACACCCCTGCCCAGGTGGGGGCCCCCTCCCAGCTGTGCCCCTGCTCCCGCTGCAGACCCATTCTGTCACCAGACCAGGAGCTGAATGGCCTGACCTGAAAGAACCCCTGCCTGCCCTTCTGGAAAGGCAGAAAGCCCCCTCTCTGGCCTTCCTAGCCCATCTCCCCGCACCCCTTCCAGCCGCCCTGCTCCCTCCACGGGCGCGGCTAGGGTTTCCAGGCGGGTGTGGGGAAAGTGCCTCGGGTTTATCAGAGTTCATCGGACTGTCTAACAGCAGGCGCCGCGCTGCCAGCATCCCTGCGACTAGAATTTCAACCATTTTCCCTGCTTAACACCTCGCTGTCCCCTCCCCACCCCCAACCCCACACAATAAGCTCCATTCTTGTCCAGTCGGCCAGCAGCAGGGGCAGCCCGGGACCTCCCGCGTGGGGACAGAGGTTTCCCTGAGCCTGCCGGAGAGTCTCCCCCTTCGGCCAACACATTCGGTTGTAACCCTAGCAGGCCCAGGGAGAGGGGCGCCAGGGCCCAGCCAGGGTGGATGTGCGCTTCTCCGGGGGTTGCTGGCGCTCAGCTTCCACCGCGACCCTGGGAGCCAGCAAGAATAGGCTTGGCCCTCCCTGACCTTGCAGGGAGGTCTTTGCAGGGAGCTGCTTTGGTCTCCCTGTGGGGGCAGGAGAGGGATTTTAGTGAGCGAGACAAACCAGAAACAGGGTCAGGTGTCATCCGGAGAATTAGGCTCCGTTCCCTCCAAGGGATGGGCGCCTGAGTGACCCGGGGCAGATGAGGGTCATTTGAGGACCCGGACCAGATGAATTCGGCTCTGATCGTCGCACAGGCCCTTAGCTGGGATTGTGGACAATGGCCACCTGAATGGGGCAGGGAGATACGCTTGGATGGCTTATAGCTGTGCTTAGCTTTTGTTTGGGGGGGGTTTTGAGAGAGAGAGAGAGAGAGAGATCTCATATTTTAGCTTTTGTGTTTTGACCGGCGCTCACGAGCGTCCATGACCAAAGTGATGTCGAGCCCCAGGACGTCAGGATCTGGTAGGTTCGTCCTACACGTGCGGATGCCGTGATCGGTGCTCTGACTTCCGGCCGTCCACTTTCTACAGCAACACGAGCGGCTCCACCAGCCCTGGACTGGTGTCCCCCCCGCAACCAGACGCTGCCACCTTCTGGGGGCCAACTACACCATTCCTTGGGCTCTGAGCGTTTGTTTTTAATGTGGTTAAAAAGCAGCCAGGAATATCCTTGGCCCGTAACTTTGCAACCTTACATGAGCTTCTGGAGTAAATGCATAGAAGTCAACTGAAAAAAATGAGGCCATGTGATGGGTCAAGGACCTTTGGGTCCCCTGACGCGGGCAAAGACACTCATCTTTTCCCTGTCCCTCCCCCTTTGCTGCGAGCAGCTGGGGGAGGGCGGTGGGGCCTGAGCCAGCCGACCCCACAGCAGGGACGGGGCCCATGGTGCCTTGCGGGTCTCGGGTGGGGGTGAGGTGCCTCAGATGGAGGGAGGCGGAGGACGCGGAACAGGGGACACACAGGGGGGTCGCCCCGCGTGGGCCAAGGCAGCAAGGCCCATTGAGCAGAACCCGGCATAACTGCAGAAATCGTCGGTTCCAGACCCCACAGGTTGTCCCCTGTTTGCTTCTCTCATCGCCATGCGACAATGGAGGGTGTGCCAGCAGGGTTTGGGGACACAGGAGACCTCCAGGTGCTACCTCCGGGCACCTTCCTGCCTCCTGCCATCCTTGCCCGTGGCCCCAGAGAGAAGTCCACGCAGGCTCCTTCCTTCCTCCCTGCCCGCGCAGAGCTCTGCGGGGACTCGCCTGTCCCCTCCGCAGAGACTAGGACACGTCACCTGCACGCTGCAGCGGCTGTGTGACAGCAGGAAGGGGAAGCGGCCTGAGCACCGCCCCCGTAGCCGGAGCCCCTGCCCACGGGGCCCGCCACTCATTAATCACATCCACGGCCGCTTGGTCTGCATCTCTCCAAGGAGGGCGAGTGACATTTATTTATTTATTTATTTTAAAGATTTTAGGTATTTATTTGATAGAGATCACAAGTAGAGAGAGAGGAGGAAGCAGGCTCCCCGCTGAGCAGAGAGCCCGATGCGGGGCTGGATCCCAGGACCCTGAGATCATGACCTGAGCCGAAGGCAGAGGTTTACTCCACTGAGCCACCCAGGCGCCCCGGCGAGTGACCTTTAAAAGCCACTGAGTGTGCACGGGAGTTCCATGGCTCTCCATCTCTGCCATGTGATGGTTGCAGGCTGGGACCCCCTTCCCCAGGTGCTCGCTGCACCAGAGCTCCCCAGGCCTGCTTCCGTGTCCCTCAGGCCCACAGCGCTGTGCCTCAAACAGCGGCTTCCCAAGTGCTTTGTAAGGAAAGTGGAGAAAGACGTGCCTCGTGCGATCCTGTGGCCTCCAGCCCAGCACAGCCCCTGGCCCCTCGGCGCCTGGACAGAGTTAGAAAGCAGCCCAGCCTTCCGGCCACAGACCCCTGCTTTCAGAGGGTGTCGCTGGAGTCACCAGGCTGCCCTGCGGCATCCCTTCTTCTGTCCTTGTCCTGTGACACACAGCTGACCCACTAAGGCAGGTCCTGGACGCGGGCTCCAGAGATCCACCCAGCGTCACAGCAGAAGCTGCCTTCGTGCTGTCCAGAGCGTCCCGGGTCACCAGACAAGCAAAGGCACTGTGGCCAGACCGGCCTGTGCTCCGAGAGCAGCTCTGTCACGAGGGCGAGGCATTCGACGTCCCTGGAATTTTGGTTTTTTTGGCACAACTTATTTTCCTTTATTTTAGTGTTTTTATGAAGAATAAATAAGTTCCCGGGATGGGGTGGGGGGGAGCCTAGAGGGGGCACTGTCTGTTGAGTGTCTGATCCTTGGTTTCAGCTCAGGTCGTGATCCCGGGGTCCTGAGATAGAGCCCCAAGCTGCATCATTAGGCTCCTGCTCAGCAGGGAGTTGGCTTCTCCCTCTCCCTCTGCCCCTCCCCCTACTCACGTCTCGCTTTCTAAAATAGACGGGTAAATCTTTTTCAAAAAGATACCTAAGTTCTTACATAAAATACTCTTACTTTTCCCCTCCAAGCTTCCCCAGTTCTGCAAGGCTAGACCCTGTGCCGGTGCCCCTTCCCCCGACAGACAGAAAACAAGCCCTTCCTCTTCAAACCTGCATACATTTTATCTGGACCCTTGTGTGGGCACACAGATGCCGTTTACAACTAGTTGCATGAAATGTTATCTCCAGGGATGCCCTCCACATAGTTAGTGCCCACTAAATATTGGGTCAATGAAAGAATAGGCAAACGTGTTAGTCTTGAAACATGTTGGCTTCTGGGAAGGTTGCACGAACAATTAAAAAATGTTACGGCCTATCAGTAGCGCACACGGTTTCATATTATGTTTTCATCACACGTTCTCAGAAGGCTCAGTTTTAGTCTTCCAGGCAGGCTCAAAAGGCTGAAGAGTTTGAAAAAAATAAAGAGTTGCCCCCAGATTGCCAAGGAGAACTTTCAGTTTCTAGAATATTCCAGGGGTCCAGCCTTCTTCAAAAGCAAATACACTTGGCTTCTGAGCTGAGCCATCAGACTTTGAAGTGGTTCCACCTTCCCCGTGGAAAGGTCTGTTTTTTCCATAGCATCCAGTGAACGTGCAGGCTAGAAGCTGGCTTTCAGCATCCTCTGATATTTACAGAGCTGGAAAATTCCGGCCATGTCAGGCGGACTTCTAGCTGGAAATTTAACAGGCTATGCATGTGTGCCACACATACATTCGCTCCACAAATACCGGGACTACCGTCTTTTCTACACTGCCCCCGTACGTTCCAAATAGTATTTATTTTTAAGGAGCACACAAAAATGTATTTATAATGAATTTGGTACTGATTGCACAACGAAATTATTTAAGTGACGTATCAGTAAGCGTTGTACGTGTTTCATCTTATATAACCAGAAATTCCCCA
Source organism: Meles meles (assembly GCF_922984935.1). Taxonomy (NCBI): domain Eukaryota; kingdom Metazoa; phylum Chordata; class Mammalia; order Carnivora; family Mustelidae; genus Meles; species Meles meles. The sequence goes on along the minus strand of NC_060072.1, from coordinate 143,961,935 downwards.
AGAGCAATCAGGACATCGGGCTTTCTCTTACACAAACACAGCTGTTGTTTTGAGAAAATAATATGATTAACAGAGAATTTTCAGAAAGAATGCTGTGTCAATAAAAAATAATTTTAAATTGGACTCCTATGAAATGTATCCAACACACACACACACACACACACACACACACACACACTTTAACCTTTCTTAGCAACAATCAAAATAGAAAGGACTATTGCTAGAACTTCTCTTCTTCCTAGGTCCCAAATACTTATAATAAAAACATAGACACTTTGAAGATAGAAAGTTCGCTTCTATTCCTGAGTTTGAGCTGATGCCAAAATAACAGAAGGGAAGTGTCCCCAGACGAGCGGTCAAGGCTGTAAATCTCTTTTCGGGCACCCTCTACGCAGAGCCAGATGCTGAAGCAAGGAATGAAGGAGATCCCTAGGAATGAGCATGGAGAAGACCGAGGGGGAGCCTGAGGGCAAGTGCAGAGGTTGGTAGGAGGAGAGAAATTCAGCAAAAGAGACTAAGAAAAAAAGAATTTGTTTGAATCACACAAAAGAAGCAAAGTGATCCAGAATTCCAGAGAGAGGACGAGGCTGACATGGTCACGCGGTAGAGGTTGGAAGACCACAACGGCTGGGAGTGGGCTGACGTCAGGAAAGGGAGCATGATATCTGATGTCAATGTAGGGAGGGCAGAAGCTGAATGAGTTAAACATGAGGTAAAAAGGCAAAAAGAAAAAAGACGTTTGAACACCTCTCTCTGTAGCACGCCCGAGGCAGACACGAAAAAAAGCTGGGAGCTCAAGGGAAGCAGGTCAGGGACAAGTTTCAGACCAGAGGACGCTTCCAGAGTGACACTGAAAACCAAGAGGGCAGAATCTGGTGGGAAACAAGAATATGGAGATTCGAGAAAGAAGGAAAATCCCCGAAGCCCCCGCCCAGGGGACGTGAGAGTGGAGGTGGGCAGTGACAGTTGGCAGGAGGTGGTGTGAAGACGAGCGAGCCGCTTTGCTACCAGCCCAAGTCAAGGGGGGATTTCCTCTCACTGTATTCTCCCGCGACAGGGGGCAGCTGGGGGGTCAGGGGGCCCAGAGAGTGGAACGGAACACGGTGTGTTGTGGATAAGAGGAAGCTGAGTTTGCTCAATGCTAGCAGAAGCCCCGAGGATGGGATGGGGCATGGGGAGTGGTGGCTTTCCCTGGGTGTCCGTGGCAGCCCAGAGCGCAGGGCTGGGGACGGAACTGGCCCCCGAGTCCGGCGGAAAGTGGGTAGTGTAAGAAGGCTGCTGCCTCTCGGAAGATGCTCCCCGCCACCTGACTTAGAGGAGGACGTTTTGTGATTGCCTCTGCACACGTTCTGCCTGCTCGTGTGCAGCTCTGTCCATCTCTGGACCGCTTCCCCACAGCCTTCCTGCCCTGTGCTTCCTCCGCACGCAGGGCGCAGCCCACCGCCAAGTTCACGGACGGCATTTCTGGCGCTGTTTCCGTCCTTGCATTCGTTCTACCTCCTGCTCTAAACTGCCACCTCCCTGCAGGCAGGGGCTCTGTTTCCCTCTGAATCCCTGGGTCTGGAGCACGGGATCTCCAAACCCACTGGGGTCATCCAGGGAATCATGTTGCACTGAGTACTTGGAATTCCAGGAAGTATCTTCATCTGCCGGCAGCAGATAAAGATCCTGGGGTCTTAGTGCAGCCCTTTCGTGTTACAGATGAAGAAGCCAAAGCCCGGAGGGGCTGACTTGATGGCCCGTGGATGTCTGCTGGTTTTCTCTTTCACGTGGTTTTCTAGTGCCTTCACTCACGTTCTGGGGCTGTGCTGGCTCTGACCTGGGGGTTGCTCCATTCGGAATTTAATGGAGCTCAGCAGTGATCGGCAGGACCCCTCCGCCCCAGGGGGCAAGGTCTCAAACATGGGCTAGAAAGGCTCCTGGAGGAGGGAAGACACCCCGGAGGCAAATGGAAGAAGCAGCAGCAAGACAGTGGGGGTGAGGGTGTGGAAATGAGGGACCTGAAAAGGAGGAGGCAGAAGTTCTGAGAAGTCAGAGTCCCAGGAGATCAGGGACAGAGCGGTTTCAGGCGCGCCTCTCTGTGTTTGACAGGCACGTAAGCCGGGTCCGGAATGGCCGCCGTGCCCCTCCTTTTCTGTACCTTGTGCCGTTTTAACGTTCTTCTTCCCAAGTCACTCGCTCCTCCATTTACACGTATTTACACGTCGTTCAGAAATGTCTGTAAGCAAGCAGCACCGTTAGAATCACCGGGCGCTATTTCCTGCAGCCCTAACTCAAAACAGAAACGGACCCATATGCTGTCTTTAGACATCAATTTCTTTGTTTTAAAAAAAAAGAAATAAGGCTCTTGAATGTGAACTATCTCCTACCCTCCTTACTAAACGGACTAAAATAAATATTTAAAGTTACATTTCTACATCTTTGCTTAGCTATGTTGCTTTATTTGCTGTTTATTTTAGCTGGACCATGTTCTCAGGGTTCCAGGAGCCCTTCCGACAGAGCAGCAGCACTGTGTACATTCTGGGGAGTTAACCCAGGGGACGGAATTCATACTTCAGCCTCAGCAGCTTAGTCAGCTCAGGCTGCTGTTCCAAGAATACCATAGATCGGGTCACTTGGCGCACGTTTCTTGCTCACAGCTCTGGAGGCTGGAGGTCAGGGATCGGGGAGCCCGAAGGTGGGGTGTCTGGTGAGAGCCTTCTTCCTCGTTCACAGACAGCCGACTTCTTGCTGGCCTCGCACGGCAGAGAGCAGAAAGAGCCTCTCTCCAGTGTCCCCTCCCAGGAGGGCACTAATCCCACCAGAGGCCCCACCCTCTGGACCGTGTCTCCTTCCAGAGGACCTGCCTCCAAATACCATGACATTGGGGGTTTAGGCTGCAGCCCGTGAACTCTGGGAGGATGCAAACATTCATTCCATTCGCTGTAGCCAAAAGATACATGTAAAGACACGAATCCCGCCCCTCATCTACCTACGAGGGTGCACGATTCAGTGGAAGACTTCATGTCCTGCCCGACAGGGTTGAGGAGGAGTTCTTGCTGGCCCCCAGAGCCTGAGCGTCACCCTGTGGCTTATCTTCCAGGTCCCACTCCCTCTGGCTGGAAGTGGTAAATCCTGGAAAAGTCGGAATGAAGCAGAGAAAGCACCCAGCATGGGTGGGTGGGGAACATCCCATCCATTTTATTTGGGGAATGTGATGCTTTAAATTAGAAAACCCTTAGAGGGACCCCGCTCAGATGTTTCTCTTCTTCCGATGAGGGAGGGGATAGGGACCCAGGAAGGGACCTGCTAAGACCCCAGTCAGTTAACTTTTTGGACGTGCTAACACCAGCTGTGGTGAGAACACGAGATTTACCCTTCAATCTCTCACTTAGCACCCTGCCCCCGTTTATAGGTGCTCAAGGGAGAGAAATGACGGCCCACAAGGTGAAATCGTGGCAAAGCTAACAAAATGAATTCTGGGCATTCATCGTGGCCCTGTTCTACTGTCACGTAACGTGGGAAAAATCACTCAACTGGACCCTGCCTCAGTTTCCCCACCGGAAAAAGGAATTCTTCCTTTCCTCTGCATTTAATTTTAAGTTTTTAATTTATTCCTCAATTTTTTTTAAAGCAGAGGATGAGAGAGAATGTGTGCACAAATGGACGGAAGGGCAGAAGGAGAGGGAGAGAATTTCAAGCAGACTCCATCCCGAATGGGGAGCCCGACATGGGGCTCGAACCTATGACCCTGAGACCACGACCTGAGCTGAAATCAAAAGTCGTATGCTCAACTGACTGAGTCACCCAGGAGCCCCTGCGTTTACTTTTTAAAAAGCTTGCTACCCACAACACATGACCAGTGGAAAATACTCTGTTTTCCACTCAAATTACAAGGTCCTAAGTGTAAGACGGCTGCGGAGTTTTTTGAAGATATCACCGTCTCAGGCTGAAACAGATCGTTTGATGGTAAATAAGTTTTGCAGTAAAAAGAGACGACGACGAGGATGAAAAAGAAAAGTGGGATTTGTCTGAAGTAAAAACATTAGGATAAAAGCTGAACCGTGATACTCAAAAAACATTTTTCCCCTAGAGGAGGAGGGGGAGGGGCAGCTCCCAGGAATATTCTCTGTTCTCAGGAAGCAGCAGTAACTGGTATTGTGTAGTAAGAGTCCTCCCTATGGTCTTTTTTTCAAGTAAACTCCATGCCCAGCATGGGGCTCGAACTCACAACCTTGAGATCAAGCGCCGCAGGCTCTCTCCCGGCAGCCCTGGGGCCCAGGCTGGACTGTGCGTACCCCCTGAGGCCGCCAGATGGGCTGGGCCGTCTGGGCTGGTGCCTTCCCTGTGCTGGCATGAGAACAGGCCGCCTGGTCTGAGAAGACTGGAGCTCAAGAACCCAGAGCACGCTGGGCGAGACCAGGTGGGGGCCCGAAGCGGGGCGAGAGCGGGTCTCTAAGACAGACCCGAAAAGCTGCCCCCGCCCCCCACAACCTCCCGAAGCCGCCTGGTCCGCCCGGAACATGTGGATGTCATTTGCTGCTCAAATGCTCCCCTTGGGAGGGCGAACATGATAAACAATTTTCCTAGCTCCGAGTTCTCTCCAAGTGCTAAGGAGGCTTCCATGTGGCCTGAGAAGCGTGATCTGGAGTCGCTCCCGACAGGAAGAAACCCCCTGCGAAGCCGGCACGAAAGCTTTGATTTCAATCAGCCTCACGTTCCCATAGTCGTTTCTCTGACCCCAATCTTTCTCGCCGTGTGGGTCCCAACTACGCGCCTCGCCCAGCAAGGACCAGGCTCTGCTGAACCTTGGGGGCCCCGAGACGACCCAACAGAGCAAGAGCAAGAACTGGCGAGGAGGACAGGGCAGTGGGGCCCCCCCATGCCACCCTCGGCCCCGCTTCCCCTGGATAGGGTGACAGGCTTTGCACGGGGATCCGCTGGAAGAAGGGTGTCGCTCCCTGACCTCTGTGGTCCTGGCCACTGATTTTAACCTTTGCCTGGTGGCGGCAAATGGCTCATCTGAGCTCTGGAACCAAAGTGCCCCCCCCCCCCCCGCACGGTCCACGGGCTTTACCTCTCTGAGACCCGGGCAGGATTCTGGGCCGGGAGTCTACCCCGCCTTCTGGAAGCCCGTTCCTGGGAGGAGGCTGACGCCACACTCCGTGCCGCCTCCGGATCCCATTCCCAGCCTGCGAGAGCCTATCCGTCACCTCCCCCAAGACCGCTAGCAAGCAAGGCCAGAACTATGACAACGGGGTGGGGGGGGGGGTGCCAAGTCAGACGCGGGCTAGCTCTCCAACCCGGACAGGCCAGTGAAACACAGCCACGCGGGTAGTCCTGTTTATTAGCTTTACTGGAATAAATAGAAGCACGCCCATCAGCACCGCCCAGTGGTTTACAAAGCCCGTCAGACATCGGTATCTGGGATGCAGATCTTCTATTTCCAACAATTTTTTCTTTTAAAATGAAAACTCACGTTCAAGGGCAAGATATCACAGCAGGAGAAAATCCTGTCCGAAGAAAAAGCTTGTTTACAGTGATCAAATCTACGCGCTATTTGCCTGACCCGTGGTCGGGCCGCATGAGAGGCCCCCCTGAGGCTACACGTCTGGAGAAGACAGTGGTTCTAAGAGGAGGGAGTCCCAAGCACCAGCATACGGCGAAAAGCAGAGTGCCCAACCCTGGCCGTCTCCACAGAGAAAGGGAGCTTTGTGGCAAATGTGCCGTCATCAGTGACGACAGGCGACGAGACAGACAAGCCGGCTGGTATGAGACGCAGTGTGACCTTTTACCCTTGGGGCCACCATCTTTCTCTGTGGGATGGAGGGAAGGTGGAGGCAGGAGGAGGAAGTAGGAGGAAATGACAGTTCCGCTTCCGAGGCCTGACTCTACCCTTCTCTCAAGCAGACCGTGGGCCTCCACGCCACTCGCGGAAGGTCGCGGGTGGCAGCTAACTGCCAAGACGTGAGGATGCGCAAGCGACAGGAAGCACGCCGCGGGGTCCCCGAAGACCACTTCCCTGTCACGCACTCACGCGTCCCGGCCGCTGGCGTCAGAGTCTGCTGGAGGGTCTCGGGTCAAAGGATGTCTGTGCGTCAAAAGGGTGGCTTGCCAGGTAGTCTCGGTACCCCCCGTCGATCAGGTTGGCCGCGTTATCCCTGGCGAACCAGCAGTCCACCTGCTCCTCCCCGTTGTAGATTTTCCGCTGTTTCCAGACCACCGGGACCTGGTGTCCTTTCACCTTCAGGATGGTCTCCGCCGGCTCGCCTGCCTTCGGGAATGGAGCGTGGGAGGGCTCCTCTGTGAGTCTGGCGTCCTGGTTCAGGAACTGACCTGGGAGGACACAAAAAACCATCGGGTCTAAGTCAAGCGCGGGCAGCCCCACAGCGAAATATCTCATGTCAGTTTCGGGCCCTGGTGACCCGCCAGTGCACGGGGCTACCGCGGGCGGGAGACGGATCCTCGCAGAGGGGGGTGTCCCTGACTGCCCTCACAGGCTGCGCTCTCCCAGCAGACTCACAGCTGTCCGCCTGTTTGCGGGGTGTGGACGGGGGAGTCCTAAGTTGGGTTCGCCGTGGCCTCCCCTTCTGGAAGCTGGCTACTAACACTGGAAAGCTGCCTAATGGCTCGTCTGGACAGATAACCACCGTCTCCGCGTGAGCTGGGAGAGAGCGCGGGCCGGACACGGAAGGAGCCTGGGGTCTTCCCTCTCCTCCAGGCCACAGCCCCGCTCCCAGACTGTGTCTTCGGTGGGTGTGGAAAGCCGTCAGTTTGGCCATTCCTGATCCGCACGCCCAGAATTCTGTGGGTCCAGTGAGAGCACTGGTAAGGCTGCAGGAATCCCGGCCCACGTCTGGGCGAGGCGGCTCCTGCTTGGCAGTCAAGTGGGACAGAAACACGTCCAGCTCGAGTGCCAGGAAATCCTGCTTTCTAAACTGGGCCCTGGCGGCAGCTCACCCTTTACTTTTGGGCAAGGGGCCCACATGGGCCTGCACGTCAAAAACAGCCAGAGAGGACTGCCTGGGGCTCAGGGCAGGCTGGGGCACTTGCACCCGGGTCCGGGCTGGGGACTGCCCTTGATGGCATCTCCTTCCCCAGAGTCGGGAGCCAGACCTCAAGAGGATGACCCCCGAAGTCTTTGCTCACTTTTCCAGAAGGCCAGTGAGAATTAGCGGGGGCAGCCCCTTCCCATTGTAGAAAGGCACCAGGGAACAAGGCATGGAATTTCATGACTGCGCTGCTCAGGCGAGCTAACCGTACTCAGCCTCGCGCTGGGAAGCTGACTTCTGGGCTCTGAGCCAGCGCGAGAGCAGCTGCCTACCTAACAGTCCGTGGCAGTTGCCAGAGAGGCCTTTGCTGTTGGCGATGTAGAAACCCAGGTGGTTTCGCTGGTAGGGGGCCGGCTTTTTGTACAGGTGAATGAGGATGACGAAGGCAATGGTGCTCTGGATGGTGACGGTGACGTTGGCGTTAGCGGACACAGACACCTCCAGCCCCCGACTCCCCGCCACTGCGCTCTGGTTGCAGGGGAGGACCAGCCTCTCCCCACCGTCCAAGATGACTCTGCTGGGTGTGATCTCCAGGTAAGACCTCTCCGGCTTGTTGACGAGGATGGTGATGGTGCGGAAGTAGGTGCGCTGCTTCTTGTGGCCGCTTGGGGGCGCCGGGGCCCCAATCAGCTCTCCGTTCACCGTCACACCTGGAAGGCGGAGGGCACAGGGCAGTGGTTAGAGCACTATCTGACCCATGGGAAGGGACCGCTTGGTCCTGCTGGATGAGTGAAGGCACGCACACGTGAAGGTGTGAGAGATGCCGTCCCCTTGTTATCAATACGTTGGACCCGGGGAAGCAAGGTGTAGGCTTGCCCTCCCTGGGGCAAGGGGAACGGGCAGGGAGGAGAAATCCCAGCCTGAGCAGAAACCAGGTACAGCAGCCTCAGGGCTCCAGGATTCTTTGGCTCTTTCCCATCCTGGATGCCATGCTGATCACAGAGACGCCAGGAACAGTCCCTAGGAAGGTGGGCGCCTCCGGCAGTGGGGGATGAGAGGTGGGTGGGTACAGTCAGGCCCCCATCTCCCTGCTGAGCCTGAGTTAGGACAAGTTGAGTTTAGGTCCAAAGCTAGGAGGAAGCCTTGCAAGAGAGCAAGGTAGGACAGGAGCCCTGGGACCACACCTTCCATAATTGTGTCACACGTCACCTAGCCTTCAAGAAAGTCATCCTCTTGGAACCAAGACCAGCCACACGGCCATCCCTCGGGCACTGCTACCTGCGTGTGGCTTGAGGGCTGTGTGTATACTGACCCCTTTCACCCAGCCCCTCTCCAGACTGCAGGGGATCAGAGCCCTGTCCACCTCTGCGTTCAGTGCAGCTGGGGGCTGCACGTCTGCACTGCAGAGGAACCACGAGGGCTGGCTTTAGGGCTCCAGCCCTCCCACCGTGACGGTTTTGGAATGGAGAGACGTGGTAACAATAACAGATCCTGATCAAAATTCCACCGATATTTTTCAAAGAGCTGGAGGAAATAATCCTAAAATTTGTATGGAATCAGAAGAGACCCCGAATTGCTAAGGAAATGTTGAAAAACAAAAACAAAACTGGCAGCATCACGTTACCCGATTTCAAGCTTTACTACAAAGCTGTGATCACCAAGACAGCGTGGTACTGGCATAAAAACAGACACATAGACCAGTGGAACAGAGTGGAGAGCCCAGATATGGACCCTCAACTCTATGGTGAAATAATCTTCGACAAAACAGGAAAAAATATTCAATGGAAAAAAGACAGTCTCTTCAATAAATGGTGCTGGGAAAACTGGACAGCGATATGTAGAAGAATGAAACTCGACCATTCTCTTACACCGTTCACAAAGATAAACTCGAAATGGATAAAAGACCTCAACGTGAGACAGGAATCTATCAGAATCCTAGAGGAGAACATAGCCAGTAACCTCTTCGATATCAGCCACAGCAACTTCTTTCAAGATATGTCTCCAAAGGCCAAGGAAACAAAAGCAAAAATGAACTTTTGGGACTTCATCAAGATCAAAAGCTTCTGCACAGCAAAGGAAACAGTCAACAAAACAAAAAGGCAACCCACGGAATGGGAGAAGATATTTGCAAATGACAGTACAGACAAAAGGTTGATATCCAGGATCTATAAAGAACTTCTCAAACTCAACACACACAAAACAGATAATCATATCAAAAAATGGGCAGAAGATATGAACAGACACTTCTCCAACGAAGACATACAAATGGCTATCAGACACATGAAAAAATGTTCATCATCACTAGCCATCAGGGAGATTCAAATTAAAACCACATTGAGATACCACCTGACACCAGTTAGAATGGCCAAAATTAGCAAGACAGGAAACAACGTGTGTTGGAGAGGATGTGGAGTAAGGGGAACCCTCTTACACTGTTGGTGGGAATGCAAGTTGGTGCAGCCACTTTGGAGAACAGTGTGGAGACTCCTGAAGAAATTAAGAATAGAGCTTCCCTATGACCCTGCAATTGCACTGCTGGGTATTTACCCCAAAGATACAGATGTAGTGAAAAGAAGGACCATCTGTACCCCAATGTTTATTGCAGCAATGGCCACGGTCACCAAACTGTGGAAAGAACCAAGATGCCCTTCAACGGATGAATGGATAAGGAAGATGTGGTCCATATACACAATGGAGTATTATGCCTCCATCAGAAAGGATGAATACCCAACTTTTGTAGCAACATGGACGGGACTGGAAGAAATTATGCTGAGCGAAATAAGTCAAGCAGAGAGAGTCAAGTATCATATGGTCTCACTTATTTGTGGAGCATAACAAAGAACATGGAGGACATGGGGAGATGGAGAGGAGAAGGGAGTTGAGGGAAACTGGAAGGGGAGACGAACCATGAGAGACTATGGACTCTGAAAAACAACCAGAGGGTTTTGAAGGGGCGGGGGGGGGGGGTGGGAGGTTGAGGAACCAGGTGGTGGGTAATAGGGAGGGCGCGTACTGCATGGAGCACTGGGTGCGATGCCAAAACAATGAACACTGTTATGCTGTAAATAAACAACAACAACAACAACAAACAGATCCTGAATCTCTACAGCCCCTGTGCATTTACAAAACGACTTCGCATCTATTACGGAATTTGGCCTTTGCAATAGCCTGGTGAGACCTGCAAATACCACAGCCTCCTGGTTACAAGGCTCAAGTCAGAGCAGGGCTTCCAACGTTTGTCTTCCTGACTCCAAGCCCCACACAGTCAACTTCCGTCAATGAAGCACCCACAGTCCTCAGTGAGTGTCTGTGATGTGTCCCCTTAACTTCGTGGCCACCCGTCTCAAGAACAGAGCGGGCAGGCCTACCTACATTACCCTTGCCCAGGGGTCACAGAACGTACCGGAGTCCGCATGATCAGAGACGAGCCTCAGGATGTCCCCCGGCTGCCCATCGATGTTGAAGCAGACGGTGAGCTTGCTCAGGGGGAAATCCACAACAAAGTGGGGGTCTCCATCCACTGCCAAACCACCAGGCAAAACCATGAGAGAGCGAGAGAGACAAAACATTTATGGGGTGCTTCCGTGTGGACACACTCCCTTCTCCTGGCTCATGCACTGTGTCTTTCACCCGTCGCTGATCCTCAACGTCAAAGTGAGGAAGGTGCCCACGGGTGCAGCGACACACCAGCGTCACATGGTGTGTGAGGTGCGTCCGTGAACTCGGGTCCCCTACACCCAGACGTGATGATCCTGTCACCACACTTCAGCCACCAAAAATCATTTCCTCTCTCCTCCGGCCACCCCAGGCAGGAGATGTGGATGCAAACCCTCCCTCTCCTGTCACCGGAGCACCACGGGGTCAGACATCCACAGTCCCTGTGTGACAGTGGCCACCAGCAAACCCGACCGAGGGCGGTGACCACGAGGGGTTCAGAGACACTGGGGGTTAGGGAGGATGGTCGGCAATGGCCGTGGAAGTCCCGCCTCTGGGGCACATGGACCTCAATGATCTCAGAGTTTTGTCCACAGAGGAGACCACAGCCCGTGGCCAGTCTCTGGTGCTTGTGCATTCCCCTCATTTTCCCCTCTAGTCAGCACGAACAGCCTTGCCTCTTACTGCACGGACAAAATAATTCCTGACCGTCTACATCAACTCTCTCCCCTCTCAAGACTGGAGAGTTAGCTTCTTTCTAATTTTTATGCCAAACACGGCATGTTTCTGAATGCCTTTCTCTGTTCCGTGCACGCGCACGTACACAAGCCTGGATATGGTCAGTCTTTTCACGTCACAAGCAAATTAATGTCCTCAGTGCAACTGCTGAAAAAACAAAACCCCTTCCTGTTCCTAGCATGACTCAGAAGGGCCCAGGAAAGAAGCTGGCTGATCTCTCTGGGATGTTCCTCCAGCAACCCATGATAGAAAAATACAAGATACTGATCTTTTGTAGATGAGGGGAAAAAGCAAAAAAAGACACCCATAGGAGACAAAAGTCCTGGTCCATGTTTTGGTACCCTGTAGGTATGACTGTAACTACGTGACAGTTCTTTGAGAGTTTCTTGTGGTCACACCACATCATTTCTACTCAAATCATCCAAATCCTTTTACCAGGAAGGCTGCTGCTTGTTTCAAAAAGGGGAGGAGACGTCTGGAGCTCATTACTCCATGCAGCATCCAAGAGGAAAGCTTCCTCGAATTCCACAAAGCATGTGCGTGTTCAGAAGAGTTGTGCTTGCCTCATCAAAGACCGCGTGCGTCCTCTCCACATGGCTATCTCCAGAACGCTCCTGGCACGTCGAGCACATCAGCGGCTAGGCAGTAAGAGACTTACAAAGGAAGACGTGTACATTTCAAGACTAAAACCCCACCTTTGTGTTGCTGTTCCATCTGGATGCTTATTATCGTCCCAGGAAGCTGGCCAAAGGAAATTTAATGGTATTTCTATTTGTCTTTCCCTTCTAAAGTCAAAGCTCAACAAAATAATAATAATAATAATAATAATAATAATAATAAACTGTGCATTGCAGATACTCGTTCCACCGTGAGCTGAAGCATGTATACATCACGTCTCTGAAAAAATAACTTCTAAACTCAGTCATGATGCAAATGGGCCTCTGCTGTCCGTCTGTCCTGCTGCGAGCCCTGCCAGGCTCCTTGGGGAGGCAGACACGGTGTCTATGGTTTCCTGACCGCCCTGGTTCTCACAACTGCCTCCCGCCGCAGCCTTTTGCTGAACGACCGTGGGTCCTGTATTTGAATGTAGTTAAATATTTGTCTGTACAGTAAGAGGCAAGGTGGGGCATTTTAATGCCAGGGAACTCTGGGCCCGCCATCTGGAAAACACCTCAGCCCTCAAGTGACACACAACCACATTCTTTTCTTTACCTGAGGTTTTGGAGACTTTAATTCTTGGGCTGTATGGTTTCTGGAGAGCAGGTCCTAGAAAGAGGAGAAGCCTCACTGTTACCATTAAGGAGGATGAGATGAGAGGCACAGACCAGAGGTTTGAGGTGACTAAAATACAGCTTTCAATGCAGTTGTGCTCATTTAAAAACATCTCCTGTTTAAAGAAGGAGCTTGGCCTCACAATACACAAGCGAAGGGGTACCATGTGAAGACTTGGTTATTTCACTCTTTCATAAATCAGATTGTATTCTTCCGGTCTAGGGTTTCTGCTTGTACAGGAAGGGAAGGCACCTGTCATACATAATGAACAGTTACGGAATCTAGGGTCGGGGTAGAGTTGTTTAATGGGTACAGAGTCTCATGTTTGCAAGATGAAAAAAGTTCTGAAAGACCTATACTTCATAATACTGAACTGTACACTTAAAAATGGTTAAGATGGTAAATTTTATGTTATTTTTCACAATTTAAAAAATAGAAAAATATTTTTAAAAAGACAGCTATAATCCAGATATAGTTATAGTCTGAACCTAAACGCCTCGTTCTACATCCCTCGCGGCAGAGGGATCTAACCTTTCCAAACCTCTAGCTTTGTAGCAAAGACTCTAACACACTGAACCCTTGTAATGGCCCTTCAGAGAAATCGTTAGTATCCACATTTTATAGACCAGGAAACAGAAGCCCAGAGACATTGAGACGCCTGCCCCGAGCCACACCGCGGAAACAGCTATGCCTACATTCTACCCTTACGCTCGCTCTACCACACCCAGGGACTGCTCAGAGTTTAGAGTGGGAGGAATAAACCAGAAAGCATTTGTAGGCTCAGGATTCCTTTCTTTCTTTAGGAGATATGACCTTGGCAGGAATTTAATAAAAATGTCAAAATGTGAAAAACACGCTGTTTGCCACAAGCGGTTAATACTGAGATTATAAGTCTCTGCTTGGGCGGACGCCTTTCGCTCTACTTTTCCTCTGCTTGTGGCTACTGATTTCCCCCAACAAAACAGCACGCGACTGGAAAAGATGATTTCTGCTCAGATTCTGCGTGATGAGCACGAAAAGGATGAAGTCTGTCCAGAATCCGCCACTTCGGTGTTCACGTACGTGGTCAGGATGAGACGAACCCAGTGTCGGAGGGGAAGACCTTCTCCCCTTTCAGGAGGCAGGGGCGCCAGGGAAGGAGGCAGGACCCCCTTGGGGGCTGTGTGTTTGCCAGGGACGTGGCTCATCTCTAGATGCCCCCCACCCCGCTTCCCACACCCAGAATCCCCACTACCCCCCCCCCTCCCCAGCTCTGGGAACATGGGGCCCAGCAGGTACAAGGCAGAGCTCTGAGGGACTCACCCAGGCCGAAGGCCACTGAAACGCTCGGCTTTGTTCTTGCCTGGAGCTTCAGTACTGCCCCCCACGGGGTAGCCCTGACCCTGACGATTTACCCATAAACTGACTTCCCCGTGGACATTTCTGGGAGGAATGCCCCGGTTCCCACTTTCTTCAGAGCTCCGCCCCTGGCAGCCCCACAGACACAGCAGTGTGGCCCTCCCTCAGGGGACAGCGGCTGGGGCTGGCTGGGGGGGGCACCCCTGCTCACCTGGCTGCGGGGGCGCGCCCCGCAGGCTCTGCATCACGGTCTCGGGGCCCACGGCGGCCTCTGGCATCTCGGCGGCCGGCGCTGACCCCCGCAAGTTCAAGGCGGTGAGCGGGGTGAGGAAGCGGTAGGCCAGGGCCAGGGCCTGCGCCTGCTGCCTCAGGCGCTCCTTCTCCCGCGCGTCGCGGCTGTGGCGCCAGGAGCTCAGCAGCTCCTTCACCGTCAGGTAGCTCCAGAGCCGCTCCACGTGGTTGGGGTCCCCCGCGGCGCCCCCCACCCTCCGGGGCTCCACGGGCACGTCCGTCTTCAGGATGACGAACTTCTTGCTGTTGCTGGCCGTGACCTCCACGTGCAGCTGACCCGCCTTGCTGTCGGCCAGCTTCCCCGCGATGACGATCTCCGAGCCGTTGAAGTAGTTGGGGAACAGGGTCCTGGTGGCCCGCTCCACCATGGCCGGCGGATAATCCACGCGGATGTCGGAGAGGAGGGGGGTCCTGATCTCATCGTAGAACCTGTGGCGGAAGGACAGAGGGACAGAGTCAGGGCCCGCGGTGGCCGCGGCAGGACGGGTCCTATCTGCCAGGGACCAAGGTCTTGAGGCCCCTCACGTCAAACACTGTGCAGAAGAGCACTTCCGCCATTGAGATGGCGCAGCAGCAGCTTGAACAGCACTGGTGACCGAGAACTCACTACCACACACCGGCTTCCCTCCCCCTTTCAGCGGCTCCCACGAGAAGGGGGAGCCCCGGGGAGTAGATCACACCTTCCTTCCTCCAGTTTCCACCACTGAACTCTTCTGCTTCTGGAACAACGCTGCATGAGGAGTCTAATCTACTCTCAATGTCCAGATGCTTGAAAAACACCGGCATTTAAACGTCTCGGACACTGCCGTGTACTCCTGAAATCTCTGTGTGCCTCCCGGCCGACTCACAGCCACTCCGTTTCCTGAACTATTCTTCGTATGACACGGACTCAAGCATCCCCAGCTGAGTGGCCTCTCGGTAACTTTCCTACGTACATAACCACGTTTCTCAAAGGGCCTCATAAAACACATTCCTTCAAATCAAACACATGTTCCAGGTGCGCTTAAGCCCATGACCCTTGAGGAATCTCATCTTGATGCTGAGGTTAGGCTTGTGTGTAATACCTCATTTGCTCACTTTAGCTTTTCTCCTGGTTGTTCCAAGGTTGCTTTTTGCTGAGTAAGGGACCATCAAAATCCCTCTTCCAAAGATCTAGACAGCACAGGCCTTGGAAACCAGCTTAGCCCCTTCCTGGCTGTGTGTCTTGGGGCATGTAATGTAGCCTCTCTGAACTTCGGGTTCTTCCTCTCCTAAAGCTGGAATGTTGAAGCAACTGCTCATTCTTCCCTTCTTTCCTGAGCTCTACCCACCCAGCTGTCAACTACATCTCTTAGCCTCTATGCTGGCCGAATATGGCCACATTCTCGCCGACAGAGTAGGAGTAGAAGTGAGATGTACAGCTTCTGCAATGCTCGCCTGAAAAAAAAAAAAAAAAAGAGGCTTCTTACTCTGGTTTTTCTTTCCCCCTCTTTGGGGCTAGAATTTACAAATGATAGGGACCTAATTTCAACCCTGCAGCTAAAGACGACACCTGAGGGGCGCAGAGCCACCAAAGGGAAAGAACAGGACTCTGTGAGCGACTTTCTGGAGCAGAATCCAGGGTGTCCAGATAATACGGGAGAGGGTCATCTGGTGGCAGCTTCACTCGGACGCGACTACCCTGCTCCCGGGGTTTCTGTGAGGCTTGCCCGAGACAACAGACACAGGAAAGCCTGGTGCATTGTGAATTCTCACTAGAACGTTGGGTGTCAATGATGGTTTTAGAAATATGACAGGGCAGCTGGTATGTTTCACAGTCACTGCTTCTGTTTTTGAGAGCATTATTAAATCTTAATATACAATGCACTACGTTCTCCCTCTTTAAATAATAGTTTTGAGTAATTTTGAAAATGTGGGAAGCAAATCTTTTTATTTAGATCTCTGACCATGGGGCACCTGGGTGGCTCAGTTGGCTAAGCGTCTGCCTTTAGCTCAGGTCATGATCCCAGGGTCCTGGGATGGAGTCCCACATCGGGCTCCCTGCTCAGTGGGGAGTCTGCTTTTCCCTCTCCCTTTCCCCCTGCTCATGCTGTCTCTCTTTCTTTCAAATAAATAAATAAAATCTTAAAAAACAAAGAAAAGAAAAAAAGAAATCTTTGACCAAAACGCTGTGGGAGTGGGGAAGAACGGTGACTAGCCCCATACCAAGGACCCACCTTGACTGCCCACTTCAGAGACCTCCAATAAGGTTTATCATTAATGAATATTCCTTGAATATGGCTACTGGACAGCTGCGAATCTACCCAAACCTCACTTTCCCTTTTAAATATCTATTGCGTCTGCCGTAAAGAAGACCCAAGCTCACCACGTGGAACGGAGAGTCAGCGCGAATCAACAGCGAGGTCATACTTGTTTTTGGCAAATGACGGCTGTGGGAAGGCTCCAAATGGAGACAGAAAACCTAAGACCTAGTTTCTTCTCCATCTCAAAACAGTAGAGAATCAGCGGTCAGTGTTACCCAGACAGACACAAAATGGAGACAGCGCCTCTTCTCCTACGTAGGCCTCAGGGGGAATCAGAGCAAACACTAGACAACATGCCAGTAAATACACTAGAAGGGTCGAGAAGACCGTTAGGACCGTAGGAGTTAGCGGACCCCCTAACATGCAGCAGCCGTCCTGCCAATACTTCACACCGGTTTTCTCATTCGGTTCTGTCGACCGACCACAATCCTCACTTTACAGATGACGATACTGAGCAAGACTGCCTTCCACTTTGCCTAAAGTCACAAAGCAGGGCCCAGAATCGGAACCCGATGGACCTGGGTTAAGCATCCCTTAGGACCTCTCCCAGTGTAGTGAGTTATGACCCCACAACCCTCCTCCCCCTCCTGAGAGCCTGAGTCCCCCTGTGTGGAGAAGACGGACATACGGACCCGATGAGCTGTGAGTCCGCGTCGTCCTCCTCCAGGACACGCCGTGTGAGGCCACAGTTCTCCAGCGACAGTTTCTCCAGCAGCATGAAGTCCACGTCGTTCCCGATGCCAATGGTGAAGATGCAGACTTGGCCGCGGGCCGCTTCCTTGGTGTTGTTGAGAATCTTGAGGGTGTGCGTCTCCCCGACGGTGGGTTTCCCATCCGTCAGGAAGACGATGAGGGACACGCTGCGGTCTTCGATGTCATTGTGGGCCACATAGTCGTTGAGCAGCTTGATGCCCCTCTGCAGGGCCCCATTGATGTCTGTGCCTGGGGGACACCACAAGGCGCCCGCTCAAGCCCGTGTGCCCGTCTTCTTCACCTGGGCGCATGGGCTTGGCCGTGCGTCACCCGCCACCATTCGAGCAGGTCCTCGAGCAGGAGGACGTGAGTGGGGAAAGAAGTCGCCTGCACCTACGGGGTGACACCAGCCTAGCCGACACTTGGCAAGGGTTTGCTAAATGAATGGGAATGGTCCGGAATTATCCCACGGTGCGCGCCTTCTCCTGAACGCATCCCTTCACTTAGACGTCTTCGACACCTTTGCATCAGTGGTTCCTACGCCTTTTCTGGGAATAACTTTGCAAACACAGGAAGGTACAGGTATAGGAATCAGGAGGGAGTGCAAGTCCCAGAGGGAAAGAAAAGGCACTCACTTTAGGTACACCCTTTCTTTTAGTAAGTTTATAAAGCTGTATTCCCATCACCACGATCCATCACCCTGTCCGGAGTGGTTTCTATCTAGCCACAAAATGTACCGTGTCTGAGTGAACCAGGTAATTTCTTTCCATTGTTTCACATTCTCCAGAATTTCTGGCTAAAAAAATAAAAATATATGTCTAGGTCTGTGCAAACACACTGATAATTCTGAGATGCACACTGAGTTTGAATGTCAGGAAAAGTTACAGCTGAAACAGTATTTAACGTTTCTTTGGGCTCATTAACTTGCCTTTCTGAATGTCCAGCCTAGATGCACATGACCTCTGGATGTATGAGCCTGCACAAAAAGGCAGGTCTTTATTTTCCCTTTAATCAAGAACTTGGCAGTGATGTCAAATCTTTTATTCTATTTTAAGGCCAGGCAAAGTCCAGGGGAAGGGACAGACTTAGCTTTCCTAGTTCCAGGCACCGAGGCACAGCAGGGTGTGGATCACACCTATGCAAAGCCAGGATGTGTCCCGAGCTCTTAAGAACAGGGAAGCGCCCTCCACAGGGAGACCCCCCACAGAGCCACCCGGCCACCCTGCAGAGAGCCCCCACCCCCCTCCAGTCAACAGAGGACCCAAATGCACCAGCAAGAGGGACTGCTTGGGTGAAGATGGCCACGTCTCACCCTGAAAGAGGACTGCCCGTGTGCCGGCCACTGTTTGAAGCCTTCAGGTATTTTAATTGATTTTATCCTCATCACAGCCCCATTATTGTCTACAATTGAGATGCATAAACTTGGGTACAGACAAAGTCAATGGCTTGTAGTCAATGGCTTCAGATCCAGACACTCTGGCTCCAGAACCTACACGCCAGCCCTACCGTTCCGCTTCTCTGAGAGGAACGAACAGACTGACTTTCTGTTCACCTGGAGAGTTTGGGGTGGTGAAATGCGGAGACAAAAATTAAGGAAACTAATAAGGTTTCTAAGGTGTGGATTCCAAAAAAACATAATACACCTCAGCAGTTTCCTAAAGCTTTGTCCCCACGCCCTCTGCCAACACACACACACACACACACACACACACACAACGTCACTAATAGTAAGGAGTGCTGTTGAAATGCATTCAATTCAACAAATACTCGAGCTCAAGCTATACACGTCAGGACCTGTGCTGGGAACCATGGGCCATACAAATATGAAGAGTTTCCTCCCTCAAGGACCCATCCTATCCACTTCCTCCCATATTATTAAATCCAATCTTCTCTCTCTCTCATCACCCAGTGAATCGGTTCCTAGACCACACTGTTGTGGAGACCGGTAGGAACTGCCATGGCAGTCAGAGTTCCATCCAAGCACGATCAAGTTCTAAATGAAGTTGATTTGGGAAATCAGAGCTTCATCGTGGAGAGAAAACAATACACAGACGAAAGATGAAAAATGCAGGAAGAAAACTGAACTGGATTTTCCTATGTTCCCCAATAACCAAATTAGAACTGACCAAGACAGCAGCCCCAGGAGACAGCATCTCTGTAAAGGCCCTTACAGAAAGGGCGGAGGGAGCCTGGACGAGCTTCCATACATGCTCCAGCGCTAAACACGGGGCCACTGTACTGGAGACGGAGAGAGCAGCGAGATGGACCCCCATGTCCTGAGCGGAAGCACGGCTGGATAACAACCTGTTCTGGTTCTCTCCTCTCCCTGCATCCTGGAGGACCTGTTCCATCCTCCACACTCTTCCCCGGGCAACATACCCAAGCCAAGTGTGCCAAGACTCAGAGCCCAGGACTCTCCCCGTGCATTCCATCTCTCTGGCTGCCTGGGAGGCGTGCTTCGCTCGCTGGCGCAGCCCTGCTGAGAGGCAGATGGCTCGGTAGCTCTGTCCCACCCGCTTCCTCTCAAGGTGCCAGCGCCCAAGCTCCCGAAACATGGAAATATCTCTTTGGCTTTCATTCCTTACCCAAGAGCAGCTTCCAAAAACTGCTCCATTGTTCGGATCCGTGAGATAACCCAGGAAAGGCTCCAAAACCTATCAGGTATTTTCCCCCTAACTTAACCTGACCATCAGTTCAGGGCCTGGAAGACGAGAATTTCCAGACTCGGTGTTCAGAGAAACATAAGCTTCTGGGAAAGCTCTCACCCTTATCTGCTTTCCTGTGATCGGCTTCGGCTTTCAAATCCTCGTCTCCTGGCAGAAAATTGGCTGCTCGCTCACTATCATGTCAAAGGCAACAAGAAAACAGGTCTCGTATTTACCTCCGGTGGGCGACATGTGGTGAATGTAGACTTTGCCGTCTCTCACATTGTCGGGAGTCACCGACACCAAATGGTCCTTCCACACTTTGATGCGGTTGGAAAATCCGATGATACTGAAGTGATCCTGGGGTCGCAGGTCGTGGAGAATCGTGAACAGGGCATCCTTGGTCTAAAGCAACACAGGAGTTAAACGGGTCACAGCTGATCACCTCCGTCCTCGCGTCCCCTGGCCTGGAAACTGTGCGCCGGGAACCATGCCGGGGTTAACATCCAGCGCCTGAGATGTAAAGGGACTTGGATAAACGTCCAAGGAGCTCTGTCACCTCGCCGGAAGAACACTGGCACGAACATGTTATAATCACGAACGGGATTTTATTTACTTTTAAAGGTTTTATTTATTTGACAGAGAGAGAGACCGCTAGAGAGGGAACACAAGCAGGGGGAGTGGGAGAGGGAGAAGCAGACTCCCCGCTGAGCCGGGAGCCTGATGCAGGGCTTGATCCCGCGGTCCTGGGATCATAATCACGCTCACCGACTGAGCCCCCCAGGTGCCCCACGAATGGACATTTAACATCTGAGCTGTCACAGGCCACTGCAAGTCGTGCTGTCTCAGGCCTCTACCATCGCAGCATCAACGGAAGGTTCTTTAACTCCGCCTGACGCCCATGTGTCACCTGACGAGCTCCCAGTCACTCTTCAAAACCCAGCTGATGTGCCCTAGCCTCCAGTGAAACATTTCCTAACGCCTCCAAAGAGTGCTGATCCTCTCCCTTCTAGGCTAGCACGGCCCTCAAAATACTCGTGTTATAAAGAGCATCATGGCCCAGTCGTGATGATTTGCTTTTTGTCTTTGTCCCTGGCTGTACTGTGCGCTCTGGGTCGGCAGCTCCCACGCATCCTCATATGGCCCGTGCACGGGAGGGTTCCTGACACTCGGGCTGGGGGGCGCGTAGACGGAAGCTCAGTGAACGAGGCATGTGTACCTGCTTTACGAATTGTAAGACTAAAGGCACAAATAATAAACAGCCTAAGAATTTAAAAGAGAATGAAAACACAGGCCTTCACAGGGAAGTGGGAATAGGTGGGTAAAAGGAAATGGATAGCTTGAAAGACGAGGAAGGGCGTTCTGGAAAGCAGCGAAGACAAGTGCGTTGAATGAGTAAATGAGAGAGACAGACAGACAGACAGATGGAGGGAAGAAGAGGGATGGTGAGAGGTGTATGGAATGCAAAATACTTCCCGAACGCAGAGGAAGTCAGAGAGACACCTGCCCCCGTCCCTGAGAACCATGGAAAGACAATACTGAGAAGGCTGCGTAGGAAGCACAGAAGGGACCGCGAGACCGTGTCGTGTGAAAGCGATCAGATAATTTCACCAAACAGACGTGGACAGAGAGCGCTGAGTGCTGACACGCTGTCAGCCAGGAAGCTGGTGGGACTTTCACTCCGCACACACACTTCCTTCCACTCGGAGGAGACACGAGCCCGGCCCCACTCCCAGCCCCACAGCCTAGACCTCTGGGAGGCCTGCACGGCCGCAGGGGCGAGGGGACAGGACGATGGGGAGCAGCGGCCGTCCCCGAGACAGCACTGCCAGGAGCCCAGGTCTGAGGTAGGCCCCTGGAAAGGCTCACGTGGCTCGGAGCACCGAGCTGGCAGCCACCACCGGCCAAGGGCTCGGGCCAGGGGAAGCCTGGGGTTTGCTCAGCTGCTGGCATCCCTTCGGGATCCTTCAATAGTGTGCGGAGGAGCCGGGGAGAGGCCGCCTACTCCTCTGTGGCTGTTTTCCTCCCACTGTGATGGATATTCTGCTTTAGGAAGAGTCTGTTCCCGCTTCTCCACCCTCCTCCTCAACTCAGCAGCTACAGGTTCCTTGTGACCTTGTAAGGCCACAGCTGCCACGTATCCTCATATGCACCGAGGGAAGGCAGGCCAGCGGGCTTGCGCGGCTCTTTTCAGTTGCATCGGGACCTTTCCGACAGCCTCCCAGCCCTCATCCCCAGGGACCTGGGGAGAAGCTGCCGCAGTGGCCTGCAGCCAGTGCCCTCCATGAACGGCCTGTGCACTCTTACTCTCTCCTTAGATGGGCCGGCAGCCTGCACTCTTGGAAGGCATAAAAGGCAAGCAGAAAGTGAGCGTCCAGACAGGAGAGTGAATGCCAGGGGACTTCAGCTGGTGTTTCTGCACACTATGTTTACACGCTGAAGATGAACACCAACCCTGCCAGACTTTCCAAGAGTCCAATCCAGAAAACAGGGTAAGCGCATTCCAGAAAGATCAGAGGAAACTCGCTCGGGGAGGCAGAGAATGTGCAGTCCAAGCCTGTCTGAAGGCCTGAACGACCCTGGAGGCAAAGAGGCGGCACAGGAGAGGGGCCGGTCCAAACCCTTAAGGGCCTGGAGGATGACAAGGGAGAAAACCCGTTGAAGCGTCCAGTGCAAGCACAGGGACAGACGAGGATGGTTACCAGTTCTCCCCCAGGCCCTCTCCAATGAACGTCATCTAAAGGGAAGGACCCTGGATGTCCCAGCAAGCAATGTTCCTTAGCCTTCTTTCCCACCCCCAAAGCTTCACTAACTGCCCTTGTACACTAGGAAGGACCTGCCCGCTTGAGACAGGTAACTCCAAGACACGCGCCCTGGGGTGAGGCTGCCCTGAAATTAACTTGCTACCGGGCGACCACCAGACACGTGCAAATGTCCTCCCTGGAGACCTTTTAAAATAGGCATCTACAACATACGATTGTATACTTGGCATAGAGTTTCTGGGCAGATGAATACCACTGGTGGGTGGGTGTGATTAGTGAGTGTGGCTGGATGCCTGGCATTGCCAAGCCACCCTCAGCCTCCAGGTCACCGGAGCACCTCCCGCGTGTCACCCCTGTTCATGTTTATTCTCGGGGACAAGAACGGGGCTTTCTTGGGGCTTTCTTCGGGGTATGGTGTCCAACTATCGGGTGGTCCGCCTGCTGGGGAGGAATCAGGGAGTCTTGGGGGGAAAGGGCGATTGGGAAGAGGCAGGAAAACCATGCCCTGTGCAGAGGGAGAGAAGGAAGGAAGGAGCACAGGGGGCCGTGGCGGAGGAGGAGCATTCTTAGAGACTGGCCAGCTCCAGAGCCACGCATCTCCTCCGCGGGTGGGGAGCAGTTCCTGGAGGCGCAGTCCACAGACACGGGCACCCACAAGCTTCCTACTGATCAGAGAGTGTAATCCGCAGATACCAGCCTGCATATGGACAGGAACCTTCCAGATGGTGTGTGGACTGAAGAAAGATGACAGGTACACAGATACAACTGGTAACACAAAAGGACGTATTTCTTACAGTTCAGGTCGTGAGGAAGCCCTTGGCCTGCCCGGTCATTAAAGATGCCTTTTAGTCCTACCTATCTAGAACAGCCAAGAAAGGGACCTGTTCCCTCTTGAAACTATTTTATGGTGACGAATTCCTCTTCTCATGTGTACTCTCCTTAGGTTAGAAGGAGGAAGCATGTCCTTTGAAAACAATGCCTTAGAAGTTCATTCCAGCTCTGCCATGGGGTTATTCCTAAGTAAATCTTTTCATCTCTGTCCTTCAGTTGAAGTACCTTCAGGAACAAGGTAGATATAAGTAACTACAAATAAACTCTGTTTCAGATTCTGCATTCATTCAGTGTGGTTGGCTATGGTCCCCGTATTGTAGTGGATCTTCAAGAAAGAGACGTATATGGTGTCCTCTGATTGTGTCCTCTGATGTGTCCGTTGAAAGGGCAGAGCGGGGTCCCTGCAGCTAACGCATGACGCCCCCTTGGTAGTGCCACGACCAGGGAGGAGAGTGTCCAGGAGGCAGTTCTGGCCGTGCACTTTGGGTCCCTGCATTAAACTAGGGCAAGGGATGGAAATGTCCTCTCCGCCTTCCCTACAAAACGGAACCCTCCCAGCTGCAGGCTCTTGGCACAGCCCTCAAGGGGGTGAATATTCCGCTTTGCTAACCCAGGTCGTGAACTACCATTCAACACTTCACAAAGAGGGAAGCGTTGCATAAAAAGACCCTCAGAGTGAAATGTCAGTGGAACCCATGACCGACCCAGCTGCCTGGCAGCCCTGGGGACCACCTTCATCAGGGTTCCCGATGACGCAGCTTTTCCCAAACATTTCTGTATCTGAACGAAACCACACTCATAGGAAATAACTCTGACACAAAAGGCCCTTTGTACCACAAAGTCTGGATTCCTGGGCATCACACAAGGGGAGCCATGACATCATAGATGAAATTCAAGTTCAAGGGTAGTGGATATTAGCCATTCTGTGTTCTCAGCAGAATAGCCGTGCTGTTCTCCTAAGCAGCACTATCACTTGCCACAGTCTAAAATGTTCTCCAAGTGCACACTTTCCCTTTCATTTTCTCACATGGTCCCTTTGAATGAACCCAAGAGAAAAAGTGCCCATGATAAACAGCTCTTTAAAAAATCCCACAAAGAAACTTAAGCCCTTCTCACGTCTGAGCTGGGCCACAAACAAGAATTGTGTTCAACACATGTACATCATGAAAATAGCCCTAAGTTTCTGAGAAGCACACCCAGAAATGGACTATGTCCACTATAAACTCTGCCTACGGTCAGCCTTCACCCTTCCCTAGGTGGGTACAGGTAATGGGGGAAGGGGAAAGAATATTTATACTGTCCTCCTGTTAGCCCGCAGGGGGAAGCCCTTGCTGTCTGGGGAGCAATGTGCCCTTGTAGTCATTCTATACAAAGGGACAGACACAAATAAAAAAGTCTGTGACTCAGGGGCACCTGTGCGGCTCAGTGAGTTAAGCATCTGACTCTTGGTTTCAGCTAAGTTCGTAATCTCGGGGTTGTGGGATCGAGCCCCGTGTCAGGGTCCACGCTCAGCAGGGAATCTGCTTGGGAGTCTATCCCTCTCCCTCTGCCCTCTACCCTTCTCTCTCTCAAAAAAAAAAAAAAAAGAGGGAGAGAGAGAGAGAGAGTCTGGGACTCCATGAAAGTTGGCAGCATCAGATCCCTGCAACCTTAAGGGCCTAAGCCCGCAGCAGGAGCCCTGACACTCCAGCCACCCCAGCATTTGCCTGCACACCCCACAGGCTTCCACGCATGGCGCTATCCCAAGTCTCCCTGGAGTCAGGGTCATGGTCAAGACCATAGCTGCCACAGTTGCCAGTAGAAGCTGCGGTCCACGGGTACCAGTTATGCTTTGGGGGTGAGTATTTTAAGGCCACAGTATTTCAAGATCACAGAAAATCCCTAAGAGGCAAGAGAACCTTATATCTACATACTACAAGTCTTTCCCTGATTCAAAGGAAAGGTTTCTGAAATCTTCCTGTGACTGACCCTAAATCATCATTTTTTTTTAAAATCCTAACTTTAGGAGAAAGGCAATACACTGAGTGAGAAAGACTATTTCTCTATAATATATTCATGCCTATATCATTGTTTCACTTAAAAAAACAAATAAACAACCTAGCTACAGATTGGTTTCAGAAAGCAAACCGAAACATTAAAAAATTATATTACTCCACTGATTACAGCATAAGGACACCTGAGGAGGTTCTGTGAAGTCACAAAGGAAATCAGTGATCAACAATGCCTCTTGTTGCCTCTGCTGCACATAGTCCCTAAAACCAGCCTCATTATATAATTTACACTAAAAATAAAAATTCCAAACTATAAAATAAGAAACAAAATATCAAAAAAAAAAAAAGTGTCTCGGTCAGATTTGAGGCATCTTGTTGAAAAAAAAACTAAAACCCTTTTTCTACTGGCCAATGTTCTCCTACAAAAAGAGTAGAAACTAGGAGGTTTTCCATATAAATGGAAAATTCGGACTAGAAGTTATCACATCTTCTAACGCTTTCCAAGTGTAGTAGATGCTAAATAGTAACTTGAAATTTCAACAGGTAAACGTAGAAAACACTATTTCTTTGGTCTCTACATTTTAATGCTCATAGTATTATGAAGGGAATATTAAAATTAAGCAAAATTGTGAGGTTCCTGTATTTAAAACTGTTATGATTTTATGCTGTAATTTCCTTGATTGTTTGAATTCTAATTTCAAATGCTTTTTCAGCACAGTACTGTGCTAGGCTATCCTATGAGTCTGTTCTGATACCTAATTACTTATGTGCTTACGCAATCCGTATAAAAATGTAAAGTGGTGGATACTTCATAGAGAAAAGCAATTTCTTAGCTCAAATATAGGTGTTAAATCAGGACTGGATCTGAAAGAAAATAACTGTTAAATACTAAATTGTGGCTAAATTCAGCCTTAAGAACAACAGCAGCAGCAAAAAGGTCTGACTAGGTTCAGATATTAAAACGTCCTTTGCAATATAAACATAACATTTCACGAGTCTTTGTGTTTGAAAATAACATTAATCTCACTTGAGAAGCAAACTCATGTTAATGCTCTGGCTAATGTTAAGATTCATTACCTAATGTTTTGGCTTTTTTTGACAAATGTATGAAACATTTGCCTAATAATGTCATTTGTGCATTTTTCTAAAAGGCTCTCTGCCAATAACATTAACATCTTTGATTCTTCGGAGATTAAGCACACCCATCTTTCATGCTTTATGTGTAAACAACTCAAGGCTCAAACGTTATTTTTTTCACTTCTCTTCTTAAGGAAGGTTGATACTCCTCGGGATTTTCTCTCAGTGTTGATCCCACACTTCTCACCCTGGCCAAGGACGCGGCGCTACCTCTTCTATGCGCAGGCTCCCGGCGGCCATCCGCAGGGGCGGCTTCCGGTTCTAACAGGAAGTGAATAAGGGGATGCTGACCAAGACCTTTTCAGCCGTGTTCACACAGCTCCTTTGTAACCGGTGTCCTTCATCCGTGTTCTGACACACCTACTGACCGACCTGACCGGGTCCTCTCTCCCCTCCGTCTGGTCTAAATTGTTAACTTTATATTGTCCAACAGCGTGTCTGGATTCTGAAGCCCTGCCTGTTTCATTCTACACATACATACATATATATACACATATACATATATATATATATACACATATACATACACATATACATATATATATATATACATATACATACACATATACATATATATATATACATATATATACATATACATATATACTTTTTTTTTTTCTCGTATCTGACTGACTCTTTGCCCTTTGACTCATTCAACCTTCCCCAATGTGTGAGTTCTCATGATTCCTGTTTCCCTGGCTTGGGTCCACCCTATGCCACTTGCTATAAATCTCCGGGGATGTGCCTTGACAAATATTAAGAACATGAGAGAGAGATCGGGGAGGCTGAGAAAAAGCAATGCCCAGTACAAAACAGTGGAACAGCTAACAAGTAAACATGGCGTATCCACACATGTGGACAGCATCCACAAGAAACTATGTAGAGGAAGCGGAGTCATCCCTCACCAGGCAGGGAGAGCAAAGACATCCCTGTGTCTCCTTCATCGTCTCATACTCTTA
Organism: Meles meles; assembly: GCF_922984935.1. Taxonomy (NCBI): domain Eukaryota; kingdom Metazoa; phylum Chordata; class Mammalia; order Carnivora; family Mustelidae; genus Meles; species Meles meles. The sequence goes on along the minus strand of NC_060072.1, from coordinate 143,934,590 downwards.
AATTAAGACACCGCGAGACTGGAAAGTGAGATTCTGGTAGCAGGAGGGAAGAGATTCTAAAATTAGGTGAATTTCATTCTTTAGGGCTGGTTACTTTTTCTTCTGACTTTTGGTAACACTCAACCCTATTTGTAGAAGGGGACTGATTCTGGAGAGTTATGTCAGGAGCAGAGAAGGCAGGAGTTTTTCTCTGCCCACTGTTCCGCCCGTGGTGCTGTCCTTCAAAGGAAGCAGCTTTATGCAAGGTTCTCAGGCTCAAGGGCCCACTTTCCAGCAATGGCATATTCACTCCTGCTTCATGACTTTTTTCAGGTTTTTCCTCAACCAAGAATTCACTCCCTCCTTTTCTGTCAAGAAAACTGTCCTAGGGTGCCTGGGTGCCTCAGTTGGTTAAGCATCTGCCTTTGGTTCAGGTCATGATCCTGAGGTCCTGGGATCAAGCCCTGCATTGGGCTCCCTGCTCAGCAGGAAGTCTGCTCCTCCCTTTCTCCCTCCCCCTCACCCGCCATCATGCTCTCTCTTTCAAATAAAAAAATAAAATCTTAAAAAAGAAAAGAAAAGAAAACTGGGTCCCATCTTCAAGGACTAGTTCCTATGTCCTCTCTGTCATTAATCTTTTGTTGAGTACCTCAAGTTCTTTATCGTCCCTAAAATTCTTTCTACTGTCTATGTGACATGTTGGTTGATGAACATGTGATTGTTCCATATTTCTCTTCTCCAGCAAAATGCTAATGTCCTTTTTAAAAATTTTTTTAAATTTAAATTCAATTTAATTAACATATAGTGTATTATTTTCAGAGGTAGAGGTCAGTGACTCATCACTTGCACAGAACACCCAGTGCTCATTCCATCTCGTGCCCTCCATAATGTCCAGCACCCCACCTACCTCCCCTCCAGCAACCCTGTTTGTTTCCTATAGCTAGGAATCTCTTAATGCTTTGCCTCCCTGTTTTCATCTTATTTTTTCTAAGGCCCTTAATTAGAGTGACTTAAATAGGCTTTGCTGGTACAAACGTTTTCTTTTGCTTCCATGCTTTGCTCATGCTATCCGTCTCCCTCTGTTTGGCTCCTCTATCCTTTCCCAACCCACCAACTTGACTAACTTCTAAAGACCTTGAAGACTCAACTACACCCTGGCTCTGAGAAGTCCATGATCCCCTTCCCACACCTACAAAGAACTGATTGGCTCCCGCTCTGTGCCATGACCAGACCATACACACATCTCGACCACAGGGAGTGCTCTGCAAACAACTGTCACATGACTTTGCTTCTCCTCTGGACCCCTCAAGAGAAAAGGTTCTGTCATATTTATCTTTGTATCCCCTATATCTAGTGCCTCTCCCACTGATCAATATTTGTCTCATTCCTTGAGAATCTGGAGTCTGGAGCCAAAGCCAAGGTGGGATCAGGAGGCAGAGTCGGGAGTCCCGCAGGAGGGAGGGGGCAGCTGTGCTATGGGGCAGGGCAGTGCTGAAGAATTCCACCCAGCTGCTGGTTCCCCAGCCAGCGGGGGGCAGGCAATCCCTGATAAGACCCCCCATATTTCTTATCTCATTCAGTCCACTTGCATTAACAGAATTGATCTCCTTGTTACTTGCAGCAAGTTTCCTCTTGGGCCCTCCCCAGCCCTTTATGGAGAAAGTCTGCTGACCTGACCGGAGAGTCTTAAGTACAAAGTTAGGATGCCAGAAAGGAGAAGGCAGGCTTCTCAGACACCAAGACCGTGCTGTCAGATGCTGACTAGGAGGCTGACCACCTGAGTAGATTGTGCAGGAGAACTCAGACCTCTAGTTTGTTCACTTTTTCCTTGTAGGAGAGCCACCACGTGGTGCCTTCATTCAGGGAGCCGCAGAACTTCTTAAATGTGGCCTTGTCTGGGTAAATCCTCACTGCCCAAACAAAAAGTTTCTTAAATGGGGTCCTCCGACTTATAATTATACCATCATTGTGGAGGGGAGAATCTTTTTGAAACAAAAAATCCAAGGTTTCAGTGGTGACCTGGGGGAAAGAATACTGTGCCCTCTGTCCGTCATTTGTTTCCTCATATTCTGAGTCAGAGTCAAAAATCACATTTTCCCCATTGCCTTCTGTCCCCTGCCCGAAGCCCCAGATCTTTGTTTTGCAATGTACTTCTGACCCACGCAACTGCTGGTGGCCATGTCTGGAACAGAGCAGCCCAGCAGGTGAGAATGAATACTACTAACTGAAATGATCTCTAGTCTGCCTATTAGTCACCCCTGCCGACCAGGGTCAGCGGACGATGGCCTGGGGAACAAATCCAGCCTGCTGCCTGTTGTTCCATAAACACAGCTTCTGTGTAGATGGACTGTGGCTGCCTCTGCGCCATGTGGCACAATTGACAAGTAGGACAGAGACCATCTTGTCTGTCCCCAACGAAAAGGTTTCTTGACCTTTGTTCTAGAAAACTAGAAAAGGGGGAGCTAGACATTTTTTTTTAATTAACTGAAGCCATGCTTTCAGATGTTTACAACAAGGCTTATAGCCTGTAAAGGTAAGCAGGAGTATCTCAATCTCCCATCATCCATTTTTATTCATTCAAGAGCCATATAGAGCCTACTTCTGACATCCTCCAAATTTCCAAGACATGACCTCATTTGGCCTTCCTCCATCTTTCTTTCCTGAGTTCCTTCACTTTTCAGGGAGCTGTCTCCTCTAACCAGGTCACTACTCCCCTGACCCCCTCTGGGTTCTGCTGGCCTTATCTGGCAGTCTTCCTGGCCATTCAGTGACCCTCAGGCTGCCCTTCCTTTGATCCCCACCACATAAAGCAACCCGATGTTTTCCCAACAGCTTCCCTTTCAAACTGTGGCAGACCCACAAGTTCTTGAAAAGGTCAGCTGGGATGAAGGTCACGACATCACTGGACCTCGCAGTCACCAATGTCGTCCTTCTCTCCCCACCTCTGCTGTCTCCATGCCAGCACTCAGGCTGTCCAACCCAGCTCATAAAAGGAAAGAAGTCTGCCTCCCCGTCCATGTGCTCACAGTTAAATAATAAATCTCTGATGGTTAATTCTATGCGTCAGAGCAGAATAGCTCCCTTCAGGAAGGACACCCGCTGGTGGCTGAAGCCTCTTAGCCTCTCAGGGCAGCTGACATCTGTGTGCACTCACCCCCATCATGTCACTTGAAGGTAGAGCCTGTCCTTGAGAGTGGTCTGATTGTAGGATCTACATCTGTCGGTCCAATAAAGAATGGTAAAGGGAAGAGCTGGGGGATACTGGGCTCAATGCTGAGCTTTTCTACTTACAGCATAAGTAAATACTTAGAGCATTTCAGCAGGGTGATGTCACATCTCTGCCCCTCACCTTCTCATTTATAAAAAGGGGTAGCATTGTCTATTTCACTGGATTGCCGAAAGAGTCGATGAACAAGTACATAAAATGCTTCCAGTGCTTGGTACGTACTGGCCACTCCATGGTACTTACTGTGACTCCAAAGTGTGTGCCACATTTAATGTTTAGGTGCTGGTGTGTATTTCAGCAAAAATCATTACCTACTCTGTGTTGGGCACTATGCTGGGCACTGGGAATGTGCTCTAATGATCAAAACCATAATGCTTCCCAAATCTATGGAGCTTACAGATAGGCTATTTGCCTATAGGGTTGCACATAAAATGCCCAAATGGCTGGAGGAAGCTGAATTTTGGATGTGAAGATGAAACTGATGACCTAGAGCATGAAGTAAGCCAATGGATGACGCACAAGCAATGTTCACATTTCCCCTCGTTTTAATCTGGCAATGACAGATAAGAAACAGCCTGTTTGTTCTCTACTCTCCAAAACGCATGACTAAATTCAATGGAGAAAAGACGACAGACTTCCAAAAGTTCCATGGGAATCTAGGATTGGCCCAGAATGGCACAGATGATGGGAACGAATCTGTAGAAAGTTCTACCATGAAAGACATCTGGTAAATGACTCATTAGCCTCTGCTTGGTTGCCAGAAAGAGTCCGTCAGCCAAGTTCCTTAATATGAAGGCAGAAGTAGATCTAGTTACATAGATTAGGGAAAGGGAAGAGAAGAACATGTAAACCTTGGGCAAGGAAAAATGTATTTTACAAACATAAATGTATTGTATTTTGTAATGTATTATGTATTTTGAAAATACATAAATGTATTTTCTCCTAACTGTTCCCGAGGATATGTATTTGCCAGTTCCAAGGCTTTAAGTATGAAACTAATCAAGAATCAAAGGACTACGTTGATCACATCTTCTGTGGCTCTTCTCAGCTCCTCCTCCCACTGAGAGGTTTTCCAAGCTGAAATCAGGAGGCAGAAATCTTGCCTGATCTAGCATGAGGCCTCTCGCTCAACAGAGTCACCAACAAAGGCACGTGGAATAGAAGACAGAGCCAAGTCATGTGCCAGGAACAGGCGGGAGGCTCTGTAGAGCCCTGGGTTCCAGGCTCTCAGTCCTGCTGGGACTAGAAAGTGCCCAGGTACTGACATACCCTTTTGGGAGAAGGCATTCTAAGGATCTTACAAGTCTTTACAAATCAGTTGTTCAGATTACTCAACACCAACTCTGTGCCCCTCACTGTGATGAGCCGAGTGAAGTACTTCGGACCCATCGATGAAGAGGGGAGCCAAGAACCCCCAGGGAGACAGTGAATGATTCTTCATAGGACCTGAGGGGACCTGTGACAAATGTCCGATGTTGCCAAGCCTGTGCACACATCGCGAAAGCTCCGTGCTCCGGAGCCATCTTCCTCTTCACCAGTGGGCACAACACTGCGTACAAGGCTCCGTGCTAACCAAGCTTTTCACTTGGTGCCCTGGCCTCGGGGCAGTTGAGAGCTGCTAAAACAGGCAGCGGTTTTCCAAACACTCCAAGGCAAGGCAGCAACAGGCTTTAGAAATTGCCTAGAGGCTTCTGACATGTGTTTGGCCGGTCCAGGGTGGTTCTCTGGGAAAGAGGCCAGGCTGTCGCTTAGAAGCCAGCAGAGTGAGAGCCAGACTTCTAGTGCCCAGTAATGGCATTTTCATACCAGGAATGAGGGAGGAGGGGAGAAGAACAACCGGGGTGACGTCTTTCGCTCCACTGCTCTTGCACCATGCATGGAAACCCTCCCGAAATGCAGGGGTTTAGTAAGAAGATTCCTGATGGTTCTCCCCCCGTAGAAGATCCTGGGCCCTAGAGCGGATTGGGTTTGAAGTTAAGGCCTGATGTGACTCAGGCGGCTGAAAATATGAGTCACTCGAGCTGCTGCAGCCTTTGGGTGATTTAATGACCTTTGTGTGAAGGTGCAGAACGGACCATGAATTTTCCCCTTTTGGGTGTTTCTTAATATTTACTGGGAAATAATTTAAATATAATTTCGTTGAATTCTACAAGTGCATACTACAGAAGCTGTCATTATAAGTAATTTGCATTATTTGAAGTTTGACAATATGAAGATGTAAATAGCATTTTTAAAAAGATTTTATTTACTTATTTGACAGAGAGAAAGATCACAAGAAGGCAAAGGCAGGCAGAGAGAGAGGAGGAAGGGAAGCTGACTCTCTGCTGAGCAGAAAGCCTGATATGGGGCTCAATCCCAGGACCCTGAGACCATGACCTGAGCCGAATGCAGAGGCTTAAATAGTATTTTTTAATTTGCATTTTTTAGTCACTGGTATATTTGACTCTTTCATAATCTTATTGAATCTTATTTCCTTTTTGTAAATTATTTCATATTCTTTGCCCATTTCTTATATAAGATTACTATTAATTGACCTGAAATAGCTCTTTATCTATTAAAGATAAACCCTTGGCTGCATAAATTTTCCAGCCTTCTGTTCACTTTTATTCTGTTTTTACTTAAAAGCGTTAATGTTTTTATATAGCTACCGTTACTGATTTTTTTTCCCCTTTAAAATTCCTTTTCATGGCTTTTAGGCTTAAAAAGTCTTTCCCTACTTCAAAATTAATTAAATAGACATATTTTCATACTTATTTTGGGGTGTGGTTCATTGGTTACATTTCACTGCTTAATCCATATGGAATTCATACTCCGGTAACAGTTTTACATGTTAATAAATTGGTATAGCCTTCTAGAAAACATGGTTTTAATATCTGTAAAAGGCACAAATTAGTTAGCAGTCCTTGCCCCAGTAATCCTGCTTCTAAGAATCTAACTTAAGAAAATGATTGACACGTGGTCAAAGATTTCTACATGAAGACAGTTATCCCAATGTTGTTTATAATTAGTGAAAAACTAGTCACACGTGGATACTTAAATTTAAATGTATTAAAATTAAATAGAATTTTTTAAATGTCAGTTCCTCAGTGGCATTAGTCTCATTTGGAGTGCTAATAGCCACCTGTGGCTAGCAGCTGCCACACGGGATACCATAGGTAGAGAACATCCCTATGCTCATAGGAATTTCTATGGAACAGTACTGGCTTATGGCCATTAAGCTCAGCTTTTTAAAGAATATTTAGTAATATTATATACATTCATAATACAAGGGTAAGTAAAAATATCAAAATACAAGACATTTGGTGGTAACACAAATTCATATTGGTTGCAGGAATTTTAATTATCAATATTTTCATCAAGTTATGTTTCCTCTCCCCACTGTAAATCCAAACCCTGGCCTCACGAAGGTCATTACCTTAAAGAAAAAGAAAAAGAAAAAAGAAAGAAAATACGAGGATTTATAGGTGCATAGACATTTCATGACACACACAGAGAACCTAGCATGTGGCACCTACTCAGGAACTGCTAACTGATTCAAAATCCAAATGGGAATGACCATGCTAGCTCAGATGCAAGACCTAATTAACACTACGTTCTGTGGCCAACATGTCTCCAAAGAAGCCATGATTCTCCTGTCAGCATGTTATCCAGCCAACAGAGTCACAAAAACTACTTGCAGTGCCTAAAGCAAAGAACTTTACAGAAAATTCAGTAAATAGGACAAGGCTGTGATGCCTCTCAAACATCAACAGAAAATCAACCACTGCAAAGGAATGTTTCACGTATGTATGATTAATCACTTTGGGAAACATTGTCCATAAAGAAAGCTCCAGGCAATTTGTACCCAACCTTCCCACTGTGAATAACTTAAAAAGCAATATACAAAATGTATATTTTTTTAAAATCGTGAGAGTATCAAAATAGTGCACAAAATATCCGGGAAAAGATGAAAATTTAAAGAGGCAGGCTCAACGTTGGGATTACTTTTATCAAAGATGTTTATCGGGGCGCCTGGGTGGCTCAGTGGGTTAAAGCCTCTGCCTTCGGCTCAGGTCATGATCTCAGGGTCCTGGGATCGAGCCCCGCATCGGGCTCTCTGCTCGGCAGGGAGCCTGCTTCCCCCTCTCTCTCTCTGCCTCTCTCTCTGCCTGCCTCTCTGCCTACTTGTAATTTCTGTCTTTAAAAAAAAAAAAAAAAAAAAAAAAAAAAAAAAGATGTTTATCAAGGCCAAGGAAGCATCTGAGAAGCTGGGCATCACTTGGATAGCGAAGGGGGTTAAAAGTGGAAGTCCAGAGCCCACCACGGAGGGTGCTCTGGTGAACCTCTACATCTTGTGCTCTGCAGAAATAAACTAGTCTTGAAAGGACTGCAATCCAGCTTTGAGCCATCTGGGCTGCCCAGAAAAATCTCAAGCCCTGAAAATGGACTAAAATTATCCTTGATTAGGGCACCTGGTTGGCTCAGTTGGTTAAACGGCTGATTCTTGATTTCAGCTCAGACAGTAATCTCAGGGTCATTTGATCATGCCTTGCATCAGGCTCTGCACTTAGCGTGAGTCTGCGTCAGGATTCTCTCCCCCTCTGCCCTCCTCCCCACTTGCACATGCTCCCTCTCTTAAAATAAGTAAATAAATCTTTTAAAAAATGATCACAGATTGTAATCCCCCAGGTACCCCAAACTTTCTTTAGCAGAAAAGATCATCACCATAGGCCTTCGATTATTTCTACAAACAAATGTTTGAATATAATGTTCATCATGCAATCAAAAATGACCAGTCACACAAGGAGAGAAGAAAAATAATAAAAACAGATCCAAAGGGGCTCAAGTTTGGAAAGATCAGATACATATTTTATTTATTTAATTTTTTAAATAATCCTTTTATTTTTTAATTTAATTTTATTTTTTCAGTGTTCCAAGATTCATTGTTTATGCACCACACCCAGTGCTTTGTGCAATACATGCCTTCCTAAATACCCACTTTAAAATAACTATGTTTATGATGCTTGGGAAAATAAAAAGTGTATTGCAAACTGTGTCATAACTGAAGCTTCTAAAAAGTGACAGAGCAGATTTGAAAAGAACAAAATGGAAATTTTAGAACTTAGAAATGCAATAACTGAAATAACTCAATGGATGAGTTTAAGAGCAGACTGAACATATCTGAAAGATATGAACTGTAAGATAGGTTTGGAATGAAGTATGGGAAGGCAAAAGTTGGAATAAATAGAAGAGAGCAAGGGAAACAAGATTCAGAGAAATTTTCTAACACTGGAATATCAGAAGGAAAAGTGAGCCAAAGTGATTTCAGCAATAATGGCTGAGGATTTTCCTATGAATCCACAAATTCATGAAGTCCTAGGAACCTCAGGCAGAAAAAAAAAAAAAGACATCCACATCTGAGACCATCATATTAAAACTACACAAAACTTAAGATAAAGAAGAAAATCTTAAAAGCAGTCAACAATAAAAGATCACCTTTAGAGGAACAACAGTTAGTATAATTACTGACTTATCAACAGCAACAATGGAAGCCCGGAGACAATGGGATCTATCTTCAAAGGAAAGAAAAAACACTGTCAATGCAAAATTCTATTTCCGGTAAAAATATCCTTCAAGAATGAGAAAGAAATAAAACATCTTTAGACAAACAGAAACTAAGAGAATTCTTTACTAGCAGATCCACATCTAAGAAGATACAGATGAGTATTCTTCAGGAAAAAGAAAAGTAATCCCAGATGGAAGGTCCGAGATGCAAGAAGAGGAAAGGAAAGGAATCAAAGTGGAAAAGTCATCAGGAAGAATTCTGTACAAGGACGTGCTGTGGAAGAGCTACATGGAATTGACTGACAGGGCGAAGATATCCTGCCCTAATACAAGTCAGAAATTATATCTGGCAATCTTCTGAAAGAAAATAGTTAAATCCTATTTTTGCACAGAATATATTTTTTACTATTTTGGGATAGAGAAAAATAAGATGCCATGAAGAAAAAAATCAACAGATTCTGCATGATTTTTAAAATACAAATGGCCAAAGCTACTTACAGAGTAGTAGCTGAGAAAATATTTATGATAGTTTATTAGCTAAGATCAGGTTTAACTACATGTGGAATGGGATCTAGGGGTGGAAAGAGATAGGGTAGAGGGTTCTTTTGAGGTATGGGGTATTATTAAACCACATAATTGTTATTAATTGATAAAAATAGATAATTAAGGCAGAAAAGCTAAGAGAACTGCTTGATGAATGCAGAGTTATAATTTAGTCTGGCAGCCAGTAGCTTTTTCTGTTTTCTGTTATGTGAAGTGAAACTATATTTCAAAAGCAAATTTGTGATATTTATGATACCAGAGTAAGATAAGGAATAGCTTATCTTTCCAGTGGTTTGCTAAAAAAATTTTAATAGGGGCACCTGGGTGGCTCAGTTAGTTAATTAAGCATCTGCCTTTGGCTCAGGTCATGATCTTGGGGTCCCAGGATTGTGCCCCACATTGGACTCTCTGTTCACTGGGGATTTTGCTTCTCCCTCTCCCTCTTAACCTCTGTGCTCTCTCTCACTCTCTCTCTAATATATAAATAAAATCTTTTAAAAATTTTTAATACTTGTATTTTCAGTATAGTTCAATATTTCAGCATGGACTACATGTCCCCTAATGTCCCTCCTATCCCTAGAATTTTAACATTTATCCTAAGTGCAGCAAGAATATCCTGAATTATTGAGACAGAAGTTCTCTGTCCTAAGGGTAGACCAACAGGGCTGCCAATGACTCTGTTCCATTGCTCTGAAAGGTCATCATTACAGAACAGAATTATTCCATCAATAGTAGTGCTGCTGACTGTCCCTCTCAGTGTATTCCTGCCTCACATTATCTACTCTGCCAGCCCCCTTTATTTCCAAGTGCTCCTATAGCATTCCCCTCTGCTCTAGTAAAACTACCATTCTGAAATGATAGCTTATATCAATGGCTGAACTGGATTATCCACTGTGGAAGGTTCTGTGTAAGCAGGAACAGCTGGGTGGTAAAGTGGACATTTGGCATCAACTGAATTTTATTCCCACGGTGCATCATGATTCCAGGCAAAAGTGAGAAAGAACAAAATTGGCAGTTGGCCTTCACTCACCTGCCGGAGCTTGGTTCCTACCATAGAGGCACTGCTGTCGAGCACAAATACCACATTCTTGGGCAAAGGGGGTAGGTCTTTGGGGGCAAAGTAGTGCACAAAGTAGCCATTTAGAACCTGGTGAAGGGAAGAGAAAGTAAAAACAGTAGTGTTTGGAATAGGCAGAAAAACTACCCAAGATGGACAGTCTGTACAACTTCCACAAGTCAGAGCACGAAGCACATGAAACAGATTTCATAAAGATAAAATAATCCCTTTACAATTTATCGCCTATGCTGACTAATTCGATTTTAATTATCCACCCGCTATGGCCCTTGTCACTTGGAATTTCTGCTTCCTTCAATATTTGGTTTTAACAAGTTGAGATGTCAAAGCCGTCTACATTCTGGGTGCATGCTAATGCATTTAATATTCCCACCCTGTCTCTGGAGCAATAAAACCTAAAGGGAAATGAGCCATGGACCAGGGTCTCTTAATTAAAATTGAAGATGAACTAAAACTCTAACTTCATCTAAAACACCGCAGGGAAAATTACATTACAGATTTCATTTGCTCTCCAGATTACTGAAGCAGGAAATAGGAAGGGAACACCCTAGTCCCCTTGGAGACATATTTTAAGTTAAAATAAATTTCTAGGAACCAGAATGTTCAGATAAGAACTAGAATCCCTCATTCTGAGTCTAACTAAAAGTATCAAGCAACTGACAAAAAGTGGCAACAACAAGCCCATTACCTGAATGTCCCCAATGCTCTGCTCCCTGTTGACGTCGTATCTAATGATGAAATCTCCCAAAACGCCATTCTGAGCAATCCGGGCTTGCTGGACCACACTAGGCTTAAAAGTCACTTTGGCAAAAGTGTCATTTTGGTTGATAACAGTAGAAGGAGGTGGCCCAGAAGCATCTGCAAGCAAGATATAAACAGAATTCATATCGATATTTTCTGGAAAAGAAGCAGGGATGTTTTGCATGGACACAGGGCTAGATTTGACTTTATTGCAGGTTTATACATGAACTTCACAGACTTCACACTGATAATACATCCCAGCGCAAGAGATGTTACAGATTTCATCTTTATACATTCTTTTTCACCTTTCATGTAACTTTTTGAAACACACAGAAGTAGAGAATAGTAAAATGAACCCTCACATACATCTCACTCAACTGAACGATTATTAACCTCTTATAATCTTCTCTATCTGTTTTTTTAAAGATTTTATTTATTTATTTGAGAGAGAGAGCATGAGAAGGGAGAAAGTCAGAGTGAGAAGCAGACTCTCCAAGGAGCAGGGAGACCGATGTGGGACTCGATCCCAGGACCCTGGGATCATGACCTGAGCTGAAAGCAGTCGCTTAACCAACTGAGCCACCCAGGCGCCCCTTCTGTATATGTTTTTATGAATCCCCTCACGGTATCTTGCTAGAGTGTTTGAGAACAAATCCCAGACCTTGTATTTCATCCATAGATACATCGGTAGGTATCTCTAACTGTATAAGAACTTTTTTCCACATAAGCACAAAACCCTCATCACAAGTTACAAAACCAAGGCTCGGTGCCATCTTATCCCCAAATATACTCATTCTGCATTGAAATTCTCCTGATTATTTAGAAAGTGTCTCAATATGACTGATTCCTTCAAATCCAAATCAAAAAAGACCACACAGCACATCAGGTTTATGTTTCTTAAATCTCTTTTAATCTACAGGTGTTTCTTCTAATGTTACATAAACATGCTGTAAAACTCTGGTTATTTGTCCTATGGAATTTCTTACATGCTGCATTTTGTGACTGTTTTGTCTTATCTTTTAACTTGCTCCTCCATTCCCCTGGTTTCCATCCTTGGCTCAAACTGTAATATCTGGGGGAACTAGAAAAAAAATAGCGATATCCAGGCAAGAGCTCATTTAATTGGTCTGGGGGAGAGCCTGGGCATCAAAGCTTTAAAAATCCCCCACGTGAGTCTAAATGTGCAGTCGATGTTGGGAAACGCATCTCCGTCTTCTCTACTTCCCTGTCTGGTAGGAAAGTTAGACGCTTACTTAGACACAGGTCCATACCACTGACAAGAACACTTCACAGGTGATGAATGATGCTCACTGCTTACCACTTTTCCATGTCAGAAGCACACAGTGTCTACTTGTCTGTTTCAGCTGTAGTAAAAAAAAGATGATGGGCTCCCATATTGTCAATCCGATCACCCATTATAAATCTCATCGATCTTTCACTTCATTGTTTTACCAGACACTGATGATGTCTGTCTGTTTCTACTATTTCATTAGAGTTGTGAAAGTGTGGTGTCTAATTCTTGTCACCCCTTTCCTGTGGAAATCTTCCAGAAGAAACACCTCCCACCACCAAGCATTTGGTTGCCCTAGCATCCTGTTTGTCCAGAAAGGTTATGGCTCTTTAAACAAACAAACAAACAGATAAACTGTTCCCAAAGTTTCTCCCAACATAAATCCTCAAATTCAAATTGGAATTACAGAAAGATAAATCCATAAATGGATATTATATGATTTAAGAAAAGTTAGTGGGATGGAAGATTCAGTGCAGCACAGCCCAGGTTTTACTCCTGATCTTCATTTCCTGTTAGACTAGACAATTACCTCACAGACTACCCACCATTACAAATCCAAACACCACCATGTCTACACACTCAACAACAGAAATTCAAATTTTTTAGCTCTGCAGGCACCAAGAGGAATATAAAAATAGAATGGAGGATACATAAATATCAGTATATGTGGAAACTTTATCCAGATACTGAATCAAAGCCAGGCTTAAAACTGCTGCAAAGCATCTGATCATTTTTTTAAATCTCTTCAAGTGGACACCATACATAGAGTGAGCTGACCAACAACATTCCATATCTAATTAGCAAAATAAAATAGGAAACAAGGCATAATTTGCCTGTGGTAATTTGCAAGTAAGAATAAACTTTATCTTGCTAAGGGTTTATTAGATATTAAAATCAAAGGACGTTTAAACATTTCCTTCAACAGAACAGACAATTATTTTTCAAAGACAATTTAGGTGTAACCTTAACAGGAACCACAGGGCAGAGCTGATTCTATTATTTTCACCCATGGAGGGCAGAGGTTTCAGGAGCGAAGAGAAAGCCAGCAATTAGGAAATCTTATTTTTACTGAAGACAGTTTATGAAAGATAACATGCTTCCAACAGATCTGCCCATCTGAAGAAGGAGCTGGAAAATCTCAATGGCACGGTGACAAATGCCGGCCTCCAGCTCACCAGCATGGTCGACGGTGCCGAAGAAGCACTACAGAGAGGAAGGGAGAATGGCTGAAAATAGAAAGGTCTTTGAAATAGAAGGACCATGTGTGCTCTTCAGGGTCAACCTCTCCTTGGTGATTACTGGGAAACATGGCTGAAAACTCAGAATCGTGAATGAACAGAATGATCTAAGTTCAATACTATCTCAACTACTCGTTACCCGCGAGACTTTGGGCAAGTTATCAAGCTTTGGTTATCTCATCTGCAAAATGGGCTAATGGTCTACCAAACGCGCGATTGAAAAGATCAAGTGATGTCATGGACCATAGTCCCTCCTTATTCCCACACCCTTATCCCCACCCTTATCCCTAGATACACTACGCATTTTTTAATATATACATGTGTATTCAAAGCTTAATTTGTAAGTTAGACACAGTAAGTGATTAACAATACTAATAATAAAATACAATGATCAGAACATACTGCAATAGGAGTCACATGAGTGTGGTCTCGCTCTCAAACCATCTTCCTGTGCCGTCCTCACCCTTCTTGGGAAGACGTGAGAGGATAAAACGGCTACATGTGGGATGAACGGAGTTAAGGGAGGTAGGCGCTGTGACATAGCGTGAAGCTACAGCTGCCTTCAGAGCAGGCAACATCTGCTTCCAGGACTGTGGGTGATGGGATAACGGTGACTGAGGGACATGAGACCACAGATAAGGGGGAACGACTGTACTTAGGCCATTCTGATTCATGCCAGCAGATGTTATTACAAATCTTAAAAATATACAAAATAGTAAAAGGGCCACGGAATTAAATAGAAGACAATACAACAGATCGAACTCGGAATACTACGTATAGTGAAAAGGAAAGAATTCCTGCTATTTATATAGCGTCTCACAGTCATTTTGAGCGGGCACATAGATACAGAAGAGAATACTCTCTATGCTTCCATTTACATACAGCTCACAAGCAAGCACGACTGGTCCACGGGACGCAGAATAATGGTGAAGAATGGTAGCCACCGCTAGGGGGTGAGTACCTACTGGGAAAGAGTACGGGAGTCCTTTGGGTTTGTGAAAATACTCTTTATCTTGGCCTGGAAGTAGTTATCTGGGTGCACACACAGGTGAAAATTCATCAAGCTGTAAAAATGAGATTTACACACTTTATTCACATGTACCCCAATTTTTAAAAAATCTAAAGTCACTGGGATCTGGATGGCAGCCATCCCTAAGCATGTAACGGACACTATTTGCCAGAGAGAGCTTATCTATTCTTTTCCTTAGGATAAGTTTCCTAGTGTGGGCATTTATATGGGGATTAGTTGTATTCAGACTAATTCCAGCTGGCAGAATTAGGACCAGGGTAAGGTTCCTGGGAAGCACTCTTTTTTCAGCCTCAGTAAGCTCTAGGAAAGATGTCCTGTGGGCACAGGCGGTAGTCACAACCCATTTCACTGGAAGTATTCAAGCAAACCCTGGATGCTTCGATCACCTGTCGGGGTGGAGCACAGCACCCCTTGTGCCATGGTCTGGGACCTATGTCCCAGATGTCCTGTGGGCACATGCGGCAGCAGCATCTGCGAACTTGCTAGAAACACAAATTCTTGGGCCCACTCAGAACTCTGAAAGGGAACCCAGAAAGATATATTTTAATAAGCCTTGCACAGCACTAGGTTATCTCCAACTTTAAAAGTCTACATTAGATTGACCCTCCTCATACTATCGGCATGTACCTACTCTTCCTTGTTCCAGATCTCTCTCATTGAAATGCTCTTTACGACTCCCCTGAATTAATACCATTCATGGTTGAGTGAAAGCACTGAGGATTAAAAAGTATAATTTCTCTCTTCATAATTCATTTGACTGGGCTCTTTGATATAAGCCATGAGAAAGATAGTGTATTATTATTTTGGTTTCCTATTGACCTCTGATGTTTGCTAGTTCATGATGAAAATTCATGAGATTCCTCTAAATGGGCTTATTTTCTATGCCCAAAGAGTGGGTTGATTCCCACTTTGGTTAAACAGCAAGAAGTCTAACTCCTGGGCTGACTTCCACCCATTAAGTCTCAGACTGTCAATGTGACCCAATGAATTTTCCACTGACTATCCAAAAAAAAAAAAAAGTTTGCTGGGAAAAATTCCAGAGCAGTAACTCCAGAAAATAAAATCCTCTCTTTACTAGAGAAGGAAAAAAAACCTTTTCGCCCACGAGGTTAATCTAGGCTGCCCTGGAGTTACTGACCAACATCCCAAAGCAGAATAATATGTTTAGCTGTTCCTTATGTGAACGTGGCTCATAGAGCTGACAGCCACGAAACAGCTCATGAGCACAATGAACTTGATTCGCAGGCCCTCTACTGTCACGGCATGTGTTCTAAACATAATGAAGAGGGCAGGCGAAGAGGCTGGGAGCAGACCGAAAGAGTGAGACTCTGACCTACTTTTCTAATGAGAGCACACATGTCTCTTCCTGCTCTTGGCTTGCTCTCCTCCATGCCCGCTTGGTTAGGGGAAGGAGTGCAGTGCCATGATTGCTCTGAATTGGAGCCTCGAATCTCATGTTATCTTCCCGTTTTGATGCAAACATCCACGCTGGCGTTCAAGATGACCTTCTGTGGTCCACCAGGGCCTCAAGTGCGTCCTTGGGAAGGTTTGCTAACCGCTCCTTCTCCACCCACTCTTCCCTGCTCCTTGGGTCACCAGCATCCTCTGGATATGCTCTCCCTGTCTGGAGTCCAGTATTTTTGAACAAGAAGATACGAGTTATTTTAGAAGGTGCATAATACCAAAGAAAGTGGTCTCTAAGATTTGACAGACTCAAATGACTAACTTAATATCTCTAAGCCTCAGTTCCACATCCATTTGACTGGAGTAAATCCACGTCAGAGAATCACTGTCCGAGCGAAATGAGATCATGTACATAAGGCATTGAACATGGTGCGGGACGTGGAAAGTGCTCAAGACTTAGGAGCCCCCGCCTCTGTTCCTTCTGAAGGAGCTTCTTATTCTCTTTGTCTTGGGTGAAGGAAAACTCACGAGGGAAAAAAATACTCTCTGATAACATACAGTTTACATTTTTGCTGTAACAGTTTTCTCCATACAACCGAGAGATTAGTGAAAACAAAATAATCATTATTTGGAGGAAAAAAGATAAATCATAATAAACATTCATAACAGGGAGTTCAAGAATATTTATAGCGAGAACAATCTTTAAAAAGTATCATGGAGTTGGTAGCTTCCCAAGAGGGCCCTGAAATTATATATAGAATTTCGCATAAAAGTATACACGTGTGTATTTTTCCTGGACAGAGGGCCCGTAGCTTTCCCTAGACTCTCCAAGGAGTCTACATCAGGTTACGAAGCACGCACACAAATGCTATTAAATATTCCTCCCACTGATTCTGTCTTGTAATGACAAAGCCCTTCATGTATTTTAGAGAACATGTAGGTCCTTAGTTTTGTTCCAGAACATGGATGTTATTCACAAATAAATATTCTTCTCCTAGACAACCACATGGGGAAAAAAGGAAGTCAATTGCTATGTAACATGTCTAAAGGTGAAAAGATTTAGAAGCAAAGAACCACAGTCAAGGGCATCATCTGGAAGCTATGCCCTTTGGGGTCAACCGACTCCTTCCTGTCTCCTTCCTGTGGACCCTGGGTTTGCCGACTATCAGAGGAAAGAGGCCAACACCTGGTGCTTTTACAAAAGGATTTCCAAACAAACTCTGCCTTCTCATTTCCCTTGGAAAATGGTCTAAACTGTCCATGTTTGTTTATGTAACCTGCTCGCCTGGACCCCAGTGGGGAGACTTCTTCAATATGGGACAGTCAAAAGTATTGTGAATAATGAGGCAACTACCCTTTGACGGGAGCAATATAGACAAAATTCTGCTGCTCCCCTGCTTGTGTGTGCGTGCTCTCTCTCTATCTCACAAATAAATAATATCTTTAAAAAGAGCGAGAGAGAATAAATCTTAAAAGTTCTCATCACGACAAAAAAAGTCTCCATAACTGTGCGGTGATGAATGTTAACTAGATTTAGTACGGCGATCGTTCTGCAGCATATATAAATACAGAATCATCACCCTGTACAACTGAAACTAAGATAACGTTGTGTATGAATCACACATCAATAAAAAATGTATACTGGCAAGGTCTCAGGGGAAAAGGCGGTAAAGTTGGGCAATAAAGATGAGAAGGAATTCGGTTAAATACCTTCATAAGCCCCCAAGTATCCTTTTTTTATGGGAAAGGTGTTTTGTCTCCCAGATTGATAATAGGTGTTTGAAATCTTTTTGGAAAAGAGCATCATATAGATAGGACGGCAACCACTTAGCAGAGAATACGAATGCAGATTGACAGCTGAAAGAGTTTCGGTTCAACTCTGTCACTTTATAAGGTAGTACTTGTCCAAATTTCTTAGAAAGTTTGTCTTCTTCACTAAGTTACTCACTGCTCTTTCTTCCCAAAATACTGCCTTCCTGAGCCTAAGCTTTCCCTGTGTGACTGACGTTCCAGAGAAACTACACCACACGAACCAAGTCAACTCTCACACATTCTACACACAGTTACGCCCTAAAAGCATGTGCTATATCCCTTCCTGATCGTTTTGAGTCCACAGAAAACCTTAAATACTACCTCTTAAAGTATCTGAGACTGAACCAAAGGGAAACCTACCAAAAATGGTGGCAGAGCAGCAGAGGAGTCTAAGATTGAGAGATTTCTGTTACATGTCTCTACACTGCCCACCTACATGAAGTTGGAACATGGCTCAGTCACTGCGAAAATCTTCATAGCACTTCACAGATTCAACCGGACAGAGGATTTTCCTTTATCATTCAAAACTGCCAACTCCACATACCCACCAGGATGACTACTATCAATAAGATAGAAAATAACTAGTGTTGGAGAGGAGGTGGGAAAACTGGAGCTCTTGGGCCCTGTGAGTGGGACTGTAAAATGGCACAGCACTACAGAAGACAGTATGGAGTTTCCTCCACAGATTAAAAACAGAACTACCAGATGATCCAGTAATTCCACTTTGGGGTATATGCCCAATAAAATTGAAAGCAGGATCTCGAAGATCATATACACCATGTTTATTATAAGCAGCACTATTCACAGTAGTAAAGAGTGGAAGAAACCCAAGTGTCCTTCAACGAACGTGGTCTATGCATACAACGGACTATTTTCCAGAAATGGAACGGAAGGAAATCCAGCCACAATATGGCTGATCCTGGGGGGCATTACACTAAGTGAAATAAGCCAGTCACCACTGTGTGACTTCCACTTACATGAGGAACATAGAGTAGTCAAACTCACCGAGACAGAAAGGGAATTGGTAGTTGTGAAGGGCTGAGGGGTGGGGTGGGGTGGGGGTGAATGGTAACAGGGAGCTGTTGTTGTATGAATACAGAATCTCAGTTTGGAAAGTTGAAAAAGTTCTGGAGATTGGTTGCCCAACAGTGTAAATAAACTCAGCACTATTCAGCTGTACTTAGAACTGGTTAATTAAGATGGCTAAATTAATGTTATGTGTTTTTTCCACAATTAAAGACTTTTTTAATTCTTAAGAATTGCTGACTAGAAGTTCTCCAATGGCAGTGACAATGTCTTGGACACCTTTAGGGTCCAGGCGTCTAGCACAGCTGCCAGGAATGTGGAAAGAACTCTAGACAGGCTTGCTGAAGGTTAACATGGAGATGACTCAACACATTGGCCCATAGTTGGGCAGATGAAGGGGGGAGCCTTTCAAGAGAATCCATCTTGAGAGCGTTTTTGTGGCCATGGCAGGTGCTCTCAGTAACCCACGTCACGTGCCATGGGGACATCTCTGGCTTCAGCCACAGCTATGGTGGACAGTGCCACATGCCCAAAAAAATCCACCTCATACACCAAACAGGCAACAGGAAAAGGGAAGAGATAGAGTGCAGGCTCCCCAAGAAGAGTAGGTTGCTCACCAATGTCAAGTTCAAGAGAGAAGGCCACCCTCCTGGGTCTCTTGGAGCCATCCTGCTCACAGCTGGCCCTGACTGAACTGCAACCCACGTCAGAACGAACAACATGGTTCTCATATCAGCATTAAAAAACAAAACAAAACAAAACCAATTATGGAGCCAAATGATTCATACCTGAATAATTTCTGCACAGAACAATGCTGGAAACCCTCACATAACAACCAGATTATTATTTCCTGGCAAATGCACAGAGGCCAAACAGGGCCATTCCCTTCCTAATGCAGAGTGAGACTGGATCAGGGGTAAGAATACAGAGCAGCAGAGAGCTGGGACCAGGGGTGAACCATCAGTCACAATGCAGTCCTTCAATAGAGCAGAGCTGCCAGATTTAGCAAATAAAAACACAGGATGCCCAGTTAAATTTGAATTTCAGATAAACAACAAAAGATTTTTTTTTTAGTGGAAATACGTCCCAGAGATTGCACAGGATATAACTGTCTATCTGAAATTCAAGCTTAACTGAGCATCCTATATTTTATCAGGTAACTCAGGAAAAGGAGATCTATGTATTTGTAACCAGTCTTCTGGAAACAAATTCTGCCTCTTAATGCCCCCTTCACAACAAAATAAGAGCTATACCCAAGATCTGGCAAAATTAACCAACTTAAACCAGGGAAGTGTTGAAAACCTAGTTGCATTCTTTTATTTTTTCAAGTCCTTTGCCCATGTCTTAATCGCACTGTTTATCTTTTCTTGGTTGAATTGTAAGAATTCTTTATATATTCTGGACACCAGATACTTTGACATAGGATTTGCAAATATTTTCCCCATTCTGTAGGTTGTCTTTTTAGAATGTGTTTTAAGAGCACAAACTGATTCTCTTTAGCTGTCTTCTGTGTTCTTTAGTATGGGACCCCCTCAAAGATGAACCAGATACTGGGAGAAAATGAAGACAGTTATGATGGTCTCCTAGCCCCTGAAGCTAGGAGATTAATGTCAGATTAGGGTGATTTCACATGAGTCCACTGGTTTTGACAAAGATGAGACATTGAGATCATTTAGGAACTCCAGCTGGGAAACTTGGAAACAGAGTGAGCAGCCCAGGACTAGAGTTTTAGGGAATGAAGAGGTGGGAATGGAGTCAAGTAACACTTAAAAACAAGAAGACAATCCTCTGGTTTCCATCCCTGGGAACTCTAATTTAACTGGCATAGCTAATATATCTCCAAAAGCTCCCTGGCTGATCATAACACGCACTGATGATCAGGACCCTCTGAGCCAAAGGAGCTGTGTGAAACTGGCATGTCCACACATGAGGGTGGACAGTAAGCCAGTCTCCGAAAGGTAGGAACCTCCGCTCTCACTGTGGTCTGGGGAAAAGTGGGGAAGAGCAGGAGAGGTCCAGAAAGCCATGGGGGGAGTCAAGGAAAAGAGAGAAGCTCTTCTGACCCCCAAAATGCCCTGAATGATTGTATTTTTCTTTTCCAAGAGAAGATGGGATACCTTATTTAAGGAGCTCAAGACTATACTAGAAAGACTGCACCAACACCACTGGGATGGCCTGTTGGCACTTTTCCATTTCACATTCCATCTATGTTGATGAACAGAAGAAGCTGCATACGGGAAGAGGTTATTTTCCACCAACTGTGTGAGTAATTCTGTGTTGGCCTATATCCAACAGTAAAAACATGTAGGTGGAAAAGAAGAACGATACACATTTAACAAGGATCGAAAGTATTCTTTAGGTTCAGATCTTGACATAGTTATTAATGCCCCTAAAGTCTCCTAGTTAAGTTCAAAGTAAGGGTTCCCAACATTTGTAGGGCATCAGAATCACCTGGGGTGCTTTAAAAAATACAGCTATCTGAAGAGACACAGCACATGGATTAGTCGCTGCCTGGGGCTGGGGCGGGAACAGGGAGGGACTGCAGAGATACAAGGATCTTTTGGGGTGATAGAAATGTTCTAAAACTGGATTGTGGTGATGGCTGCACAACTCTGCAAATTGACTAAAAATCAACAAATTATACACTTAAAACGAACAAATTTTATCCTGTGTAAACTAAACCTCAATAAAAGTTTTTAAAACTGAAGAATATAAAGGGGAAACTATGAAAGCCACAGAACCATACCTATTTAGTGGCAGAAAAATATGCAGCATTATTCTTTATCTTTACAACTACATGAACATGTCAAAAGCACTCATACATTTTTTGGTTTCTCGTATAAATTTGTAAGAGTATCACACCCAAAAATACAGCTTCCTGGGCCTTACCTTGAGAAATTCCCATTCATGTGTTTGAGGTGGGACTCAGCCATCTGTACCTTTTTTTTAACCACTCCAGGTGACTAAAGGGTATATCCAGGTTTAAATGTTATTGATGTAAAGCAAAAGGGAAAAAAAAAAACAGGCAAGGCACCTTATTTCTTTATCTCATTTGATTTTACTCTCAGCTGTCAGGTTTCTTATCATAAATAAAAATTTTCTGCCAATACCAATTTGGAATCATAGAAAGCACAGTGATTTAGGTGTCCTGGAACAACAAGAAGTTCAAGATTTTGACACAGAATGTGAAACAACCAGCCTTGAACCAGCCGCATGCATGGAATAGCTATCTTGGCACATACCTTCAGAAGCCCACACATCCCATGATATTCCAGGAAAGTCTTGGTTTTAGAGACTCTGTCCCTGAGCTCACAAATCACCAAAATATTTTAGGAAGGAGAGGAACTGAGAGTGGGCAGGCATAAGAGAGAGGAAGTCTTGTGTTTCACCAGACACCAATTTATAGTTTTTTAGATTTTGAACCATGTACATGGGTTAAATGTTTTGATAATCCAGTAAGTATAAAGCTTTGGCTTCCAAATTACATCTCACAGAAGTAGCTTGTACACTGAGTAGGAGCTCATGAATTTACAGGGCGATGGCTCTGGGCCCGATCCTGATATACCGGATAACTAAACTGTTAAAGGCAGATTCTATTGCTTTGAGCATTTCTTTTCATTCTTACACAACTAGGGAGAGATGTGGAATGTGACCTCACACCCTCAGGATTTTACAGTCTTCTACGTACTCAGCTCAGTGGGTGAGGGCATGAATTTGGAGTCAGACAGCTTTATGTTCACACTCTGTTTCTAACAATAATTAAATATGAGTCCTTGTTCTTGTACTTAAACTCTGTAAACCTTAGCTTGTTCACAGATAACATGGGGATAAAAAGTACAAACCAGAGGGTTGTTATAAAGACTGAATGAGATATAATACAGCAAGTACTGAGTCTAGTACCAAGCACACAGTAATCCTAATCCAGAAGTACATCCTAAGGATACAACGGGTCCAGTGGTCAGAGATTTGCTTTGAGAAATTCCAGAAGTCTGATTGCTCAGTGGTAGCCAGATCTAGGAGAGGAATGTACTGGCATGGGTCCACATTCACACAATTACAGCTCATGTTCTGGTGCAAGCCCAATTCTAGTTTGATCTCTACCCTGGATTTCTTTTGGTAGCACACAATACTGTCCAGACAGAAATCACAACAACCTGTGTCTCTCCATGCTGGGACTGCCATTTTGCAGGGACAGTTAACAGCTGAGTGCTGAAGGACAGGAAGGAGCAGCCAACAGAGAACCGGTCCACTGCACCTGGCTTGGATACATACTTGTGAAATCTCCATGCTTTGGAAGGCAGTATATCCGCTTTGGTACAAAAGTTAGGAAAACAACTTTCTTAAAAATAAACAGATTCCCAAGAGATCAATGGTCTGGAAAAATTCCTCTGAGATTCTCACAGGCCCAGGATATAAACAGTAAGCAACTTTTTGGCTAACAATCGCTAATTCACAGGGCCTCCAAATATAACACATGCACATACACCACAACTCATACACATCCCTGAAGAGTTGCAGTGGTTCTGAAAATGAGGCAAAGCACACACATTTCATTACTACAGCAGGACCACCTGAGTAGTCTCCCACCGCTGAGTCCTCCACACGTGGCTGAGCCCCGGGCCCTGTCCCAGACACATGGGCCACAGCAACCCTGCCCTCTCAGAGATCCCAGCAACTAATAGAGAATCTTCTTCCTCCTAAAAACATCCCTCTTTCACATGGCTGAACATAGGAGAATTTCCCTATAGATTATTATTAGGAAGAAATGGAATTTTAAAACATCCTTCATTATTAGTTTGGGTGTATAATTCTTTTTCTTTCCTAATTTGCAAGCATGTAATTAGCTATCTACTGTTTGAAAGGCATTGTGTTAAATACTGTAAGGAAACAAAGTAACCGGATACAGAACTGCCCTCCCAACCATTATGCTCTAATAGGGGAGATAAGATTTGCACAGATAAGGTGATAATGGTAATAATAATAATAATACTTCGTTATTAAGTCCTTACTCTGGGCTGGGCACTTTACATTCACACACACTTTCCAATAACCTTGTGAAAGAGTTACTGTCCCTGCTTTACAGGGCAAGCGGAGTCTTCCAAGGCCTAGATAATTTTTGTCAGGGTTCTTGTTAACAGCTGAACTAAAGTCCATTAACCACACACATGGCGGCCTCTAGGACATAAGAATGGTGTATTATATTTCACACCATTTCTCAAAGTCAGATACCTCAACAATATTTTTAAATTTTCAATATAATCTAATTAAGAGTATCACACTCAGTCTTGGGAATGGACACATAACAAAAGACATGAGTTCCCCACAGAACCAGGACACTCTCCAGACTTTGAGACAAAACTCGTTGTCCCATGGATAGTCACGATGAGAACTTCATGCAGGCAAGAGTAAAGTGCATCTTCTGCACAGTTCATTCTTCCTCACACTAGCCCTGGGTCTTGACTATTTTCACATTATGTTAAATAACAACATTCTCCCCCTCCGCCTTCAAGTCAAGTTCCTACTCTCCTCTCAATCTCATTCGTAAATATTCTTGGACAAGCAGCCTTCTTTCTCCTTGTGGCCATGGGGGCTGAGTTCAGATTCTGCCTATTCACTTACTGCTCAACTGTTCCCAGACCTCAATGTCACAGATACCCGTAATCGAGAGATTCCAATCCTGGTGCAACTTTCTGACACATCGGTCTCGTTATTGGATTTGACATTAAGCCTGACTGGTTTACGTAGGATAAGGCCCAACACCCATGAACATTTCATATAAATCATCAGTTGAAGTTAATATAGTAATTAAGATTACATTGTATGGAATTTATCATTATCATTTCAACAAATGGAGTACAATTTTAAAAATCAGAATTTGAGAAAAACCTAAATGGTAGTCCTGGTAATGAACCAAAATGTTCCTGCACTCAATCAAATGTAGAGTACATCGTTTTCACTATTTAGTTTTAGAACGAGTCTCATACATCATTGAAATGTGTATGTTAGTGCTTTAAAAATGGATTCTTAGAAAAATGACCCTGTAATCCCTCACTCCCTTGTATAAAAGGATTATTTTATAGAACTTTCTAGACATTTGTCAACTTCACATTTAACAAACTTAACACTACAGACTGTGTCCAAGTGTGTCTCTTTTCCCCCATCACATGTTGCATTGTTTCCATAAACATATTTTACTAACCATGTTTGTTTCCCTGGATATTTAGGATGACAGAAAGTTTTTGCTAGTGCAAATGTTACCAAACTGGGCTGCGTGTATAACACTCCCAATATTTTAGATGCCCACCTGGATTAGATGCTCAGAAAAGAGATTACTCTGTCAGATGATTTGAACACCTTTAAATCTCCGGATGGAACCAGCTTATAAAGGCATTGCCTTTGTTGTGTTGCTATCTTTCAGATTCTCGCAAATTCTAAGAGGCTTTGTTGAAGGGGTGCCATCTGTTTTACAGATTCCTCTAAAGCCAACGCCCCGCTCTGAGTCAGCACAGGAGATCCGGCAATCGCACTCACCTTCCCCTCTCCCGCTGCCCTTCTGCCTGCTGTGCTGTAAGGGCAGCACCTCCAGTGACTGGATGCCGGACCTCTCCAGAATGTTCACTTCCACCATCAGCCTCCCCACCAGCTGCTGCGGACGCACGCTGATGACGTGCTCGTACTTCCCCAGCCGCCGCTGCAAGAGCTCTTCGTAACTGAGGAGGAAGGCTGCTTTGTCTTTGCTGGGAATCACAACAGAGGCTCTGAACATATCAGTCCCCTTCTCCCTGTAAGGAAAATAAAAGGGAATACAGGGATGGTCAGAGAAAGCCAGGTTCCCTCAAATCCCCTCAGGGTCCTGGCCACTCTCTCAAGAGAGTCCTTAGAAGAAAAACTAGTGTTGGGAAGAGAAGAAAAGGCTGGCACTAAAGGAAGGTTACAAAGTTTCAAGGAATACTGAAGAGTACAGAATTCAACTGTTCTTTCCTACCTCTCCTGTAGTCAGGCTTGAGGGAGCCAAGGGGGAAAGGGAATACTGAAATAGGTGAACCGCTAGAAAAGAGAGTTTTGGAGTCAAGATAGGAATTGCATTCTTCTTTTTACAGGAATGGCCAAATAAGCCTGACATCTGATGTTATTTTAAAATAGCTAAAATAGTAAGTTTTTATAGGCAGTAAAGTTTGGTGGATGTGGCTAGGGATAAGGATAAAGAGTAAAGGATTACAAAGCATATAAAAATATGAGCCATTCCAAACATTTTCAGTGATTCAAATGAAGGTTCGATGATTCAAGATGGAAGACTGACCATAAAAGGAAAGGGATAGTAAAGGATTAATCCCAGGGAATGAGTGGTAGGGGCAACCATCAGTGGGTACAACACTTCAAAACATTTTTGGAAGATGGGGAGTAGAGCAAGAACTCTACAGCTCAGACTATGGATCAAGATACAAACCATCTACAGAACATCAGAGAGATGGAAAGTTCAGGCTCAGCGTGAGATGTGAGTGGGAAGGGCACCAAACACAGGAAGGAGACCTCCACATCCATATATAAGTGAGTGATTAAGATGACAGGCTTCCTACATTCCTCTTTCCCAGAGCTAAAAAGAGACACAACTATTAAGATGGAAAAGCTTCACTGAGAGCTGGGAAGAATGACTGAAGAAAGACTGACACTTAAACCCATTATTGTAAACTCTCAAAACATCAGGTAGAGGACACACAGAAAAGGAGTGGTATTAGACAACATTAGAGGTACCATTAGCAACCCTGAATGTTATGACACTAGGGGCAATGTCTTCAAAGTTGAGACGAAAAATTATTCTCAATCTTAAACTCCATATGCTGTCAAAATATTAATCAAGGTCTCAGAAAGTTTGCCTCTCATACATCCATTCTTGGGAAGTTACTTCAGAATATACTCCAGCAAAGTGAAAGTGAAAAAAGAAAGAGGAAGATATGGAATATAAGGAGTAATAAAAGCAACCCAGAAGAAAATGAAAAGAAATCCCAGGGTAAACATTGATGACAAGGCTGCAAAGTAATGACAGTATTT
This sequence comes from Meles meles, assembly GCF_922984935.1. Classification (NCBI taxonomy): domain Eukaryota; kingdom Metazoa; phylum Chordata; class Mammalia; order Carnivora; family Mustelidae; genus Meles; species Meles meles. The sequence continues at coordinate 143,907,632 of NC_060072.1, read as the reverse complement.
CATGGACCTGGAGACACCATTCTTCCATAACTGACAGCTCCGAAACCAGGATGCAACTCCAATCAATGATACCTTCCAACTGCTGTTGGCAATAATATGGATGTCACTGCTTATAGAACTGTCATAGTAATTCATTTAGTCACCATTTCAAAAGAGTTATGTGTCTTGCTAGATGTTAATAGTGACAAATTAAGTTTTATCTCATTAGAAAAAAGAAAGATAATTAAAAAGTCCAGGAAAAACAAATGCATATGTTGTGATCCAACTGAACTAAACTGTGGCATAATTATGAACGACTTATGAATTGTAATGAAAGATAATCCTCATAAGACTCATCTGACAAAGACCACTTGGGATCCACCTGCCGTCCAACAAAGCTAGGTTTCAATAAACCTAATAAACACCAAAGGCAACATGGAGAATCTGGCCAAGCAAAGGTATATAGGATTGGGAGAAAAGTGGAGTGCAGATAAGGTTAAATGAAGCAATGTTTGGAGGCTCGAAACAAAGCAGGGCTGTGTGCAAAGTGGTTAGTATCACACTGGACTGAGAAGCAAATTCAAGGTTCTGTCCTTAGGAACTACAAAGTTAAGATAAATGTGGACTTTTGTGGCCAACGATGCCTTATCTGAAGCTGTGGACCTTGGTTGCTTTTTGTATCAAAGTAAACCCATGACTCACATCTTCCAGGCAAGAATGAGATATTCCATTCTTGCTAATAGGATTTCCAACAGCAAAGTTTCTGACAGTCTATGATTTTAAAGAACAAACTTTCTCAAAACTACATCCTTTTATTAACTAACAAAAACAGGTTCACATGTTCACACCAACTTATCTGGAAAACAGGATCATTTTTCTTCAAGGGAAACAGATCACTTTACTTCAAATGGGCTGATAGAGAGGGAAATAGAATCTTAGTATACCAAGTGGCTCTGCAGTTAATGACTTTCATGTAATCATTAAAACTCAAATACTAGTCATTGGTTTCCAATGTTTAAACTCAAGTTACAGACAAAACAAAGAAAATATATACCATTAGGGATCAGGATTTAAATGTTGGTAATTCTGACAGTGCAAAAATAAATGATCACATAGAAAAAGATGGGTACTGGGAAATGGGAAAGGAAATGTAGGGTTTCAGTGAAGGAGTGGGAATTTAAGATAGGTCTAGTCTAAGATGGTATAACACGGCTTACACTGACAAAAGAAGAGAAAAGAATGTGAAAATGTGGAACGTGGAGGGAAGGTGGGAGTGTCCTATGTATGCTAAATCCTCTTCCTTCCTGGCAGAAAATCAACAGATAATGTCTGATGTTTATCAAGAAATTTTTTTTTAAATGAGACTACCATAAGCTTTAGAGTTAGGGAAGTCGCTACAGAAAGAAATTACAGAAATATTAGAAGTGGATGTTTCTAGGAAGTGAGATCTGGGGATTCAGAGTGATAAAATGTTCCTTTTCACTATAAACCTTTCCTTCTATATTGTTAACTGTATATATTTAATTATTGACTCTATGGTAATAATAAAAAGCAGATAAATCCTTGAAGGAAGGGAAGAAAAGAAAAAAAAAGTTGGCAAAGGAGTAAGAAATGAGGCCCTTTGCTCAGGTGGATTTTAATTCCTTAACTCAATGGCACTTACCCATTATCTTCTGATGTTTTATTCCTTTTCTCTTTCACCTTATCACCATTTTTCTTTTCTCTCCCTGTAATTTCTCCCTGATACACCTTGTCTCCTATGAGCCTGAAACACAAGAGACAGCTATGTTACCAACTTGCAGTTCCAAGACAAATTCAAACGTGGATCTCATAAGCATGACAATCCTAGAAAATATTTTTATGTGACTCCTGGATGCCCAGAAAGAATGCATTCCAGACCAAGGCACTACCCTTGAGTCATTCATTTCATTCTAGGGCAATTTTACAACAGGTCCAAATAGTCAGGCTTGACCCATGGTGCCTCTGGGATTCTCCAGGAGGACATCAGATCTGTTCAAATTTCCATGAAGATTCACCAGCTTGAATCTTGCCCAGACCCAAAATGAAACCCCCCAACCACCCTACTTTGCATGTCTTTACCTCCTAGTTCAGAAGGAAAGGAGAAATAGTTTATTTTGTATATCATATAGATCACGCTATCTCATCATTCAGACCTCTAAACGCTGCCCCTTCTGAGCCACCTTCCTGATTTCTCCCTGTCTAGACAAGCTCCTCTCAGTACTACTTGCCATCGTTAAGCACTTGCTACAGTCTGAAATTATCTCATCTATTGATGTGTTTACTTACTTATTATTTTTCCCCACTGCAATTTCTGTAGCCAAGCAATGCTGTCTTTTTCATAGAAATATACTGATCACTTTGAAGAGCTCCTGGCTCAGAGTGGGCACTCATTTGTTGGAGGGAAGAAGAGAAAGACTGAGGAAAAGAAGAGGAATGGAAGATGGGAAGAAGACAGAAACAGAACCAAAGAAGAGACTGTGGAAAGGAAGAAAGGAGGAAGGAGGGATGAAAGGGAGAGAGAAAGGGAAGAATGTAAGTAAAGAAGGAAGGAGAGAGGGAGGGATGAAGTCAACCTTCTGAGTCCCATGCCATCTGCTGGGAGAATTCTCACACCCCAAGGCTGTGGAGCTCATGTCCTCTCAGGTTTACCCAGGCTACCCCACACTGACATCTCCACTCCAGGGTCTCTGACCAGAGTGTCGCTTACATAGTGATGTTGGTAATGAAAGCTGCGGCTGGAATCTGCAACTGAAATTCAATTTCCTGGTCCTCAGAAGCTCTATTCAGCATTCTACAGGAAACAGTAGTGAAGGCATAACGAGAAATAATGGTAGACTTCACTGAGAATTCCGTCATCAAGGGTTTGGTTTTCTGTTGGAATTAAAACACGCGGTATTTTCAGTGACATGTGAAAGTGCAAATCAATCATTCTGCGGTAGGTGTGAAGCTCTGTTTTCATCAGAGAAATCACCTTCAACTTGGCAGCCTTTGGCATATGATTCCTTTCTTCTTTGTCTTGCCCTGGCTTTCCCCCTCACCACTCTCTCCACTCATAAAACAACTATGGTTGGACAACCAGCTCATGAGAGAGAAGCACATCTTTTAACCTAACTTTAACAAAAGGACACAGTGAAGATTTCCTATTTAACAGAGAATACACACTGTTGAAGTAGTTTAATGAAGTACTGGAATTTTAGAAGTCAAGTATGTGAAGCATGTAATGCTTTTCTGTTATAAAATTTTAGATCACATTTACAGGATCATGAAATTGATGAACACATCAGGGCATACCTATTTCCAAACAAAATTCAATACCCACTTAGAGAAACTAGATTCCAGAGCTTTCCCATGGAGACCACAATCACATTACTGGAAAGTGGGAATCGATACTGAGCTCAAGACAGTATTTGGGGTATTAGAAGCCAGAAAAAGGAAAGTGTATGCTAATTAAATTTATCCCAAAGCCTCTGATAAGAGCTGTCGCTACATGGAGCAGATTTAAAAGCAGGTTAAAACTTTTCAGTGTATTTCTAGCCTTCACAACAGCATTCCATCCAGGTGCAGCTGAAAGCAGATGCTGAAGAAGGAAGGAAGCATTAATGAGTAAAGCAACCAGAGTGGTTCTCTAACTCCAAGAACTGGCTGAACAAGTTACAGGCACAGACTGAACATTTGTGTCCCTTGTCTTCCTGCCCAACACCACCAATGAATCCATGTGGTAAAACACTAACCACCCCCCCCATGTGATGGGACTTGGGGATGGGCCTTTGGCGGTTGAGTAGGGTTTGATGAGGTCACGAGGGCCTTCCTGATGGGGTGAGTGTCCCACAAGAGGAGACACGAAAGAGCTTGCTCTTGTTCTCCATGAGGACACAAAGAAAATGCCACACAAGTGAAAATGTGGCCTTCTACAAGCTAGGAAGACTCTGCACCAGAAAATGAACCCTGCCAGATACTGATCTTGGACTTTGCAGTTTCCAGAAAAGTGAGAAAATAAATTTCTGCTGTTTATGTCTACGGTATTTTGTTACGGCAGTCCAAGCAGATTAAGACGAGGCATTATATCTTTATGGACTTGGACACACATTCAGGGTACGTGTTCTTTATTCCCATTTCAAACATGAGAAGAAGTCAAGCTTGCAAGTTTACATATTGGCCCATCAACAGTAATGGAGAAGAGACCTGAACTCGATCCCACCTGCTCCAGAGTCCACACTCACCACCATGAGGCTAGCTGCCTCAGTGGATACATCTTTCTATCTCTGGGTCCTCAAACCCCAGCATGGTCTGCAGCACACAGCAGACTCTCAATAAATGCTGAACAGAGCCATGTTACTCTGATAGGATTCTACTTTCCCTATGGGAAGTGACCTACCTAATCAACATTTCTCTTGACTTGCATCTGGTCTCTGAACTTTCCAGCCCTAAGCTAGTTTTCAAAATAAATATAAGATGATGACCTGCTGGTATCAAGGCATATTGCTTCTGTGACACACAGAGGGAATCTAACACCCCATTTTAACAGTTTCACAGTGTGTCATTCTATTTAAACGTATTTAAATGTTGGAGACAAACCATACCTTTTACAGCAAACCACTCTAAGCTGGACAGATACTTTATACAACATGTTAGAGAGGTAGGGCTGAGCCCCCTTCAGTACAAAGCACATCTGAGAACACACGTGAACAGACTCAAGATGGAAAACTGCACAGAGCAAGGCCAGAATGGGCGAGCGCTGGACACAGAGGTCAAGGGATTATTCATCTTTGTGGCTGAACTTTTGGTCTTGGTCTCAAAAGGATAAAAACAAATGACAACAGGCTCAAGAAAAATGTTAAGAGAATGTGTATATTTCTTGGAAAGTTGGAAAAAGATAAGCACAAAGGTTCTGTAAAACAGTGATCAAGTAGGACAAAAAAAATCTAAACATATTTGAAAGATTTCTTCACCTGCAAGAGAAAAAGAAGTTCTCCAATTTGGTCTGAGAAGGAATTACATCAAACAGTGGATCTCAAGTGTGGTCCCAAGACTGGCAACATGAGCATCGCCTGGAAATCTCCTAAAAATGCAGAATTTCAAACTCCCATCTCAGACTTGCAGAATTAGAAACGCAGGGGGTGGGGCCAGAAATCTGTATTTTAACAAGGGATGCTGATGCTCAAGTCTGAGAACCACTGTTTTAAAGTAACACAAGGAGGCAGCCCTCTTCGTATTTCTTCATCTCTAAGTTAAGAGGGCTTGAATAAATCAATAAAATTATGTCTGCCTGGGCGCCTGGGTGGCGCAGTGGGTTAAAGCTTCAGCCTTCAGCTCAGGTCGTGATCCCAGGGTCCTGGGATCGAGCCCCACATCGGGCTCCCTGCTTGGCAGGAAGCCTGCTTCCTCCGCTCTCTGTCTGCCTGCCTCTCTGCCTACTTGTGATCTCTGTCAAATAAATTTTAAAAATCTTTAAAAAAAATAATGTCCACCTTTAGATCCAAGAATCTAAGGCAAAGCCTCAAGTAAGGAATGAAATGGGGTTTTAGGAAACTATTCTGGAATTTAGAAATTGATTGTAAATAGTCTCCACAGAAATCTAGTCTCCTTGGGACAATATCTGTCTCTCCAGAAGTGACTCAGATTAAAAAGAGATTCTAGACGTGGTTTAACCAAAGGCTTCTGTTAAATGATCTCGTTAAAAACATATCTACCACATTTCAGGGTTCCTGGGTGGCTCAGTTGGTTAAACGTCTGGCTCTTAATTTCAGCTCGGGTCATGATCTAAGTTCAATTTGTGGAATCGAGCCCCTCATCAGGCTCTGCATTGAGCTTGGAGCCTATTTAAGATTCTCTCACTCCCTCTGCCCCACCCCCTACTTGGGCACATGCTCAAGCTTTCTCTAATATAAAGAAATAAACCTTTAATATATATAGATTATATTAATATATATATATTAACACACACACATACACACCACATTCCAGTAAAGACAATGAAGATAAGTCAGGGGAAGGTGGTAATGATAATGACCTTAAGAGCACAATAACCCACTGGGGTTTTTTAAATTAAAATTTGTGTCTCCTCATCTTTCCAAAATGGAACCTTGAGATAAATTAAAGCATAAATTGAGATGCAGTGTTTTACTTTTACTCAGGTTTCCCTGCAAGCAGGTTTTCTTCCTAAATTATCCATGTTTCAATATATTCTTTTATCTCCAATATCCTTATATTCTTAAATATGTGAATTTGTGAAGGGTTTCAATACCACGGCACACAACTCTAATTTCTATAGATGCATTGGATAAAAAGGAGCCAATGCTAAAAAAGAAAAGAAAGAAAGAAAAATCCCCTGAACTGAGAAAATTCTAATTACCATCCACCACTTTATGTAAAATGTAAACCAATTTTTAAAAAATATCAAGTAACATATGCACATGGTAAAAACTTCAAATTACACAAAAACAAAAGAAAACACAAAGGTCTCCCTCCTGCCCTAGATCTACAGTTCTGTTCCCCAGAGGCAACACTTAACTAACAGGTTTTGGTATTATCCTCCCATAAATACGTGCTGTGTTGATTTGCTCTAATTTCATCTAATGATACAGTGTGCTCATCCTTTTGTATCTGTGCATGTTCCAATTACTTCATGCTGCATAACCGTTCTAAAACTTAGTGGTCTAACAATAGCAATCATGGCGTTTCCTCTTGTGGTTTCTGTGGTCAGGAATTCTAGAAAGACTTGGCGTGGGTGGGGGCGGTGTGCAGTCAGAAAAGGTGGCTGAGCTGGAAGAGTGAGCTCCTGAAGCATCTCGACGCTGGCTGACATTTCTCTATCTCAGCTTGTCTCAGGACCCCTCTACATGGTTCTTCCACATGGGCAAGGTCAGGCTAACTCACAGCATGGACTACCTCACACATTTGTCCGACTGATGACTAGAGGCTAGAGGCTTCATGTGTGCACATTTCCCAACATCGAGGCGGAAGCTCTATCCCCTTTTATGCCCTAACCTTGAAAGTCACATAGCATCATTTCCACCATACTCTCCTGGGCAGGAGAATTGCAAAAGTGCATTCGATTTCAAAGGCAGAGGGTCCAGACCCTACCTCAATGGGAGGAGTGGAATATCAAAGTGCCACTATCTTTGAAAAATGCAATCTGCCACTGTACAAACAAATCCCTCTCATTCTTCTTTTAATAGATGCACAGTACTTTCTTTTTATAGATGCTCTATATTTTAATTAACCAGTCCCCTATCATCCATCAAAGTTTATAATTATTTTTCCTGATTGTTTGCCCCTGCCCTCTGATTCAGCTACACCGGGGGTTGACAAACTATGGTAGGCAGGCCACAGGATTTTGTAAGTAAAGTTTTACTAGAACATAAATTCATTTACAACCATTCATCTGCATTTTGTCTGTGGCGACTTCCATGCTATAAAATAGAGCAGTTGAGTAGTTTTGTAATTGTGACAGGCTATACAGCCTTGCAAAGCTTGATGTACTTACTATCTACCCCTTTAAGTAAAAGTTTGCTGGTCCCTGCACGATTTAAACAGATAAAACCCTGGTATCATTTACATAGCTTTACTGATGGGTGTGTTTTAGGAGGAAATCTCAAATTATAGAGACCACAGACATTTTTATTTGACTTGCACAATCTTTTAAAATTTTTCATCTGGGGGCAACACTTAAAAGTTGGAAAGTTCACATGAAAGTTCACATGAAAGTCCATAATGCCCATTTGTCTCGGAATGGATAGTGGGAGCAACTCTGGATGCCCATTCCCACATGACCATGAGCTGCTGGAACTAATTAATGGCGGTTGCGGCCCTAGATCAGACCAGAGGAGCTCCCAGCTCCTCACATCTGCCAATCCCAACGACCTCATAGACACGAGGGCTGAGAGTGAGCAGCCATTTTCACTGCTTTTACTAAACTTTTTTCCTTATTCCAATCCTATTCTGCTCATCAATGTCCTCTGTTCTACTAGATTAAAAGTGGCCTCAATCTATACACCTATGTTCAGAGCAGCATTATTCACAGTAGCCAAAATGTAGAAGCAACCTGTGTCCATTAACAGATGGAGGGATAAACAAAATGTGGCTTATATGTATAATGGAATCTTGCTCAAAAACAGGAAGGAAATTCTGACACATGCTACAACATGGATGAGTTTTTTAAAGGTTTATTTATTTTAGAGAGAGCGGCACAAGTAGGGGGAGGGAGGGCAGAGAAAGAGGGAGAGAGAGAGAATCTCAATCAGACTCTGCACTGACTGCAGAGCCCAGCGCAGGGCTTGATCCCACAACCAGTAGATCATGACCTGAGCTGAGACCAAGAGTCAGATGCTTAACTGACTGAGCTACCCGGGTGCCCCAACACGGATCAGTTTTGAAGACATTAAGCTAATTGAAATAAATCAGTCACCAAAGGACGAATACTATAAGGCTCCATTTTTACGCAGTATCTATCAGGTAATCAAATTCACTGAGACAGAAAGAAGAAAGGTGGTTGACAGAGGCTGGGAGTAGAAGGAATGGGCGTTTAGTGTTTAATGGGTACAGAGTTTCGGTTTTGCAAAATGAAGATAGTTCTGGAGATGGATGGTGGTGATGCTTGTAATCGGTGTGAATGTACTTAATACCACTACACAGGGGCACCTGCGTGGCTCAGTGGGTTAAAGCCTCTGCCTTCAGCTTGGGTCATGATCCCAGGGTCCTGGGATCGAGCCCCACATCGGGTTCTCTGCTCCGCGGGGGGCCTGCTTCCTCCTCTCTCTGCCTGCCTCTCTGCCTACTTGTGATCTCTGTCTGTCAAATAAATAAAATATTTTTTTAAAAAATACCGCTACACAGGACACTTTACAGTGGTTTAAAAGGTAACTTTTATGTTGTGTGTATTTTAATACAATCACGAAAAATTGAACAAAAATTCTTTGATGACCACAAATTCTTTGCTTTTCTTGCTGCTGAGAGGTGGAGTTGAATTCATTAATCTTTGACTCTGGGCCACAGTGACCTATTGCTTTCTTCCTACATAAAGGTAGAGTGACAGTTGGGAAAAGAACTTAGCAAGTCCCCAGCTCAGAGGAGCAGAGTCAGTGCACAACTCCACCTGCTGTCCCTCCACACGAAATCTAGCTCCGGCAGCAGATGATCCTTGCCCAGCCCTGTTCTGACAACTTGGAATTTTCTTCACTTGGTGAAGAATCAAGAGTGGTGAAGAATCATCACTTTGTGACGTCATGCTGACTTGTCCTTCCTCATGACATAACTGTCAATTATCATTTCATTAAACTTAAAATTAAAATGCGACATTAGAAGACACCTGACAAAAACACTAAGATGAACCATTATGGTAAATTTTTTTGGCCTCACATTAAGATTATGCATATGGTTGAAATTTTCCACAGTATTACATCAAAAATAGGACACATAGTTTATGGGCCCAAGAGACAGACTGAGAAAAGTTTCAAGAAACTATTTGGGTTTTATTGCTTCTGCCCAGTTACTGTTTTCCCACAGGAGTCCCCACTGTTCCTTAAGCCTTGTAGCCCTTGCCCTACTGGACAGCGCCCTCAGCCTACAATCTACTAAAGCCACTTACGTGCACAGCTACCCCACACCCAAGCTGCTCATCCCTTCCCCTGCCCCTCTGAGACCATACACAAGAGCAGGGAACATGAATTATTCCTTGTATTTATTTATTTTTTGCCCATGGCTGTCAGCATAGAGTAAAACTCGAAACCATTTGTGGAATTGAATTTTCGAATCTTGAACAATGAAAGAAAAATACACATTCCCCCCAATAGAAATGGTAATAAACTCGAATTTATTAACCACTACTCTAGATTAAATCCCATGAAGGACTGGGAATACTACATGTGGATCCTTCTCTCAAGGCACTTATGATCACTATGGGAAGAAAGGGCAAAAAATAGAAAGCAACAGGGGAAGATATAGAGAGATGTACCTATTCACTCACTGCCTGGAAGACCTTCCAGAATTCAGAATAAAGAAAAATCAGTGAGGTCTGTAAAAGTAAGAAAAGGTTTTAAAATAGACGTAGAATTTGTTTGTGGTGAAGGAGTACAAAGAGAACATTTTAAAAACACAAAAGGCATAGAAGCAGGAATGAGCCTTACTTTAGCACATTCCTGGAACAAAGAATTGAACAGTTTAATTACAAAGACGGGTGCTTTGTGAGAACACTGGACAGGTACACAAGACTGTCAGGAAACCGACATGCCCAAGCCAGAGACAGAACCTGGAATGGCAGAGGTTCGTGAAAATGTCATAAAAACAAGGATATAAAATAGTTGCTTCAGTTTTTCCCAATGCACAGTTCTTAAAAATCCAACATGCTTTCCATATTTATAGTTAACTCATTATTTCATTTGGGGATGTCAACTGGAAAATCGGAGGCAAAATCAAGCCTTCCTGTGACAAAACAGTTTCTTCATTATTTTTCCTACAAAGGCTCAACAGATGGAAAAGCAGTTTGAGGCAGGGAGTGTTTTAATTAGATGCTCAAGGGACCAAAGCCTTCTGTGTGACTCATGCGAGTCACTTAACATCAAGCCACCCAGAGGATGTCCTGAATTACCCAAGATGCCATCTGGAAATTAACTGAGCAATGTTTGGTCAGAACCAGGACTCTTCCAGAAGATTAACCTTTTGTTGTCTTATTCTGGTCTGACGGTTCTCTAGTGACCATTAGAAGAAATCACTTTGGAGATGGCAGAGACCCTTAGAAAACAGGTAACTCAGCATCCCCTCACTTTATAATGGAGAAGGCTGGCGTTGGGCTGTCGGTGGACCCTGGGTCCAGAGACCTTCACTGCACCTGCATGTCTCTCGTTTTTGAGAAAAGTAACCCAGCCCATGTTGTTGCTACATGAAGCAGAAGACTTTCAGACAAGGCACCTCCCTAGGGACTGTTTGCTACCTGGGTGACACAATTTCACTTCCCCATAGACAGAGGGTAGCATCAGCTCTGAATTGCCACTTGTGCTAATACATTCTACTGAGCAACCTTTCATGATGATCAGAGGAAAGGAAACAAGATACAATTATCACCTTGACATAGAGAAAGAAACCTACACTATACACCTCCTAACAAGAGAGAAACCACGATGGCTGGAGTCGCAACAAAGGCGACAGACACATACGTAGCCCCCAGTCAGCTAACAACACCCAGCACCGTGCGGGCTGACTGTATTTTCTATTTTCTTGTCGCTCTGGCATTTGGGGCCTTGCTCTTCAAGAGACTCTCCTTCCCAGGGCAAGCTAATCCCTAAAGACAGCAAACTCCTCCTGTGTGAGCCCGCCTTCGACACACAGCTCACCTGTCCAGAGCCCACACTCCCAGCCGCCCCCTTGGTTAAGCTCCCACACACCAAGCCAAGGTATCCCTTTCCCCAAATCACCCCAGAGTTAGATCACAGACAACCGGAAACCAGCATGGTGTTGCCTGTTCCTAGGGACCAATGAGTATAAAGTCCCTCCTTTGTGATGATCAGTTCCAGGTCTCCACGTCTTATCAAAACGGCTTAAAACATCCTCCAGATACAGATTTTAGAACACCTCCTACGCAGAAGAGGCCAAGACCTGCTCCTGCCCCTAAGAGGTTAAGTGATGACAGCGAAAACCAGGTCACTCTCTGTCGAGGACCACAATACTCAGATACAAAGATAGCCCCTGCTTCTTAAAATACAAATTTTCTTTGTGTCTGTGTTGCCAAAGAGTGTCATAAAAAGGGTATCCAGTTAATTCAAAAGAAAATCAAGCAATCCCTGTGGTTCATGAGTTGGCAGTGAGAGGAGAGGAACAGCTGTTGCCGTCCACATTCTATTCATTAGTTAGAGAACATTTGGAGACCTTCAAATTAGTGTGGACAGCTAGAGCATAAAACATAAGGAGATTCCCAGGATAAACTGAAACTACAGAGACTGACCACAGTCAGATCACACAAGGCCTTACATGTCCTTGGAGTCTATCCTATAGGTAACATGGAGGCACCAAAGACATGTGCAAAAGGGAAGGAAGCATCAGGTCTACTACTGGGAAGATCATTCTAGTACCAGCTGGATGTATAAACAAGGTTCATGGTATAAAAGTGTAATGCATGTGAAAGTAAGACTTTTAAAATTCTTAGAGATGTCTGAGAAAATCCAAATGATTATATAAATCATATAATTTTATACTTCTATACATATATAATTATATATAAATTACATTTAAATTATACTATATGTTATATATAATATATACCATATAAATTATATATAAATTATAATAAAATTATAATTTAAATTAAAGTATATATAAATTATAATAAATATATAAATTATAAAAATTATATAAATATTCTAAGTCTAAGGGTCAAGAAAATCTTTGAAACCAAAACCAAAAACTCAAAGGCTAAAAAGAAAAGATGAACTCATTTATTACTAAGGAACTTAAAACTTCTACATGAAAACATACCATAAACAAAGTTAATCAATAAATGAGACATCAGGGTGGGGGGGATTCTTCTAATTCAGAAGACAGTGGCTCTCCATACAAAGATCTCTAACATACTGATCACTGGGGGATTAAAGACATAATAGAAAGATGGGTATAGGACACACACACACACACAAATAATTCACAGAAGAAACACTGTAAATGGCCAAAAATTGTATAGGAAGAAAAAGTCTAAATTCCTAAGTAGTCGAGCAAATGTTAGTTAAAGGAACAATGAGACAACACTTTACATCTAAGAGACTGACAAGCCAAAAAGAGGGATTATATGTTTGCTGGCAGAAATGTGCGTATTTATCATTGCTCATAGAAATGAAATTAATAAAGACAGTATTAGGAGCAATAGTACTCAAAAGTGGTCTGACAGCTATCGAAATGTAAAATGCCCATGCACCTCTGATTCAGCAATCTTTCCTCTGAAAATCTAGGTCATAGACTAAAAAGCACCCACATAATAGAATAAACAAAAAAACCCTCCTGCAGCATTTTTTACAGGGGCCAGAAAACTGAAGGCAAATCGAAAGCTCATCCGCAGCCGAATGCTTAACAAATTATAGTGCGTCAACTACGGAGAATGTTTTTCACCACCTAAAAGAATGGATACAGTTAGGCCAAGTGACATATGATTGATTGAAAATAATAAGAAATGGAATAAAAGATCTGTCCTTGACAAGGCAGTGTGTGTGTTAAGAGCACACACAGGAGCCAAATGGGGGACTCAAATCCTGGTTCTGCCTCCTCTTCCCAAACGTGTAGTCTTGGGTGAGTTAGTCAATCCCTCTGAGCCTCTGCCTTCTCATTTCTAACACCTCAAAGAACTGTACAGAAGTGACTGAGTATGACACGGGCGCACTTAGAACAATGCCAGGCACACAGCAAACCCTCGGCCAGCCTCAGCTGTCATTGTATGATCCCACTGTTTGGCAGCGATGATCAGAAATCTCATATATGCCAATGTCTCTGTTTCCGCCGTCTTCTGGCATGTTCTTTTTCTCAGTGGCACTGGTCATCTTCTCTGTTACTAATACACTTACCATTTATTTATTCACTTTGTCTTTGTTGTCTATTTCTGCCCTGATTCAGAATTCAAGGTCTATGAAAGACAGGGTCTTTAGTCTGTCTTGTTCATTACTGTCTTCAGCATTGAAAAAAGTATCAGTCGGTATGAATGCATGCATGAACGAAAGAAAACGTGTACAGGTCTTTCCGGGAGACTACTCTCCAGGAGTCCCTGGTATTTCTGCACACTTTTTTGAGCAGAGGCTCTACCTTTGTTCTGAATTGTCTTTTCAAGGATGTTTGAATAGTGAAAAGCTCTGGAAGAGGTGGGATCTCCCTCCAGAGCAAAGGGGAAGCTGGTTTCATATCTAGAATGATGAAGAGAACGTGCCCATCAGGTCCCAGGAATGATACAAACATGGGCTCTCCCGCACGGCTATTCTGCGAGCAGTGATCACCCTCTGTCTCTGACCCAGGAGTCTCCTGTGCGCTGCTGGCATCCAGGCAATGGCCGCAAACCCTGTCCTTGGCTTGCAAGTTGGGGGAAGTCCAGATTCTTCGCAATTCTTGACATGTTTATGTTTGTCTATGGCTGTCTGTGATTATGTGAACGTGGAGACAAACACCGAAGAATGATTATGAGGTTAATAAACCTGGGAGGATCGGGAGAAGAAAGGGGGAGGGAGAACCAAGCAGGGACTAACAAGAATACAACTTCGCAGCCCGACAAAGATGGTAATGATCGTGACATGGGTCACGGTAAAGCTAGAATGGACTCAGACACTGCCCACGTGTAGAGAGGCCCTGGAGGGATGCCTAGCCCCTGAGAACTGCTGCCAAATCCACATCCCAGGCCTGAAGGCGTGTTCCCACATTCTGATCCGTCTCTCCATACACAGGGGTAAGGAAGAAGGAGACTGGGTCAAATAAGCTCTTCTACTTCCTGAACGCACGCCCAGATTCCAATCTGATAGCCTCCAACACACACGGAGAGCCTTGCCCAACTCCATTCCATGGAGCTGTAGAGGACCAAAGCGAATTCTTTGCTTACTTCAGTTGTTTACTTCACTACAAAGCCTTTATTTCTCATGTAAGAATGCCATAAAAAGTACAGGTTATTTAAGCTTTTTCATTTTTTGGAAAGGCTCTGAAACCCCATTCTTTGTCCTTAGAGCCCTACTGAAATAATCAGGTCTCTTTCCAGAAAGAAAATCCCGTTCAAGCAAGCCTTATAAAAGCTACGCTGTGTAATGTCGGCATTCTTCTGTGAGCAACTGTACAAGCTTTGGAGGAGCCGCAAGTGAAAGCAGGGCCTGGTTCAAAATATACAGAGTAGTGAGGGCGCAGACACGGAAGCTGTCCCGGGAATATACATACCAGCCTTTGCAACAGTCGGGCTTGCCTTGGCATCCTGAGTCCAACCTACAAGGAGAAAAGAGTCATGAAATAGGATTGGGAGGTCATTGTGAAATGCATTACACAAGGGGGTTAAAATCAATTCAAATTCACAGAGGAGACAGTGCACCCTAAAAGGTAGACTGGACCTTCGATGAAGGAGCCGTGGGCCCGGAGATGGAACCCACCCCCCTCTGCCCCGGTTAACTGCTTTGACTATGATGGCGCTATCTCATCACCTGCGTGTTCTTCCACGTGTCAGAGGAGCACGAAATGATAAGAGCAAAGAATTCATCATAATATCTGTACTCCATTTTATTCTATTTCTGCCTTGAAACTCTTTGCTATTGTGCCTCTTACAGTGAGTAAATGTATTCAGTTCTACTCTGAGGGGCTCGGTTATTCAATTCAAAACTTTTGGAAACTGCAAACAAAACTGAACTTACCTTCAATTTTCTTACTGTGTTTTTTCTGGTTATTTAAACTATACTTTCCCACATGGGGAGGAGGGTTATGGAAAGGTGATAAAAATCCTTATTTTAAAAAATTTGTATTAATGGACCAGCCACTCTGGACTAATGTAAAAGTCCTAGCTGGTGGCTGAACATTATTCATAGAAAATCACTGTCCAAATATTGCTGGGTAATAAACCATCCTTTCTGGAGGCCAATATGATAATGTTGATCAAAAACTTGAAAAATGTGGTCTTTATGCGGATGTTTTCTTTCTTAACAGCTCAAGGTTGTGTAACTTACAAACAATATAATTCATTCACTTAAAGGGCACAACAATGTTTTTTAGTATAGTCAGAGTTGTGTACCCATCACCACCATCAAATTAGGACATATTTACTAGATCAAAATGAAACCCCACACCGTTTACCTGTCACCTGTCAACCACTAATCTACTTTGTCCCTGTGGATATGTCCATTCTGGACATTTCAAGAACGGAATCACATGATATATAGTCTTTTATGACTGGCTTTTTTCACTTAACCTAACCTTTTAAATTTGTCCCTATTGTAGCATTTATCAGTATTTTGTTCCTTTTCGTGTCTAAATAATACTTCATTGTACAGATATAACACATATGTTTATCCATTTGCCAGGTGAGGTTCAGGTTTTTTCCAGTTTTGGGCTATTATGAATAACATGAAACTTATATAAACATTCACATGCAAGTCTCTGTGTTAGACATAGATATCCAGGAGCAGATTACCTGGATCATATGGTAAATTTAAGTTTCACTTTCTAAGAAATTGCCAAACTGATTTCCAAAGTGGCTGCAACATTTTTCCACTCCCTTTTAATTTAGAAATTCTACTTACAGAAGAATACTGTAAGAGAAAAAAGTAAGATAATTCTTTGGAACTTTTAAAACAATTGTTAATAATTAGAAATAGCCTAAAATATCTTTAAAAAGAGGTTCGGTTCAGTATATTATTCAGTATAATCAGTATATTATGATACATGGATTAATTACATGGCTATAGAAAATAATGATGTGTGGGGCACCTGGGTGGCGCAGTTAGCTAAGCATAAGCCTCTTGATTTTGGCTCAGGTCATTATCTCATGGTTGTAGGATCGAGCCCCGCATCAGGCTCCCCACTCAGTTGAGAGTCTGCTTTGGATTCTCTCTCCCTCTCCATCTGCCCCTCCTGCTCGTGCTCTCTCTCTCTCTCCCTCAGATAAATAAATAAATCTTTAAAAAGAAAAGAAAAGAATGGTGTTATCTGTGTTTACTGGCATCAACAAGCATTCACTTTACTGGACGTCAGTGCTGTCCACCAAATATTTCTCTAGCTGTCTGCCAGAAGTATTGCGTTATCTGGGCCTGTTGTGGGAAGGCAGATGGTCATGCAACCAGCTCCGCCAGTAAGTTAGGAATGTAAGTGGCATTCGTCACTTCTGGATCAAGTGATTGAATTATGGATGCATGATCCTGCAGAACTGTTTCAGCTTTCTGGTACAGTAATTAGCAACGTTTGATCCACCTTGGGTGGATGGTTGTATGAGCAAGAAGTCAATGTGTGGTGTTTAAGAACCTGAGATTTTTAAGACCTTGTCACCACAGAATAACCTAGCCTATCCTGATTAATATATCCATGACACATTTCAAGTGACTATATCTGGTAACAAAACCTTACAGTTAATATGATCTAATTTTTGTAAGCGTAAGTGTTTGTATGTGTAGAATGTACACCACAGTGCTAATGGCTGCCGCCTTCGGGTGGCTGAATTATTTTTCTTTAAGCTTCCCCAGATTATCTGAGTTTTTCACTTAATTAACACATTTTACTTCCACAACAGAAAAGGAAACAATACAGATATCTCCATTTGGTAAACTAAAGTCAAAACAGTAACTGTTTTAATCTCTATCCTCCCTTGATCTCCCCTGGGCGGGGGGTGGAACACACACACACACACACACACACACACACACTATGGTATATACACTATTGTAAACTATCGTTATAAGTGATTACAGAGAGCCTCCTATTCTATAGAACATGGAACAGGAGAGATAGTACAAGATTTAAAACCCGCCACCCTGAGTCCAAATGAGAACCAATTAGTAGGATGATACTGGTTTCTCTCAGATGAGGTGTTCTGCCTGAGATACTGACCACAGAAAGCCAGAATAAGCATTCGGAGCAAGGTCTCTGCCAGCTCTGCTGGTTCACGTCGGGCCTTTCCCTTCCTCAAATTGTGGAATAGGCTGGGGACCGCTTAACAGCTAAGGTCAGAAAGAAAGCCCAACCTCTCTCAGGTATTAAGATCTGCGATTGATCTCAAGTATTTTCTTTGAAGTTTCCTCCTCTGTAAAATAGCTTTTCTAAGAAAATAAACAAGCTTTAAGGAGAACATGAGAAGTTGGTTTTTCATTTTTGAGATGACTATCTGATGTCTCAGGGGATCGCTATGGCAATGCTTCAGTCCGAGTTTAAAAGAGACTGAACCAGAATCAAAGCTTCTCAGTACAGAGAGAGTCCTGGTGCCAGCTAGGACTGGAACTGGAAATGACACCGATGTCGTCATCTTTGGTTTTAGTTAGGAATTCCTGATCCTTTTTATTGTCCAAATGTTTCCCAAAGCCTCACAAGAATTTGGGAGTAGGGTTTCAGGAAAGATATGGAACTGACTCCTGTCTATTGTCAAGGGCGCCGTGAGTAGTAATCTCGAGAGCTCGGGGCTCCAAATCACGGACTTCAGAGAGGGCCCAAATAAAATTCTTTTCTACTACTGAGCCGAGCTTATTTCTTCAGATTTGGAACAGAAGATGTCCAGGCCACAATTTTAACGGAGAAATGTAAACCATGATCCTTGCCATCAAGGACCATACTATATGACTCGAAAGAAAGAAACGTACTCATGAAAACTTAATAGAGAGGATAGTTTTCATAAGTTACAAAGGAAATGGAAAAAAGCGGAGTTCGCTATGCCCCTGAGCAACCGTGAGAGGCTCTACGTTGGAGGTACGGCTAAACCAGTGGTGCAGGCATTGCCGGAGTGGGGTGAGAGAACAGGAGAAACTGACGAAGCATCAGGTTCAATACAGGAACTACGCTGAGAAATAGCTTCAGAGGTCTACCACCGCCTCTCCAACTCGAATGGACAAAGCAGCATTCACTACCAGGAGGGAGAGGGTTGTTGAAGATATCCTTTGCACAGAAAATGTAGCAATGCCACTGTCGGGGCTGTGGAGTCTAGAACCTTCCATCTACATTATCAGTTACTCCAGCTCTCAACGAAAGATGGTAGGCATTGCTTAAATACTCATAATTTGAGTGACAAGGGCTGTATTCTCCCCTTCAGATTTATCACAGCGTTGGATCACGATTAGAGGAGAAGAGAAATACTCTTAGAACATTCCAATAAGTCCATAAATGGGAAAGAGCATGGGAAGAGAGGAAAAGAATGAAACCTAATTCTAACCCAGGTGAAAGAAACTTAGAATATGCAGAAGACAGACATTCCCTCTTGGCAAGGATGTGGTAATGACCCATGCTGATTGAACAGAGATGTCTGGGTCCCGTAACAGATCCAAGGGATGCTGCGTTTGGGCCAGCCTTAGCCACACCCCCATCAAGGGACAGAAGTGATGAGTTCCTAAAGGGCTCTGTACTGGGAACCTACCTACAAGTTGGCCCCTATTCCCCTGGGGGTGTTCTGATCTTGAAACCAAGAACCAGGAGCTCAGGAACCAGGGCCTCAGAGATCTGCTAGAGGGCCTAACACGAAACCTAGGGCCCGTCACTGCAGTCACCACCTGTCACCTGGGCTGAGAACAATTCATCGGGGAAGATTCCTGTCTGGGTAACTCGACACGGCTCGCACAAGTTTTATTCCTTCGGAGTAATGTTGACGCAGGATGTTTAGCTAATGACCATTTGGAATTCGGGGTGCCCATAGCCTCAGCCATGGCAGAAGAAACTTCACTTTTGGGCTACAATTCCCAACAATTTCCAGGTAAGTTTATAAGAAAAAAAAAAGGCAACTGGACTTAGGCAAGTTACCTTCTTCACCTGCAAAAAACAAGAGAATTGGACTTTGCCTCTAAGAAAACAAGGAGGAGATTTAGGAACCCTGCCCCCCCAAAAAGCTTAGGTCTCCGTCCCATGATTCCATCTTCCTAAATGGAACCAGCCAGCCAGTCGTTAGCTACAGAGAGCCAGCTGGGGTCTCTGACAGGAACCTCACAGCAAGAAGGCAAGAATGCTTTCAATAGAGCATCTTAGGTATGGGAGAGATTGCTGGGTAGGAAAATGAAGTCACATACAGATCACGGACCCGGTTCTCAATACACTGTCTCCTTCCTCCTCCTTCTACTCAATGAAATAAGAGATGGTTGGCTGGGGAGTGGGTAAATCTCTGGACTGTCTCCCACAATATCCTCCTTTCCATTCATCTGGCGGCTCCTTTTTAACCATCACACCCAGGCCCATAAAAGTAGACAGTCCTGAGTGGTCTGGAGCTCACAAAATCTTTTAGTGACTTCACTTTTTAAAGAGTTAAGAACAAAAACAAAAACAAAAAAATTGTTGTCTTGATTCTTGATTTGTGTTTCCAAATGCGGAGGTCTGGTTCTAAGTGGCGGATTATAAAAAAAACTAATATTCCAGAAATTCTCAATTCAGGTTATCAGAAACGTATCCCCACAATCAATGTGGTATCCCAGGCACATATTGAACACTACCCATATGCCGGGAGCCGCAAATGAAAAGCACACTGAAACAAATTCTACTATGTTATAAATAGAAAAGTGGCTTGGTCTTGGAGGAGTCTGTAAAGCCCAGCCTTGGCATTCAGCACACCTGGGTTCTAATCCAGACTCTGCACGTGTCACTCTGGTGTCACTCCCCCTGGGAGAACTTCCCTGCTTCTCCTGGAAAGGAAGCACGCTGAGACTCTCCTTGCGGTGGTCGTCAGAGATTTAAGCAAGCGGTCCATAAACAATGAAAATAGCTAATATCACTTTAGTGCTTACTGAATGCATGTATTTCATGTGAATTAACCCACTAAATCTTCACAGCAACCCGAAGAGCAATAGTGGATTTATTATTTTATTATTATTTAGAAGCTAATAAAATGGAAGTGTCAGGATCCCTCCCTTACATAGTCCCTCAACAACGGCTGATGTCTGTGGTGTCTGTCAGCCCGTAAACAGGCGGCCTGTGTTGTGATCTCTTTATCGTCCTAAATACATGTTCACTTCAGCACCTAAATTTTGTAGTCCTAATTGGATATTCTTTTTCTTCAAAGAGGGTCCTACCAATGATGTAAACTTTACTTGCCTCTAAAAACCTAGATCCACCCCCTGCCAATCAGAGTAATAATTCTGTCTTGTAGATGATGAAATGGAGACCCAGAGAGGTTAAGTTACTTGCCCATGTACACACAGTCAGTGCTGGGACACCCAGAGAGGTTAAGTTACTTTTCCAGGTACACACAGTCAGTGCTGGGACGCAGATTTGAACCCAGGCAGTCTGGCTCCCCCTGGGGTGCTCTTCACCATATTCTCCATTGCTTCTCACTATTTTTACACAGAGCCGCTAGTGAACTCTCCGGGATATTAGGAACACTCAGTCTATTAGTGGCTGTCGCTATTCTGTAAATTAAAAACTGTTCTTGTAGTAATAGGAATACAACCCTATCCCAATTTAAGAAAACAGTATCAATCTGAAATTTAGGAAAGAGATAATCTGGGACAGGTTGGTTTTATACAAGAGACTTCCTTTTTAATATTAGTTTCCTGAAAGATTCTTTTAAAGCAGTATTATTCTACGTGTGGTCACTGGGTCATCTATTTCAGAATCACCCAGCCCCCCCCCAACCCTAATGAATCTAAACTGATGGGAGTCTGTGTATTTTTTTTTTTAAGATTTTATTCACTTGACAGAGAGAGGGAAAGAGAGCACAAGCAAGGGGGGGGGGGCGCAGCAGGCAGAGGGAGAAGAAAGCTCCCCACTGAGCAGTGCTCGATATGGGGCTCAATCCCAGGACCCTGGGATCATGACCTGAGTCTAAGGCAGATGCTTAACTTACTGAGCCACCCAGGGTATTTGATGAGCTCCCTGAGTATCATTTTGCATACCAAAGTTTGAAGACCACTGTTGAGAGCAGTCCCTTGCTATGGGTAATACTATCTACAAATGGAGGGAAGGGCCAGAAGGGAGAAAGGAACTTGAATTTAAGGTGTTATTAGTAATACTGCCAATTGAAGGTAAGCAACAAGTAAGTGACAATGCAAGCTAATAGGTGTGTTCCTGGGCACTGAAATTTACATGAAATTGACATACTCATTTACATTTATAAATTAAGTTTACATGTAATTTTGAAGACCATAATTATGGAGAGTCAGCACTAACGCCATCACCAGGTACTGTTTGCAGTTTCAATCTTCAAGATTCTTTTAATTAAGTAATTTCACCATCCCCATTCTACAGATGAGTGAACAGAGACTCACAGACATTAAGTAACTCTCCAGGAGTGTAGGGCCAGGGTTTGGACCCAGGAGGTCTGGTTTTGGAGCCTGTGTTCTTAAATCGTACATTATTCATTCTATCTCTCTCTCTCTCTCTCTCTCACACACACACACACATTGTTGCTTTTTGTTTCTTTTTTTAATAGAGATAAAAAGGTAAAATTTGCAAACATTCATAGAACTTCATATCTTGGGAATTTTTGTCTGAGTCATTTTCAAGATGTGTAAATAGCGCTATGGTTTGAAGGCAGCATGAAATTGCTAAAACAGGCCAAAGCCATGTTATTCTATGCAGGAGAAGTTTAGTGTGAAGCTTACTTGCACTGGCAGATGTTGGAGCTTTAATCCCTCCTCCTAGCTCATAAACAGAATCCTTGTTTCGGTTCCTCCCACACTTTCCTCCCTCCGCCCCCCCCCCCAAACTTTCAAGCTCTTTACCCCAAATTCCTTCCCTCTGTGCTTCAGCAGCCCAAGCCTGATGGCAAGAGCGAACGTAAGTGTTGCCACTGTACCAAGCACTTTAGGAGTGTTAACTCTTCAATCCCTTAAAACCCTATTATTTCCCACAGTTTCTGGACCCAATGCGAGCCCTTTCCCCACCTCCACCTCTCACCCTCCCCGAATCTGTCCTGGTTATTCCTCCTGACGACCCTATGTGAGAAGGACCCTTTCTTTCATTGTGCAGAAAGCACATCCCTGAGCAGAGTCAACAAGAGAGTAATCGTCTTCCGGATGCGCTCTTCAAAGCGAGCTGCTGGAGAAAGGGGAGGAAAAGTACGCCTACTTATCTCTTGTTCCCATCATCTGAAACATGCTTTTTTTTTTTTAAGATTTTTTATTTATTTACTTGACAGACATAGATCACAAGTAGGCAGGCAGGGAGAGAGAGAGAGAAGAGGAAGCAGGCTCCCAGCTGAGCAGAGAGCCAGACGTTGGGCTCTATCCCAGATCATGACCCGAGCTGAAGGCAGAGGTTTAACCCACTGAGCCACCCAGGCGCCCCCTGAAACATGCTTTAAGCTAAACGATTTTATGATGCATGTGGAAACAGTACCAGGATATGCCTACTTTAACTGGGACACAGCCGCTCCCCCCCATTGATATTTTGGTCAGTTTGTTTTTTATTTTTCAAAAAGCTTTTCCGTTCCTCGGGCATGGCAGTGAGATCTCCTACTTGCGGGTTCATCCACCTGTGAGCTGAGCCCTTCAAAACACAAACTCCCGCAGATGCACAGGCTGCTAACTCCGGTAAGTGGGCACCGGGTTTTTGGTCCTCCCGGACCATCAGGCCACCTTTGAACTGCTAACCCACTGATAATAGCCTGATGGGAAAGTCAAGTCCCCCTGGTTTTCAGATGGGGAAAGTGGAGGAGAGTCTGCAACTTCTAGATTGTGTTTTTCTCCGAACCGCTAGGAACAACAGCAAAAACACACCATCCCATGCGTGCATCTTAAAGGAGAAACTTTGTAACTAGCTTGGGCTCGCTCTCAAAACTGAACACCATCAACAACAGGAACCAAGATTTGGTTCTGCGGGGCTTTCAAATCCCAGACACAATTCTGCGGAAAGTTCACCATCCAAACTCTCGCCAAGAGTGCCCAACAGATGGGGACGCTTGCGAGCAGAAGGTTGGGGAACGGAGAGAAGGGGTGACGATGTGACGGGAGGCGGGGGTGATCCCTCCCTTCCCTGTGTCCAGGAGCCATTCAAGGGAGTCTGTCCAACAGCCACGCGCCCGAAGAAGGCGGCGGGAAGGAGTGGCAGCCCGGACCCGGGGCCATCTCTAGGTCCTCCCACTTCTACTTACTCGGTCAGAAGTGTCATCCCGAGTCCGCGCGTCGTCCAGAGACCCCGCGCAGAGCGGCAGCCCCAGGCACAGCCCCAGCAGCAGGAGCATGGTGGGGGCGAGGGCGCGGCGGTGCACTGGGACCAGGCGGGACGCGCGCGGGGGACAGCTCCGCGGTTCCGCGGCTGCAGACGTGCTCCGCCCCGCCGCCCTCCGGGCCCCGCCCCCCCCCCCGCGCGCCCCGCCCCCGGCCCGCCCCGCGTCGACCCTGGTCCCAGTAGGGTCCCTACTGCCCCAGGGAGAGGCTGGGCAGGCCAGGCCCCACCCCCCGCCCGCAGCCCCGCTTGCCACCGGCTCTCCTCCGCGGCCCGCCCTTCAGCTCTGCCTTGTGCAGCCACCTTCAGGGCTTGGGACATCTGCCACCGGACCCCCAAATCTTTCTCTCCTGCAAGGTGTGAAATGCTTTTTATGGGACTGGCTTCAATTCCTGCGGCAGGAGGATGTGGGAGTAGCCGGCCTGACCCTCAGTACACAGCCCACCCCCCCTCACCTGCTCTATATCCCGCCCCCCCAACACACCTGCTGTGTATACCACCACGTTCCCCTCACCTGCTCTAAATACTACCCCTTCCCTGCTGTATATACCCATACCCCCATCCGTTCTACCTACAACCCCGACCCACTCTATATTCCACCTGCCCTCACCTGCTGTGTATACTAACTACCACCACCAATCCCCTCCTGCCAGCATAAAGCCAACATGAGACCAGCTTACTTCTGCCCAGAGAGCCGCACATGCCTCCGGACATCCTGCCTTCATGCTTAGAAGCCAAATCAAGGGACGCTAATTACTAGTCTCCTGCAGAAAGTACCAGCAATGTTGTCCCCTGTTATGCAGTGCTGGCCCAAGGGGGCAGAAGAGGAGAGGCTAGCACGGCACCGTGTAGCAGTATTTCTAAGGCTTTGGTTATTAATCATGGAAATGAATATCACTGTGTGTTAGTTACAAACCATTGGTGATATTTTGTTCAGCCATAAGAATTATTGTCTGCCAACCGTCCACACGCCGATTTTACACCCTGCATGGTCTTTTTATCTGCTGGACACACAGGGTTGCTAGAGCCACTTGCTTATTTTAAGTTTCAAAAACCAATCGCTTCAAAGACATTTTCTGTCTCTCTAGGAACTGCCTCTAAATCCATGAGCTGAATGAGAGTGAGAACCGGACCACAAACTCGATGGCCAAGAACAGAAAAGTGGCTCACTCAAATAATGGCACATCCATCCTCTGGAATATTATGCAGCCACTAGATAAGAATCACAAGGTCTGCGGAAACATGAGAAATGTCTACAGTGTAATCTAGAGCAAAAAACCAGATTACATAACCCTATCAACAGTATGATTATAATCGATAAAAATACAGACTCACGGACATCAGAACTAGGGAAAGAAAACATGAAAAACAAAAAGAATGGGTGTTTATGGTGAGAGCTCTTCTTAAAATATTTTATTTATTCTTATTGAAATGCTATTTGTTCAACAAAGACATTAGGAGAGGAGGGAGAAGCCGGTTGCCATTGTAAAAGAAAGGAAAGAAAACCCTTGTCTTTAGCAGTTAATCATTTCCACCCCTAACCACTAAGTGAAACACACTCAACCAGTAGGAAGCAACAGTAGCTGGTCCAGCGAGATTTTACAACCAAATCCCTAGCAAGGGAGAACTCTGAAGCCGGTTAAACGATTATTTTTAGTTCTTCGACATAAATTCACCATGAGGTTGCCAATGTACCCCGCACGGAGACTGACGCAGGAACGTGGCAGCATAGGATCGTGTGCACACCCTCCCCTCTTTCTAACTAAGGAGGACAGTCCCCAGTCTTCTGGAATCAGAGCTTGCCTAATCTCCCCACCCCCCTGAAGGAAATACCTACTTGTGAATGGAAAGTTGAATTGGAACAAAGCCCGGTTCTTTGAAAGGGGACAACAGCAACTATGATCTCAATCCTCTAAGAGAGCTGGGACTGCCTCTTTGTCTTCCCCTTCCTACTGCTTCCCTCTGTCTCAACTCTCTTTTTTGGCCTTCTATCTGCTCTTTTCCCAAATCTGTCCCAACTGGTTTCTGCTGAGGTCCAATGTCAAGGAACAGTTTTCCTTTCTTCATCTTGTAGGACTCTCCAATTCTACTGTATGCCATGGGGCTGGGGCTTAAGATGTTCAATTTAAGAACAGCTTTACCAGTGGGATCAGAAATTCCTTGCAGAAAAGCCTCTCCCACAAGTTCTAGTGCTGTGCTAAACGTATGGTTAGCACCTAATGAACATCTGATGAAGGAAATTAGGAGACGCAAGGCTTAGGGGTGGGAGCCTGCGCTGGCTGTGCCGGGGATGAGGAAGGTTGGGCTATAGTCCCAACTTGGCCACTATCTAGCTACAGGACTTGGGAAAGTTTCCGAAATTCCCAGTATTTGCAAATGATAATAGTCTTTAATAATGGGTTTCTTTGTGACTTGTGAGCATCAGCAGGACTGAATAGGGACAGTCTTTAAAAGCTAGGTAGGTGTAATAAAATTAAGACCCAGTGAAAGTTTTCCAAAACTGTTCACAAACATAGGCCATGATTTATATTGACCTTGTAAATAAGGATAAAAAAATTAACTGTCCGCCCAAAAAAGGGGCGGAAAATTAATATAACAAAATAATTTTAAAATCTAATTAATTAATTAACTATCCCCACAAACATTTGTCTTTTGAAGTGATGTTTCTCACTTCATCTCGAGAGGAGCTGGTTTTCTACTTCGAGACTACCAAGCCCTTAGAACCTCAGAGCTCAAAGCACAAACCTCAAAAGACCGTAAAGGACATCTAGCGCCCTCCGGATTTTTCCACCGAGACACCTCACAGTCTTGCCTAGGACCTCACTCCATTAGAGACAAGCCTCTGGCAAGGCCCCAGGTGTTCACTGACAGAATCTAGCAAGGAGCTCGGCAGCAAGGGCTGCAGAAAGCGGGACTAAGAAGAGCTGCCTTGCCCAGGTCAGAGAGGGCCTCTGTGCCAGCTCTTGCTAGGAAATGGCTCCCTGAGTAACTGAAGGGTGGGCCGAGGGTCCCAAAATTTTAGCATCAGAATAATTAAAATTAGGAGCTTTCTCTTGCTCTCCCACTTGAGACCGCCCACCGATGGCTAAGCCTGCCAGGGCAGAGACTGAAGAGGAAAGGGTGCATTGTCCATTCGTTCTCTTTTCCTCTCCCTTGAATGTGTACCCTGAAGCCCCAGGTTCCTCTGTGTAACTGTTCGGAGATTCAAGTCCTCCCCAAGTCCTCTGGGCTCCCCCTTCGGTCCCTCCTTTGCCCCATGCTCCTTTTTGAGTGTCTATGAGGCCATTGTTCTAATCTGGGTCATCTATTTCTTCCTCCCCCTGCCCCCTCTCCCTGGTCTCACCTTTTTATCTACTTATATGGCCTTGTTGGTTTCTTGGACCCCTGACAACTTTGCATAGTTGCTACAGTTTCTTACAACCTTGGCTTTTTTTTTTTCTTCCCTTAATCAAAAAGCCTAGGGAGGAAATGGATTCCCTTCAACTTTGGCTCCATATTTCTCGGGATATCTTGGGAGTCTAGTTACATCCACTTTTTACCCATTTTACCAACCACTGAGTTTTACCCAAGGAGACGATCTGGGGAAGCAGAAATAGAGAATGCAGTTTTCTAATTTCTTCTGATGATGACTTGCTGAATTTATCAACTAATCACGAAGAGTAACACATCATATTTTATCTTAATACGGTTTCCCAAACAGCCGCTAGCCCTCTCTTGACCCTTGCCCTTCATGGATTCTTCTCCTTTCCAGAATGCCTCCCAGTGGCTCCCCACCCAATCCTGCAAATGTCACTTCCTCCACAGCCCTGGTCAAGTAGACAGGTGCTAGTCAGACCGCTGATGGAGCCCCCATCTCTGTGTTTACATGTCTTTCTCACTCAACCAAGACCCAGTAAAGGGCAGGCTCTGTGTTTTATTCATCTTTATATGCTTTAATGAATAAGTAAAGAAGACTCAGTTAGAATGGTATGCTTTACATATTGTACATTTCACAGAGAATTTGTGTAACACCAGCCTGCGTGGCCAGTGACCAGACACAAGACCAGAGACAGAGTATTGACCTCTCTGGAGGTAAATATTTTCAAAGAAAACATAATATTGACTCCTCAACTTCCAAAAACATTTTAGACCACAATTATCCCACTTTATTATTTATCTGTCTTTCTAAGAGTCATCATTACAAGAACTGGGGGGAACAAGTGAACTTTAGACCCTCAATATAATACCCTATGGGATGCTCAATGTTCTCTCAGACTATCACATTCCTGATAGACTTAAATTCTACATGGGGAAGGAAGCAAGCTCTAATCTGACAATTCACCACTCTTACCCCTATTTTTCTATCCCAGAGACCCTTGTTCCTTCAAGGATCTCCCCTCAAAAAGTCTGCTTTCAGAGACTGCTACGCTCTGTCTCCAAACACACGCGCAGGAAGCATCTCCCTCCCTTGGAAAATTTTAAGATTTATATGTAGGAATATAATTTTAATATTCCCTAGGTTGTCAGAAGGCACAAGTAGCACTAATTTTACCTTATTTCCTCTTGCCAGTTCTTCGCTGTTCGGTATTAGCTGTGGTGGCTGTCTTTATCATCCGCGTGTGCGTTAACCTGTGAGTCCAAACCAGAAAATAGGTCTGGAGAAATATTTGTCAGATGAACCAAGCTTTGTCCCTATAGAAATGCTCCTTAAACAGTGAACAATCTCAGTGCCAAGTGAAGAATCCTTTTTGTTTACTTTTGGCAGGATGCCTAGAGCAACAAGTGGTGTCCTGGTTTTCTGGGCTTTAACGTGGGACCACAGAAGACGGGGACTAGCACAGAGAATCCACTGATGCTGTTGTGGAGATGGACATTCAGTTCCGCCTGACTCAGTGCCCGGTACTAATCCCCTATGCTGTCTCTGACTCCAGGGCATGAAGGCAGAGAAGCCAGAGAAACCTGCAGTTGCTCTACAGGGTGGGTTTTCTCCCTGAAGAGCTGCCAGATCCCTTCCAGACACATGTTGGGAGATGTCCAGAGAACTTGCCCTGAAAGCCACAGGTGCAACTTTGGAAGACTCTTGACTAACACAAAACAATGCTCGTCGTGTGGTTGATGCTGACAGATACAGTGTCCTCCATGAATCAGACCTAACAACAGAGCTGTCACCAGGCTCTTTCGGCAGTGCTCGTGGGCTTGTTGCCTGCCGGCAAGCCACCAACCCTCCTGTCTATGGAACATATGCAGCAGGTTTGGGTCTCACAGGTGCGGACTTGCTGAACAAAACTATGCAATCCTTTCTTCCCTACATCTCAAGGTTTTCCCATATGGAGCTCCCATTCTCCAGTGGAGAGCAAACTTTACTCTTGCCAATTCATGATACATCATCAATATGGGTTTGTTTTTTGTTAAATTATTGTTTTCTTAGTCAATTTAGAGTTCTTTGCCTTCTTACCTATCCATTGGGTTGGTTCTGAATTCCATCAAGTCATCAGGGAATGGAGTGGAGGTATGAAGGAGGGGCTTCTGGTCCTTGGTCACCACCTGTGTTATGGACTGAATGTTCGCATCCCTTCCAGATTAATCTGTGGAAGCCCTAACCCCCAGTGTGATGATGTTCAGAAGTAGAGTCTTCAGGAGGTAATTAGAACTAGATGAGCTCATGAGGGTGGGGTTCCCATGATGGGATTCACGTCCTTTTAAGAAGAGCTGTTTAGATGTAGTGAAAAGAAGGGCCATTTGTACCCCAATGTTTATTGCAGCAATGGCTACGGTCGCCAAACTGTGGAAAGAACCAAGATGCCCTTCAACGGATGAATGGATAAGGAAGATGTGGTCCATATACACAATGGAGTATTATGCCTCCATCAGAAAGGACGAATACCCAACTTTTGTAACAACATGGACGGGACTGGAAGAAATTATGCTGAGCGAAATAAGTCAAGCAGAGAAAGTCAAGTATCATATGGTCTCACTTATTTGTGGAGCATAACAAATAACATGGAGGACATGGGGAGATGGAGAGGAGAAGGGAGTTGAGGGAAACTGGAAGGGGAGATGAACCATGAGAGACTATGGACTCTGAAAAACAACCAGAGGGTTATGAAGAGGTGGCGGGGGTGGGGGGGTGGGGGGGGGTAGGAGGTTGAGGAACCAGGTGGTGGGTAATAGGGAGGGCACGTACTGCATGGAGCACTGGGTGTGATGCCAAAACAATGAACACTGTTATACTGTAAATAAACAAATAAAAATAAAAATAAATTGATGATGAAAATTAAGTAATTCATTATGAAGAACCATGACAGTTTCCAAATCAAATATTCCATAATTTTGGGAAAACTATTTTGTTGATATAGCTATATGATATTTAACCAGAATAAAATCCTGTTAAATGTCAAAAAAAAAAAAAAAAAAAAAAGAAGAGCTGTTTAAGGACACAGTGAAAAAACCACCGTCAACAAGCTACGAAAAGAATTCTCACCAGGATCTGAATTGGTTAGCCCCTTGACCTTAGACTTCCAGGCCTTCAGAACTCGAAGAAACACATGTTGTTTCAGCCACCCAGTCTGTATATTTTGCGACAGCGGCCTGCTGCTGACCGATACAACCTCTCCATGCTGGCGTGTGTGTCACCCCATCTGGTTAGGACCATATGTCTGCCGCTGTCCTCGACTCCACTCAGTGA
The DNA here is from genome assembly GCF_922984935.1 of Meles meles. Lineage (NCBI taxonomy): Eukaryota > Metazoa > Chordata > Mammalia > Carnivora > Mustelidae > Meles > Meles meles. The sequence continues at coordinate 143,877,202 of NC_060072.1, read as the reverse complement.
CTCAAGTGCCCATGGGGCCTCCGGTTATAAGGCTCATCTCCATCCACCCCAAGTCCCCTCCTTCCATTCACAAGGCTCTTCCAGGTCTGCTGACTTTCAGTATCACGTGCCTACCGTCTTCAGTCAGCTAGGGAAACCTGGACTCTTCCTCTCTCCATTAGCACCTCCATTGGACTTACTGAAGAGTTCCTAGACATGACCCCCATAGCACAGTCCACACAAGCAAAAAATAATTAAACTGGACTTCACCAAACTCAAAACTGTTGCTTATAAAAATACCTCACAAAGAGGATAAAAAGACAAGCTACAGACTGGAAGAAAATATTTGCAAATCACGTAGCTAATAAACCACTTGTCTAACTTATCTTGTACTTAGACTGTGTAAAGAACTCTCCAAACTCAACTATAAACAAACAGTCTTATTAGAAATGGACAAAAGATATGAACTGACATTCACAAAGAGGATGTATGTATTGCAGATAAAGACATGAAAAGATGTTCAGTATCTCCAGCTATCAGGGAAACGCAAGTTAAAACCACAACAAAATATCACTACACACCTATTAGAAGCACTACAATAAGTTTTTAAAAACCTGATAATACCAAATGCTAGCAAAGATGCAAAAAAAAAAAAAAGGATCTCTCATTTTTGGCTCTTGGCTGTGGTGGTGGTCACAGGAATCTACATGTGTGACTGGCTGCAGGCAACTGAGCACACACATGTGTGCAAGACTAGTGAAGTCTGTGTGAGTGTGTGAGGTACCAATGACAGTGTCCCTGATTCTGATGTCGCACTATAGTCATATGAGATCTTACCAGTGAGGAAACCGAATGAAGGGTACGGGGATAGAATGTATTATTTTTACCACTTCCTGTGTACCTCTAGTCATCTCAAAATAGAATAAAAGTTAGAAAATAAAGTTAACTATACTCTGTGTTCTTGTGGAAAATGGGGCTCTCAGTGGAGAAGGGGGCAGGGAAAGGAAGGAAGGACCTTTGCCTGCTGTTTTTCCAGAAAGTGTGTGTGTGTGTGTGTGTGTGTGTGCGCGCGCGCGCGTGTGTGTGTGTGCACGTGTGTGGTCACCTCCTACCTTCTCTATACCGTAGTCACCACCTTTATTTTGACCTGTGTAGTCAAAAATAGGAAAGAAAGTCATCATATCTTGGTTTATTCTATCAACTAGACGTGACATACCTAGTAGGGGAAAGTGCTGACCAATGAAATCCTACTGTACACATTCATTTCTCAGCTCTGCCACTGGTTATATAAAATAGAGCATCTTTTTAAAAAATCTTGCCATGGTTTCACCACCATTTAAACAAATACAGCAGTACGTGCCCCCTTCCATCAGGAGTCCTGTAAGATAACTTTACAAACATAAGAGAGAAATCCGACTTGCTTCTCTTATTACAACCATATGCCAACATTATGTTAAGTGTTGTGTATGACGCATCTTATTTTCTCCTCAGGACAATCTCCAACACAAATAAAAATATGATTTCATGAAGGTGAAGTTAATTCTTCAGGTGTTGAAAATGGTGGAGCTGGGATTTAATAAATCCATGACTGTCTGAGCTTCAAAACATTCACATGGCTGCCCAAAGGAAATGAAAACATGAATTCAAAAAGATACAAGCACCCCTATGTTAACTGTAGTTTTATTTATAATAGCCAAGATATAGAAGCAGCCCAAGTGTTCACTGAGACAAATAAAGATGTCCTACACACACACACACACACACACACACACACACGCTGGAACATTACTCAGTCATAGACAAGGATGAGCTCTTGCCATTGGCAACGACATGGATAGACCTGGAGGGTATTATGTTAACTGAAGTAAGTCAGACAGAAAAAGACAAATACCGTATGATATGATTTCACTTACACATGGAAACTAAAAAATAAAACACATCAATAAATAAACCAACAAACAAAAAGCAGAATCAGATCCATAAATACAGAGAACAAACTCAAGTTGCTGGAGGGGAACTTGGGTAATACGAGTGGGTAATACGAGTTTCCAGTTATGGAATGAATATGTCCCTGGGATAGAAGGTCAGCATGCAGGGAATGTAGTCGGTGGTACTGTAACCACGCTGCCTGGTGACACACGGTAGCTACACTTCGGTGAGCACAACGTAACATACACACTTGCGGAGTCACCGTGTTGTCCACCTGAAACCAACATAACACTGTGTGTCAATTATATTTAAATAAAAGATAAAGAAATTCAAAACCCCAGCCATCTAGCTTATATATCCTCATAAGGCTGCTGTATTTTATTGAACATTTAGTCTCTGCCATATTCTATTTTAAATCTTCAAAGTCACTAAATTCAGCATAGAAAATGCCACTGACCGTGTAATTAACCTGGTAATGGAGTTTCTTTTTATTTTTATATTGCCATGGTTTTGCCACTTTTTCAAGAGGAATACCAATAATGCTTGCCTTATCTCAAGAGTCTTAAGATAATTTTGTAATCACAACAGCAAAACATCATTTTCTATACTATATTTGTACGATGCATGAATGATATATTTATTAGTGGCAGAAGCTATAAGAGACTACCTGTACTAGCCTCATATAGTTGCTGTAATAAATGGCCACAAATTTAGTGGCTTGAAGCAATACAAATGTATTCCCTGAGAGTTCTGAAGGCCTGAAGTCTAAAACAGGGTTGGCAGGGTGGTGATCTTTCTAGACGCTCTAGGGAAGAATAGTTTCCTTGCCTTTTCCAGATTCTAGAAGTCATCTACTTTGGCTCATGGTCCCACTTTACCACAACCTCTGCTTCCATCATCATCCCTTTCTGAGCCTGCTCCTTCTGTCCATACCCCCCTTCCTTCTCTTACAGAGATTCTCATGATTACATTGGACCCACCCAGATAATCCAGGATGATTTCTTCATCCCAGGATCTTCAGATTTAGTCACACCTGCAAAATCCCTTCTGCCCTGTAAGGTAACCCATTCACAGGATCTGGAGGTTAGGGCATGTAGATCTTTGGTATTCAACCTATGACATCTTCTGAGCATTTACTTGGTATCCTGCCCTAAGCCTGCATGTTGCAATCCTGAGGAGACAAGAAAGAGAAGTATCTTCTACAAGAATTTTTTTTGGTGAATTCCCAAAGATCAAGAACAAAATGATGGGTCCTACCACATTGTGAAATGAGTGTTACTCTCAGTGAGTGTCCCCAAACCAGTTTTGTGCCTCCTCACCCATCACCCACCTCAAGGGTGGATGAGGAAAGGCTGAGGTAAGGAATCCCCCTGGAGAAGGTTTTTTGGTGGCCATGGTGTCTCCCCTCCCCGAGAGGCTGGCTGAAGCCATCATGAGGGGAGAGGGCAACTTAAGAAGTGAACAGCACATCGCCCAGGATGTCCGTGTGTGCATTCAGCAGCTGGCTTGGGGTCACCTGGTTTTCACAGAAGAGGACTCCACGGGGATGCTCAACATGACCCCAACAGAGGGGGGTAAAGAGAAAAGCCAGGGGCTGAGGGAATTACTCTCAACAGTTACAGGGCAGATGGCAACTGCCAAGAGATTTGGGGCTAGAGACTTCCCCACTGGAGAAAGTGTCCTGAGAGGCTGTAGTAGTCAGAGTTCTCCAGAAAAACAGAACTCACAGGATGTGTACATACAGGAAACAGGTTTACTAAAAGGAATTGGCTCACACAACTGTGGAGGCTTGGCGAGTCCAAAATCCACAGGGTGAGAATCAGTCGAGTTGGAGTCCAAAGCCAGTCTACTGGAGAATTCCCTCTTACTTGGGAGAGGTCAGTCTGTGTTCTAAGGCCCTCCACTGACTGCATGAGGCCTACACACAGTAATAAGAGCAGTCAGCTTTATCCAAAGTCCACCTATTTAAACGTTAATCTCATCCAAAAAACATCCTCACAGAAACATCCAGAATAATGTTTGACCACTTATCTGGGCACCATGGCCCAGCCAAGTGGGCACATAAGGTTAACCATCACAGCACCTGTGCTGGGTCATAACCCTGTCTTTCCTGGCCCTTACCTCTCATCTCCCTCCCTGTATATCCTAGAGGACGTGCCTGATGAGAGGCCAAGGACCAGTTTAGGGAAAGAGAGGACAGCCATCCACCCCCATGGAGGGCTTCAAGCCTAATGCAAGACCAAGCAATAACCCAGGGACTGGGAGCCCCCAGTGCTTACTTATGAATTCTGTGTTCAACTTTCTCCATCCTCACTAGAAGTGGTTACTGTACCAAGTTGTAAATGTATGAAATACCACCAAATCATTCACTTTAAAATGCTTAATTTTATGTTATGTGAATTGCACCTGAATTTAAAACAAATTACATTTATAAAACCAAAAACAAAGCCCAGATTTCTCATACTCCAATAGCATTAACATGGTAAATTAACATTTGGGGGAACTTGGAATTACAAATTTGCAACACGTGTAAGTATGCTGGGGAGAAAATGTAAAGAAAGTAAGGAAATAAAGGAAATATGTCTTTTCTGTGAAAAGTGGTCATCATGTGCATCATGTAATCTTTTACTTATGTTTTGAAATTTTCCATAAGAATTTTTTGTATTCATAATTGTGTATTTTATCTCTTTATATTTATTAAGTTTTTATTTTAATTTCAGTATAGTTAGCATACAGTGTTAATATTATTTACACGTGTACAATATAGTGATTCAGCAACTCTCTACAGTACTCAGTGCTCATCATGAGTAAAAGTCCTCTTGATAAGTGTATGCTAAGTGCCCTCTTGATCCCCGTCACTTATTTCACCCATTCCCCCTCCACCTTCCCTCTGGTAACCATCAGTTTGTTCTCGATAGTTAAGAGTCTGTTTCCTGAAACAGAGCTACCCTATGACCCAGCAATTGCACTACCAGGTATTTACCCCAAAGATACAAATGTAGTGATCCAAAGGGGCACGTGCACCCCAATATTTACAGCAGCAATGTCTACAATAGCCAAACTATGGAAAGAGCCCAGATGTCCATCAACGGATGATTGGATAAAGATGACATGGTATAGGGATGCCTGGGTAGCTCAGTTGGTTAAGCATCTGCCTTCAGCTCAAGTCATGATCTCAGGGTCCTGAGATCGAGTGCCACATCAGGCTCCTTGCTCAGTGGGGAGTCTGCTTCTTCCTCTGCCTGCTGCTCTCTCTGCTTGTGAGCCCTCTCACTCTCTCTCTCTGACAAATAAATAAAAATATTTTAAAACATAATTTTAAAAGATGTAATATATACATGTATACACGCACGCACACACACACACACGCACAATGGAATTACGCAGCCACCAAGAAATGAAATCTTGCCATTTGCAACAACATGGGTGGAGCTGGAGATACTATACTAGGCAAAATTAGTCAATCAGAGAAAGACAATTATCATATGATCTCTCTGATAAGTGGAATTTAAGAAACAGAACAGAGGATCATAGGGGATGAGAGGAAAAAAATAAAACAAGACGAAACCAGAGGAGATTAACCATAAGAGACTCTTAATCATAGGAAACAAACTGAGTGTTGCTGGAAGGGAGGGAGGTGGGGGATCGGGTAACTAGGTGATAGACATTAAGGAAGGCACATGATGTAATGAGCACTGAATGTTATAAAAGATTGATGAATCACTGACCTCTACCTCTGAAGCCAATAATACACGATGTTAATTAATTGAATTTAAATTAACAAAATACATTTTTTTAAGATTTTATTTATTTATTTGACCGACAGAGATCCCAAGTAGGCAGAGAGGCAGGCAGAGAGAGAGGGGGAAGCAGGCTCCCAGCTGAGCAGAGAGCCCGATGCGGGGCTCGATCCCAGGACCCTGAGATCATGACCCAAGCCAAAGACAGAGGCTTTTAACCCACTGAGCCACCCAGGCGCCCCAACAAAATAAGTTTTTAAGAAGAGTCTGTGTCCTAGTTTGTCTCTCTCTCTCTCCTTTTCTCCTTTGTTCTTGTTTTGTTTCTTAAACTCCACATATGACTGAAATCATACGTTATTTGTCTTTCTCTGACTTACTTTGCTTAGTATAGTATTTCCAGCTCCATTCATGCTGTTGCAAATGGCAAGATTTATTATTTTTATGGCTGAATAATATTCCATCGCATGCACACACACACACACACACACACATGGCACGTCTTCTTTATCCATTCATCAGTCGATGGACACCTGGGCTGCTTCCATAATTTGGCTAATGTAAATAATGCTGCAAAAAAACACAGGGGTGCATGTATCCTTTCAAATCAGTATTTTCACATTCTTTGAGTAAATACACAGTAGTGTGATTACTGGATCACAGGGTAGTTCTATTTTTAACTTTTTGAGGCTCCTCCATACTGTTTTCCACAGTGGCTGCACCAGTTTGCATTCCCACCAACAGTCCACAAGGGTTCCCTTTTCTCCACATTCTCACCAAAATCTGTTGTTTATTGTGTTTTTTATTTTAGCCATTCTGACAGGTGTGAGATGGTATCTCATGGTGTTCTGATTTGCACTTCCCCCATGATGAGTGATGTTGAGCATCTTCTCATCTATCTGTTGCCATCTGATGTCCTCTCTGGAGAAATGTCTATTCATGTCTTCTGTCCATTTTAAAATTAGATTATTTGGTTTTTATGGTGTTGAGTTGTACAAGTTCTTTATATATTTTGGATACTAACCCTTTATTAGATATGTCATTTGTAAATACCTTTTCCCTTCAGTAGGTTGTCTTTTAATTGTGTTGTTTCTTTTGCTTTGCAGAAGCCTTTTTATTTTGATGTAGTCCCAATAGTTCATTTTTTGTTTTTGTTTCCCATGCCTCAGGAGATGGCCAATGTCAGAGAAAGGACTGCCTGTGCTCTCTTCCAGGATTTTTACGATTTCAGGCCTCCCATTTATGTCTTTCATCTATTTTGAGTTTATTTTTGTGTATGGTGTAGGAAAGTGGTCCAGTTTCATTCTTTTCCTTGAAACTGTCCAGTTTTCCACAGCAAGAATTTTTTAAAAAGAAACCCTCGATTCCACCAGACAGGACGTATTTGGCCGCATGTAACAGAATACTAATGAACAGTGGCCAACTTCATAATGATACTTATTTTTCCCCTCATAGGAATTCCAAACAAATGGTTGCCACCATTGAGTCAACTATCCCATCCAGTACCCACATTTCCTTTTTTGGCGGGGAGGGGGGAGGGAAAGAGCATTTGCAAGTGGGGAGAGGGAGCAGAGAGAGAGAGAATCCCAAGCAGAATCCCTGCTGAGTATGGAGCCTGGTGTGGGGCTCGATCTCACAACCCTGAGATTATGACCTGAGCCAAAATCAAGATCTGGGGGCTTAAGCAACAGAGGCACCCAGGCACCGCCAGTACCCACCTTCCTTTTATCTTCCTGCTTTGTGTTGACTTTTCATCCTCTTCCTTGTCACCTCAGGGTCTCAAGAAGACTGCTGTAACTGAAGGTCCTACAAAATGCTTAAGACAGGAAAGAGAGAAGAGACCATCTCCAACCATGTCGGTCCTTTTTGTTGGGAAAGCAAACTCTTTCTCAGAAGCCAGCCGATCAACTTCCCCCTTATGTCCAATCTGTTAGAACTGGGTCACAAGGCCATTCCCAGCTGCAAAGGGATGGGGAGTCCAATAGACAGTAAAGCAGCATCCAATGGTCATAATACATATTGACCAATCATGACTCATCACCTTCTTGGCCAGGTCTTTTTGGCCAGGAAAAAGGAGAAATGACTGTTGAGTAAGGAACCAAGTAGGTCTACCCAGCGGCCTATTGCCTACTGAATAACCAACAGGGCATCCACGGGCCGGCAGGATCATCTAGGTGCATCCTCTCTTCCCACACATGCTTTACTGTACTTTCCCTGCTCCGTTCACTGCAGCCTTCTCTAGATCCCACGGACATGTCCATGAGGCCCTGTTTTTGAGTCTTTGTTCAGGCTGATAGTTGGCTGAGAATGCTTCCCCCACGTTCCCACCCACTGAACCCCTTGCCATTTGGGGAAGCTCTACTTAAAAGCTACTTTCCCCTTCCAGATTGTCACAGTCCCTCGCATCGTTCTCTGTGTTTCTTCACGGGTTATTTATTTGTGTGATCTCAGCTCTTCTACGAAATTCCTAGATTCTGCAAGGCAGACACCGTGCCTTCCACATTCTCACAGTCTTCTGACTCACCCACAGTGACCAGCACTGTGTCTTATATATAATAAGTACCCAATACTGTTTTGCTCAGTTGAACCCTATGTTGAGTTCCTCTGTAAACTGGAGAATCCGGTTATAATAATTATTACGAGGTCAGCACTTGTAGGGCACTATATTCCAGGCAATATTTGAAATCCTTTACAAAGACTGACCTTCACCATAAGTCTGTGAGGTAGATGTTAGTATTTCCATTTTACAGATAAGGAAACCAACGCAAAGAGAGGTTAAGTAATCTTCCCAAGGTTATAGCTAGTAAGTGGTTGAAACTAAGAGTGCAAATTTGGGCTGTCTGGCCCTAAAGTCTATGCTCTTAACCATTCTTCTATACTGCCATAAAAAGCTTAACAACATGACTGTATATAGAAAGTATTCAGTGAATACTGGTTGGTTGACTGGCTGATTAGTTTACTACTAAATAATTATCTACATGTTTTGTTTTCTAGGCAAAATTTTTGAGTAATACTTGTGAGTCACTATTGTGTATTCATTATGCACATGTATTGTATCTCAGATCAACAGTTCTACTATAAGACTACTTAAATATGTTTCTGGAGAGGAACACTACATAATTGGCTCCAGTGGTATTAGCGGTATGCTTATTTAATGACACTACAATACAGCACCGTATTATATTATTCTAGAATGACATTATATTCATAACCATTGGCTGCCTAGTCAATATTTATGTTCGAAGTTCATCTCCTACTTTGCACAAGGGCCTTTGTATCAGCTCAAAATAGGTGAGCACTTTACGCCATCTAGTGGGGACACACATTTTGAAAGACTTTCCCAGTGAGTTACTTAGCTATGAGAATTGTATATTTGTAACATCCCAAAGCCACAGATACACTTACAAATCACAGTAAAAACAGAAACTTCGAATAAAACTGGGATACTGGCTCCAATTAGCAGCGGCTGTAAAAGTATCCTCCCAGACTCTTCCAGATTGTCACCCCCCAATTTTCCCAATTCTTCATAGCAGCCACCTACAAATAACACTCGTGTTCCCTAGATGCGACCATTCTCCCTACCCGTTGACCCCAAAGATATATTGTCTTCACAGTATGATGGAAGCGCTCCAGGGAAAGTCACTATTGCATCTGGTGCGTAGAGGACAGGGGTGCAGCCTCTGGCGGAAGGTGCAAATTTGTGATCTCAGTAACCCTTCATCAGCTGGTCACCTTTGCTATCTAGGCAAATATCATTTGAATGTGCTATTCCCTGTTTGATAGAGATTCAAGCCCTTCCCCACCCCCACCAAGATTTCTAAAAATTCTGGAGCTAATTCCTCTGGTAACATCTACTTTTATTCCCACTGAGCTCCTAACCTTTGGTAGCAGACATTACTCTACACAAAAACCTAGCTTCCTTCTACTTCCAGTCATAGGGAAAGATCACAATTTCTGCCCCCGTGAAGTTAAGCATGGCCATGTATGTGCCTTGCTCTGGTCGGTGAATTATGAATAGGAATGACATGTGTCACTCCAAGTAGAAACATACAAACAATGACCTCCTCCTCATTTTTCCACCCTCCCTCCCATGGCTTTCTCAGCCTGAGCCTCTGAGCAAGGGCGACAGAGGGCCGCCTACAATGCAAGGACAGTAAATACGTCCAAACCCTGTTGTCTTAAGCCACTGAGATTTGGAGATTATTTGTTACCTAAAAGTAGCCTAGTCGATACTAATATACTTCCCAAAGTAATTCTCTTGCTCTCACTCGCATGCCCTCCTTCTCTCTGCCCCTTCACCCTCCTTCTTTCTCTTATGCACTAGTCTATTCATGGTAAATCCCTCACCTTTTTTAAAATTCTCCAAAATACCACTTTCAAAACCTCCCATGGAGACAGGAAACATTTTTAAATTAAGCATTATACATTCTTTTTTTTTTAAAGATTTTTTTACTTATTTATTTGACAGATAGAGATCACAAGTAGGCAGAGAGGCAGGCAGAGAGAGTGAGAGGAAGCAGGCTCCCTGCCGAGCAGAGAGCCCTATGCGGGACCCGATCCCAGGACCCTGAGATCATGACCTCAGCCGAAGGCAGCAGCTTAAACCACTGAGCCACCCAGGCGCCCCAGCATTATACATTCTTGATCATAAAGATTCTTTGTCCACATTCTCATCACGCTCCTTTCTCTCTTCTCTCCCCAACTCCTGGTACATATGAAGCATGTTACCAACTCCTTTGTCTTGTCTCCTTCTAAACCCTTGTTCTCAACTCTGTCAGATCCAATATCCTGTTTCTTACGACAAATATTTTAACACTCCCTTTATACCTTGAAATAAAATTCACATAATTAGCCTACCCACCCCCATAATTTTTAAAGGAGAAAGTAATCTATAATAAAATCTCATTTTCAATAGGTACTCGCTCAGGTGTAACTCCATGAGATGTTAGGAAGGAGTCAGATGCTTGCCCAGGGACAGATCACTGCGACTTGGACACCACAAATTCTGACTGATGAAGATAAGGGACGCAGACTCCCTAAGCGGCATTGCCATCAGCAACATTATTTTCCAAAAGTACAATTATACCTTAATTTACACAGTAGTTTCGCTTCCACGGATTTGATGTATTAAAACATTTCAAAAATATTATGGGATATAGAATTATGTTGTAGAACCAAACAATTTCAAACATAAGTGTTCACTTACCAAATATCTGGCAGGGCATTCAAAGGTCTTGTGGTCCTCAAGACAATGCTTTCTTATTAGGCTCCGTCCTGTGCGTGCAGGACAGCTAGCCTTCCTGACCTCACCCAGCAACTTCTACTAGCAGTACCTTCCAATTACGGGGACATCCCCAAAATGTCCCCATATTCCCGAAATGACCCCTAGTGGAGGTTCACTTCACGGTTCTAAAACATTACAAAAGGGATTTCATTTTTACCACAGGGTAAGATACTGTGTGGGCGTGTTTTTACTTCCATACTTACACACACAGACACACACACACACAAGTAGTTCAGACTTTCTGTCGTGAGGCCGGAAACATGATCGCAGAGGCTGATACAGTGCAAACCAATCGTCATAATCTACAGCAAAAATTATGGTAACTCCTTGACCTTTAAATGTTTCCATTGAGACATTAAAAAGTCTGTCTGGGAATTACGCTGTGCGGTTACACATGCCTACGAAATTTAACAATACTTGAACTTGTATTTATTTAATTTTTTTTTTTTTAATTTGACAGACAGAGATCACAAGTAGGCAGAGAGGCAGGCAGAGAGAGAGAGGAGGAAGCAGGCTCCCCGCGGAGCAGAGAGCCCGACGCGCGGCTCGATCCCAGGACCGTGAGACCATGACCCGAGCCGAAGGCAGCGGCCTAATCCACTGAGCCACCCAGGCGCCCCGAACTTGTATTTATTTAACACACCGTAAGTTCAAACCTGGGAAATACTACGAATGACCATGTTCCATTTTTTGGCTAAAACTTACCAGCGGTTCGGACGGCGCTGGCCTCCTCCTGCCCACTGCACGACTTAGGAGACCAAGTGAGCATCTTCTCTGCACCTCAGGAATCGTCCACCCCGTTCCGAGTCTGGATCCTTCCGAACCCTTCGTCTGTGCTTTCCCTGTCGGGCACGGCTCCAAGCGTGCCTTCAATCGTGTTTCCTGGCAGCGTCGCTTTCTCTGAGACACTCTTTTCACTGCAACCGCTTCCCTCAGGGATGCCAATAAATTAGCCTTCACAGATTTTTCTGGCTGCCTAGCAGGGGTCTTGAGGAGCAGCGGAGGCAACACTCCCCGGGCCCCTTCTTCCCTGACACCACCCGCGCTCACATTCCAATTCCTTTCCTCGCAGGGACCCTGCAGGCCCACGAGCTCTTTCAGTCAGCCATTTTGTAAGACGTCACGTGGGCCGATCACGTGGAGCCGAAGAGGCGGCACAAGCACCGCTCTGCTGTCTGTGCGAATAGCCACAGGGGCCAATCCGGAAAGAGCGCGGGCTGTGACGTCATTGGTTGTCCATCCTGACCTTGAAGCGTCCATTGGTGGAAGGAGGGGCTGGCGGCGAAGGCGTTGATACAACTAGCCCCGGGGATGTACTGCGAGGCACTGAAATGGGAAGTGTGTTCGCTGAGGACTGGTGTTATTTAACTAAATCACAGTAACTGAAATCCGGGCATGTGGGAACCAGGCAAAGCTAGGGCTAACCTGTGATGTAATACTGCTGTGTGTGTAATTGCATTTTCTGGAGAGAAAGGACACCACTCCCTTAGGGACAAAAGCTACAATCAGCTGTGATTTTAAGTTTCTTCTCTTGCTCTCTATCTGTACCAACGCAGGAATATTCAAGGAGCCGACTGCGTAGACAGATGAATTGACAGTCTCCACCTAAAAGACATAAAACTATAGTAAATTGCTTTCTATAGATCAGAGCCTATGGAAAAAGTAAGGCCTTATATAAAAGTAAACACATGTCTTACAAAGGATTTTTGCTTTTGCTCACTATATCTTGAAGAGTGCCATAGAACCACATTGACCCCAAATACTTCTTTTTCAGGGCAACTGGGTTGCACAGTCGGTTAAAGCCTCCGTCCAACTCTTGGTTTCAGCTCAGGTCTGATCTCAGGGTTGTGAGATATTGCACCTCTCGGGGTTCCGCACTCAGCATGAGTCTGCTTCAGTTTCTCTCTCCCTCTCCCTTTGCCTCACTCCCTCCTTGCTTGCTCTCTCTCAAATCAATCTTAGCAAAAAAGAAAGAAAAAAAGAAAGAAAGAAAGAAACTCTTCTTTTTTGGTCTTTATTTTTATACCGCCTTATTTTCAAAACCTGCCTTGAATGCTCTGTCCTCTAGATGAGGCAAGAGAGAAGCTGCATGGGAGAAGGAGAGGTGCTCTGAGACAAGTGAGAAATTTGAGGAAGCCTTTTTTTTTTTAAGGTTTCCATTGAATAATGGAAACTTGTAGTCCTGTTGGAGTACATCTTTCTACAGTTCAACCTCTCAATGCAGGAATCCCTTCTATTTCTTCCTAAAATCTGATCTTGCAGCCTCTGTTTCAACACAGTTGTGACAGACACAACATTAATAATAGTAACAATAATGATAATTTTATAATTAGTATTATTATTCTAGCTGTTACTATTTAATAAGAACTTGCTATGTACCAGTTATTATAAAGATCTCTTATATGTGCCATTTCAACTAATCTTCATAATAACCTCCCTTAGGCAGTCATTTGCTTGTTATTTGGAAGTCTCTAAAATTTCTTCCCTTATATCATCTCTTATCTCCCATTATTCCTTGTAGTGGATCAAAGATGGCCCCAGACGCTTCACCACTCTTTCATTTATTTTTAAATTTTTTTAAAGATTTATTTATTTGACACAGAGATCACAAGTAAGCAGAGATCCAGGTAGAGAGAGGGGGAAGCAGGCTCCCTGCTGAGCAGACAGCCAGATGCCAGGCTCGATCCCAGGACCTTGAGATCATGACCTGAGCCAAAGGCAGAGGCCCAACCCACCGAGCCACCCAGGCGCCCCTGTTCACCACTCTTTTAATCAGAGACAGAATGTATTTGCCCTCCCTTTGAATCTGGAGAGACTGGAGAGTTGACTTACCTGGTGGAATGTAATGGAGTGTCACTGTGGAACTTCCAAGGATGGTCCCTACAAGAGCCACAGCTTCAGTTTGGCACACTTGGAATGCTCCCCTGGGAATGCTCCTCTGGGAACCCAGTTGCTAGACAGGAAGAAGCCCAACTCATACGGGGAGGCCACCTGGGGGAACTGAGATGTTCTGGTCAACAGCGTAGGCTGAACGCCTAGCCAACACCAACACCAACGCCAGCTGTGTAACGAGCTGTACTGGATGTCATAACCCGGCTAAGCCTCCAGCTGACTGTGGGCACAGCCAACACCACACAGAGCAGAAGAACCACCATCTGAACTCAGTCAACCCACAGATGCAGGAAAAATATTAAACTGCTGTTTTAAAACATTGCTTGGGGCACCTGGGTGGCTCAGTTGGTTAAGGGTCCAGCTCTTGGTTTCAGCTCAGGTCATGATCTCAAGTCATGAAATCAAGCCCCGTGTTGGGCTCCGTGCTCTGCTCAGAGTCAACTCAAGAATCTCTCTCTCCTCTCCCTTGGCCCCTCCCCTCACTCATTCTCTCTCTCTCTTGAGATTTAAATAATTCTTATTTATTTAAAAATTTAAAAAATTATTTAAAAATAAATCTTTATTAAAAAAAAAAAGGATGGAACATTCCAGATGCTGTTCTCTGGAAATATGGTGATTCCGCCCATCTCCACAAGACAGTCTGGCCCCGTTTACCACCAATGGAACCTCATCCTGGCCTAATGAATCCTGCCAAGTTGCACCTCAGAGGAATGTGCCGGCAGGCTCTTGGCATTAGTGGTCTTAGTTCTAGAATGGCCTGATTTTACCCAGCTGAACCTCTCCCTGCTCACAGCCTGCTCATACAGTGTGGATCTTGCTCATCCTGCCCAGATTCTTCCAGCTTATGATTTCCTGGATTCTAACTCCTTTTGTCCGTTCTGGCATGGAGTGTCCACAGAACGGTCACATTATAATGAACCTCCTCTTTAGCCAAGAGGTCTCATACTTGGAAAGTTGTCATATCCACCCCATGTTCTCTTTGTTCAACAGTCTTTTTTTCTTGAGCTGCGTCTTTACATTGTGTCTTCATGTGGTTGTCAAATCCCTAACTCACCTGACTACCTTCCATGGTTTACCTCCAGTTTATTAAAATCGTCCATGATACTTCATTTAGAATTGGATGCAGAATTCCTGGTGTAGTGTACATTGGAGAATGCAGTCAGGAAATAAGGACTGCTTTTAGAATTTATTTTTGCTTATAAAGATGCCTCTAAATTCTCAGTCTGTCCTCCAGAACATTAAGCATCCTTCCCAACTACCTGTCGTCTGCCATTTTGTTCAGCATTTCGTTCAAGTTTATTCTGAGTATATTTTATTTTGAATAGGTTCCGTGAATTTTAGGACCCTGTTTCTCACCACTAAATTCATTCCCTCAAGTTAACATCAATCTGTTCATCAAAGCTTTTGTGCTTGGATTTGTTCAAACAACTGGTTCTATAATTAACCAGTTGAAAAATCATTCTATTTTCATTTTCCACTTCACCCATGATAAACACATTAAAATCCATCTGTGCTTGTAACAATTCTGGGTCTCCAGTTTGGAAACACCACAGTAAAAAGAAGCAAAATGCATTCAACTTGACATTAATCAAGCACTATATAATCACTGATCTTTTAGGCAGTAAATGGCTCTTTGCCATTCACAAGCTCAAAAATCCAGGGGAAGAACTTGGCTATGACGTCTGGGCAATGTTCATGGATTATGTAGGTTACCAGTTCCCGACTCTGCTGACAAATTAGTTTGCCTTTCAATGCCTGACCTTGGACTCAAGGCAACGTCAGCATGCACTTGAACATGCTTTCATTTCTCCTGCTTCCTGACCCTTCAGCATGTCTTTACACTTTTCTCTCAGCTTACCTTGGTTTTCACATGTCTCTCCTGTTTCCTGTGAACTCACACTCTAAGATTTCAGCGCCCAGGCTCTCCCTTGGCCTCTGTGGTCCGTTGACGCTCCAATTCCACACTGATTCCTCAGTGCCCAGTGAAACTTCCTCTGTATTTGTATCCCCCATCTAGTGAGCCTTAGTTGTCAAAACCCTTCCAAATAGACATGTTTTTTTCCCAAATAAAGTCAACTTTGAGCTCCCCATATGTTCATTTCTAGAATCTAAATTTTTCCTTTTTGGAAGAAAACTGAAACAACCTAATAGTACTAATTTGCAACCTCTATTAACCTAGAACTTTTTTTTAGTTGCCTGGAGTGTCATTAGTCTGGTCCTAGAGATGACTCATTTGAATTACTCCAGTACAGTCTTATTGTCCACACTTCTCTTGGGTTTATTATCCCCCTCGCCTTTGCTATGCTACTCTTCCCAGGTTGGTGGTCACAGAAAAACCAAGGTAAATAAGGTAACCAAGGTAAATAAACTACTCCATCACATGACCTCCTCTCTTCCTGGCCAAAGACCTTCTGCTTTTCTTAATTTTTCTCACTTGTTCCAAATGTAGTTTGGAAAGTGCGTTTAGGTGTACGTATCTCTCACGAGTCTCAACTTCTTCCCGCTCTCAGACTTCCCAGCACTGCTCTTACAAGGGAGCTCCCCTCTTGGTTATGATTTCTTCACTCCACTTCTTATCCCAGATCCCTTTCAACCTTTATCTCAGTAGAAGGAGAGAGAGGAATGGGAGTCAGGGGGAGGACAAAGGTGGACAGCCCTTGATGAAAAGCTAACAAGGACAGCCCTTCTTCCTACCTATGTTCATTCTATTAAAATACCTTAAGAATAAAACTAATATTAACTGGGCACTTAATGTGTTCCAGGAAGTCCTTTCCATGTGCTCGTACATGAGTGCTATTATCCCCCCTTTTCCAGATGAGGACAGCAAGGCCCACCGAGATTTGCCCAAAGTCAGCTAGTGAGCAAGAGAGACGGGTTAGGGCTGTGGTTAGTAGCGAGGCTCTGGAACCAGATGACTAAACTCCGAGCCTGTTGCCACTACGAACCTGTCCCCTTATCTCTGCCCAACACCCCTTCTCCATCCATTACCAGCTTGGACAACTCTGAGCCTCTCTTCTATCATCTCTTAAATTAAGGGATCAGGCTAGATGAGCTCCAACATCCCTGTGGTTCAGAGATCTAAAGACACCCCTCACCCGATTTACACCTGAGAGGCAGCCACAATAACTCGTATGAAGGTACTTCCCAGCCTGGACATCAACACCAGATCACAGCGTTATGGTGAAAGCAGTTTCCGGTGACATCCTTTCCCACCAGAAACACCCAGATGCCCTGGGAAGAATTCTGGAAGCTGCTATACTGGAACTGACTTATAACAGTGGCCACGGGGTGCCCCTTCGCCCCACTGTCTCTACTCGGGCAGTGGATTTGACTGGGAGCTTCTGAAGGAACACAAAAATCGAAATGACTCAGTAGCAAGGCCAGAGAACAAGGACAGAATCAGGCTCACACTCTCTAATTTCATATTTTTGGCTTGTGGTACCTCTATTCAATTTGTAACATGTTTCTTCCAAAAATTCTTTACATTCTGGCCCCAAATTACACTAAACCACAGCTTTACTGGGTGTGTTTGACGGGTGGGGAGAGGGGGAGATATGACCAAATAACAGAATATCATCTAGAGAAATTAAAATAAATAATCCTTGAAGAGCCTAAGACAGAACAACTTAATTTCATTACGAGAAGGAAGGCATCAGAGATAAAATATGTGTAAAACGCAGACTTTTTCCACTTTATGCCTCGTCTGAACCAAAGAACAAGCAAGTAAGTGTCAGAGCTATTTGTAAGTTAGCTACTTTCAACTTTGGATTTTTAAAAATATACTCCTTCATGATGGTGAAAGTCGAACTCAGTTTTACAAATGCGTGCTAGCTTTTCCCATGCTGCTAGCTAAGCTACGATGACTTACACCCAGAGTCACGAATCTCAAGTTTATCGATATTCCCTAGAATTCTCATTGAGTACTATGTGAATTATTATGTGATTTCAACATCACAGTATAGTGACATTTTCTTCTTCATACTTCCTGTTGGTTTTCACAAATAGGCAAGTGAATATTCTTGCGGCATCTCAAGCAGTGATTTCCACCCTACAAATTGGGAATATTTAAGGAACGGTAGATACGTTCAATTCACCAACCACGCTGGCCAGGCCCGAGGCCGGCTGGGAAAGCCCCAGGTTCAGGAACCAGTGACCTGAATACACATTTCCCTGACAGGGAGCCATGGGGCCTCTGAACATCAAGAGAGATCAAACATGGTGTTTTTTTTTCCCAAGACCTTGGGATTAGGACAGAGGCCATCAGCTTGAAGAGAGAAGAGTGACCCAGGTTGCCCGTAGTTTGTGCTGAGGTCATTCTGAATATCTGATTACAATCAGGAGATGAAATGATTGAAGGAAGGGGCCATAATGTTGGAAATCATAATTATTTCTGAAAAACCTGCCATAGGCTCTCAGTTGCTCAGAGGCGTTATCTCAGCAGAGAAGGCAAAGCTGGGAAGGCATTTTCCCGTGAGGACTGGGCTGAGGCACCCACGCGTCTGAGAGCTCAGCCAGCCTGTCCTACACAAGGAAGGGGAGGGTTTGTTTTCTCTCCTCCGTTATTCCAGGAAGTACATTTTCCCAGAAGACACACTGCTGTGCCATTCCCAAGGCCGAGGGAAAAGCTAGGCAGAAAAGTACAGACAACTCTGTTCTGGGCCCTGTGCTTACCTTCACATTTCCAGCAGGTTTTCTTTCGCCTTTGAGAAGGATGACAGTGATGATACAGGCCACTCGCTTTGTGCCAGGTTTAACCCCCTCCTCCGCTCTTCGTCACAGCCCCCCTCCCCGTCCCGTAGACGTCATAGTCCCATTCTACAGATGAGGAAACAGATTGACAGAGATACAGTAACCTGCGGGAGTCACAAACCTATAGGTGGCAGGCTCTTGGGAGCCAAATAGCATCATGGCAAAATGTGAAAGCATTTTGAAAAGTACAAGGTATGGGAGGGAAAAGTTACTACTTTTATCACCTTCCAATGGCGATTCAAACCGGTGCCCTTCTTAAGCGCCGGCCACGTTCAAAGACACTGAAGTGCCCGCTGTCTGCAGCGCCGGCGCAATGAATGGAGGCCGAATGAAGGAGGGGCTGGGGTCTGCACTTGGGAAAACTTCGGAAGGCCCATGACATGCCTCATTGTTGCAGCCCCTAAATGACACGAGGAACGGATGTCAGCCGGGGAACCGGCAGAACGCTTGGGACCAAAGTAGCCATTAAGCGGGCCTCGGGAGATGGATGTGATTGGGATGCGTAGACACTGGAGAGCGGGGTGGGGGGGCCCCTCTCTGGGGAAGGGGAACCGTGTGAGGGAAAGCACGTAGTACTAATGTTTGGGGATGAGCACGGAGTCTGGCGCTGCAGGGGACAGAGCGCTTACAGGACTTCAGGAGATCGGCCTGAGAAGGCATGAGGGCCAAGAGCCTTGAACATGAGCATCGGTCGGCTGGCTCGTCTGTAGGAAGAGAGTCGGGATTTCTGAGCATAGGTCGGCTGGGTCGTCTGTAGGAACAGAGTCGGGATTTCTGAGCATCGGTCGGCTGGGTCGTCTGTAGGAACAGAGTAGGGATTTCTGAGCATCGGTCGGCTGGGTCGTCTGTAGGAACAGAGTAGGGATTTCTGAGCAGAGATGGCAGTCTCAGAGCTGCTCTCAGATACCACAACAGCAAGAGGGTGAGGTGTTCGGTTCGCAAAAAGCAGCCGCATCCTCTAGAAAACACTGCCAGCGTTCCAGAAACAGTAATAGTAATGACGGGGGAATGGAGAGAAGGTGCCCTTGGCCTCAGTGGGCCTGTTCCTAGAAATGCTCACCATGGGGACTGCTGGCTGAGCCCAGGCGTTTGAGAAGGTAAATTCACTACCGAAATCATGCAGAGCGCGCCAACCAAAACCGCAACAACACAGACAAGCCAGCCCAGGTCACCTTCATTCCCTGCAAAGTCCACTCTCACCTCTAACTCATAGACACACCTGTTTAGCTTAGAACTCTTTTCTTTAAACAAAATTAGGCAGCGTACCAAACAAGTGATTTTATTTATTCTGCCGCATTGATCCTTATCCGTTGCTTAAAACATTGTTAACTGACTTGAAGCTGATATTTCGCTTTGTAAAAATTACTTTTCAAGTCCTTATTTATAAAATATTTCACAGAAGAGTTAAAACATAGATGTTTAGTGGAAGCATCTGAAACGTCCATAGGAAGGTGAACAGATAAAGAGAAAGTAAATTCATACAAGAGACTTTAATTCAGCCTTTAAAAAAGAAAGAAGTCCTGTCACACGCACCAGTATGGATGAACCTGGAGGACATCATGCTCCCTGAGAGAAGCCAGTCAGAAAGGACACATACGACGTGGTGCCACTTAGATGAGGTGTCTAGAATAGTCATACTTTTTTTTAAAAGATTTTATCTATTTATCTGATAGACAGAGATCACAAGTAGGCAGAGAGGCAGGTAGAGAGAGGAGAAAGCAGGCTCCCCACGGAGCAGAGAGCCCGATTCGGGGGCTCGATCCCAGGACCCTGAGATCATGACCTGAGCTGAAGGCAGAGGCTTTAACCCACTGAGCCACCCAGGCGCCCCTAGAATAGTCATACTTTTAGAAGCAGGAGGTGGGATGCTGGGGAGGGGGCATGGGGAGTCATTGTACAGTTTCAGTTTTCCAAGATGGCAAGGTTCCAGAGAGCTGTTGCACAACAAGTTGCTTTCAGTTAATGATACTTAAAAATAGTCAAGGGAGGGGCGTCTGGGGGGCTCAGTCCGTTAACTCTCTGCCTTCTACTCCGGTTATGATCCCAGGTCCTGGGATCGAGTCCCGCATCCGGCTCCCTGCTTCTCCCTCTCCCTCTGCCTGCCGCTCCCCTTCCTTGTGCTCTATTTCTCTCTCTCTCTCTGTCAAATAAATAAATAGCATCTTTTTTAAAAAACGGTTAAGGGGTAATTTATGCTCTGTGTTTTTATCACAACTTAAAAATAGGCATACATAAGCATATATTTATACATGAAACAATAAACATTTCCAAATATTTTTCACTGTGTTTCAAGTTCTTTTTTCTAAGAATTAAAGCCGGCTACTACCGACATCTCCTCCTTCCCTTTCTCCCTCCCTATGCTGGGAAACCATCACTGAAAATGCAAACGTATTATTCTAATGCACGTCTTCCTAGTTTTCCTACATGGGTATACATTCCCAAACAATTCAATACTATTGTTTTGTGTGTTTAAAAATTATACTTTGAGGGTCACCTGGGTGGCTCAGTGGGTTAAAGCCTCTGCCTTCGGCTCGGGTCATGATCCCAGGGTCCTGGGATCGAGCCCCACATCAGGCTCTCTGCTCCGCAGGGAGCCTGCTTCCTCCTCTCTCTCTGCCTGCCTCTCTGCCTAGTTGTGATTTCTCTCTGTCAAATAAATAAAATATTAAAAAAAAAATTATACTTTGAATTTCTGTGGTACCTCTCCCTCCAAGGCCCTTTAGAAAATCAGTGACAGGATGCTATGAATGATGCCTGAGGAAGACCCCTTCTCAGAGCTGGCCCTTCCGGTACCTGCGTGGCAGCCACGAAGCGTGGCTCAGTGACTCCCCCTGTGATGTTCCTTAAGGGGCTTCCCAGTCCCCACTTAACCCAGATGTCCATGTGTCACCTGCATCTGTCCTCCCTGGGCATTTGAATAAATATCCCCCAAATATCCATTTTCAAGCCAGGGGATTAACTCCGTGGATTCCCACGGAAAGAACCAGAATTATGAACACAGGGAGACAGACTCCAAAGCCCTATGCTCTTAACCACTACCCTAAAGAAGAAACAATACATTGTCCATAAACCCTCCACCCAGACATGACATTTTAGTCACCAAGATTTCTTGGCTGTTTGCGAACTTGCACATTTTTTCACAGCTGTAAATATATGCCCTCACGAATCTGCATGCTGTTAAATATTAATCACCAATAATTAGCACATACTTTTTTTTTTTGAGAGAGAGAGAGAATGAGGCAGAAGAGAGAGAATCTTAAGCAGGCTCCACACTCAGCTCCGGGTCTGACACGGTCTCCACCCCATGACCCTGAGGTCACACCTGGAACTGAGATTAAGAGTCGGATGCTAAACTGACTGAGCCCCCCAGGCGCCCCCACACTTACACTCTTAAGTATCAAAAGCACGTACTTGCCAACGACATAAATATACAGCGTGGTATGGGAGCATCTTCCGATCGGCCCTACTGCTGCTGCCTTTGGTTAGACCTCGTGCCCGTCTACTGCGCGAGCACGGCCAGCCTCCTCGGGAGCTCCCTGGGCACTGTCTTCCATTTCCATCATCCCGGCTGCACCCAAAGTATCTTTATAAATTGTGGTTTTCATCACGACTCTGTCCCTCTCTAAATCCTCCACCGGGTCCCACTGCCCGCAGCGCCCAGTCGAGAGTCCCTTGACACAGTGTATCGGGCTCTCCTGCCCGTGTCCCCGTGGCCATCTCCCACCAGCCCGAGGTGGCCCCGTGCCCCGAATGCCGCAGTTGCCTCTGCACACCCGAGGCTCACTTCGCAAGGGGCATTCTCCTGCCGTCAGCCTGGACAGACCCTGGCCTTCCTTCTCGCCCGGATGGAAGCACCGTCTCTCCTCTCCGCGCAGTGGGCAGTCACGCCTCCAGCGCAGTCGGCCGCCCCTGCCTCCGCGCGCCTTCACGCCGCGCCCTTTCGGTGTCCAGGACCCAGTACAACTGCAAGTCTCCGCCGGTGCTGACGGAACACGAACGAATTCATCACCAACGAACCCCTCCCTCTCTTCGCCATCCCCCCATCATCTGCCAGTTTCCTTCTTGTCCCTATTTCTGCGGCATGAAGTTTTCCTTTCGATTTTTCCCCCTTTGAATTATTTCCCGGGAATTTCTTCCCAGAGCAGAGGCAGCGGGGCAACGGTTTCGGGGTCTGCAGTCCCCACTTTCCTCGCGGTGCTCCCCGGAGAGAGGCAGCAGCGCACGGCGCCCCCCAGCGTGTGGGGCCGTCGGTTTCCCCATGACTCCCGCACCGCAGGACCCTTCATTGCTTTCTGGCGGAATTCTCTCGTCCCCCTCTCTCCGGAGGTCCAGATTCCGGGGTGGCTTCCCCACGGTCCCCACCGCGAGCTAGAAGAGGATGGTCTTCCGACCACGTGGCAAGGTCGGGCCGCCCCTCGCTGCGCCCCGACGCATGCGTCCCCCACGCCATCTCCTCCCCGAGGCACGTTGTCATCCCCAGTCTCTGCAAGGAGGGTCGGTGCCGGCTCTAAGGTATTCGGAGAGAGAGAACAGAGAGGCCACGTTTAGAGAACCTTTCTCACCATATTGTTGTAATCGCTCTTTTTTTTATTAATTATTTTTCTTTACATATAATGCATTGTTTGCCCCAGGGGTGCAGGTGTAATCGCTCTATTTTATTATTAGCTGTTGTTCGTCTCCTGCCGGGCCTAATTCGCACATTAAACCTTATCGTAGGTTCGAATATGTAGGACAAACAGTGGGTCGTAGGTTCGAATATGTAGGACAAACAGTGGGTAGAGAGGTCAGGACTGCCCGAGGTTTCAGGCATCCGCTGCGGGTCCTGGAACTCGCCCCCACCTAGCTGTGAGGATCAAGACACGTGTTTTATAGTAAATTAAAGCTGCGTTCATGCCGTGTGAGCATTTTAACCTGCGTACTGGAATTCTCCATTTCCTTGTGCATTATCTCTCCGCTGGTCTGCGTGTCCCCATGTGGGCAGGAGCCAGAACGTCCTCTTTTCTTTCTTTTTTTCTTTTAGATTTCTTTATTTATTTGAGAGAAAGAGAGCCCTTGTGTGCGCACAAGCCAGGGGGAAGGGAAGAGAGAGGGAGAGAAACAGACCCTGCTGAGGCATGGAACCTGCCTTAGGGCTTGATCCCATGACACCCTTCAACTACCCATCCCCCCACCCCCCCCCCCACCCCCGCCTCCAGACCAGGAGCCCAGCCAGAATCAGAGTCTGAGGCTCAACCGATTGAGCCACCCAGGCACCCCCAGGCCATCATCTTGGCTAGCGACAGGGCAGGGTGCAGGCTTGCTGGCCTCAGGTCTCTGGTTCCTGTCCTGCCTCCAGCCACTGAGTCAGTCACTTGACTTCTCTAAGCCTCCCTGCTTTCCTCTGTAAAGGAGGAGTAGGGAGGCTGCAACTTCACCGGTCCTAGTAAATTTTTTTTTAAGATTTTATTTATTTATTCATGAGAGACAAAGGGAAAGAGGGAGAGGCAGAGGGAGAAGTAGGCTCCCAGAGTAGCCGGGAGCCTGATGTAGGACTCAATCCCAGGACCTGAGCTGGGGCAGATGCTTAACGGACTGAGTTAGCCCAACTGAGTTATCTTAACTAGTTTTGCTAATCATGTATATTTTACTCATGCTATCGTTTTCTTTTCTAAGTGCCTAAAAGAAGAGCCAGCGCATAGCAGCCTACCCAGTTTTCATTACTCCTGTGACATGAAATTCTTCAAACCGTTTAAATTTGTTATGTATCGGAGGTATGTATGGATTAAGTTAACTCCTTTTCATACCATTATCTAATTGTTCCAGGAGCATGTCTTAAGGACTGAATTCATTCCCTATTGTTCTGTTGTTATAGGTTTCTAAGTAGCATATTCTATATGGCATGCATTTCTGGACTCACTCTTTTATTCCATTGATTAGTATCAATATTTTATTTTTTCATTATTAAATTTTTTATTTTTTATTAACATATAATTTGTTATTAGCCCCATGGGTACAGGTCTGTGAATCGCCAGGTTAGTATCAATATTTTAAAGCACCAAACCATATTTTTTATTTTATTTTTTTATTTTTCTAAACCATGTTTTTAAAAAAAAAAAACTTGTGCTTTTTAATGTATTTTAAAACCTAAAACTGGGCATGATTCTTACTGTTTAAAAACCATGTTTCTTTGGCTTTTGTCTTTTCATCCTATAGAGTTTTCCAGTTACATAAACTCTTCTATGGGACACTAACATCAATATTTTATGAAGTTATATATATAAATTGGGGCGCCTGGGTGGCTCAGTCTGTTAAGCATCTGCCTTTGGCTCAGGTCACGATCCCAGGGTCCCAGGATCAAGCCCCACATCAGGTTCCCTGTTCACTAAAGAGTCTGCTTCTCCTTCTACCTCTGCCCTCCCCCCTGCTCCTGCTCTCTCTCTCTTTCTCTCTGTCTCTCAAATAAATAAAATATTTTTAAAAAATATATATATTGGGGTGTCTGGGTGGCTCAGTGGGTTAAGCCTCTGCCTTCAGCTCAGGTCATGGTCTCAGGGTCCTGGGATCAAGCCCCGCATCGGGCTCTCTGCTCAGTAGGGAACCTGCTTCCCCCTCTCTCTCTGCCTGCCTCTCTGCCTTCTTGTGATCTCTGTCTGTCAAATAAATAAATAAAATCATTTAAAAAAGATTTTAAAAATTAAAGATTTAAAAGATTTTTTAAAAATAAAAACGTATGTATAAATTTAGCTGATGATTTAATTATTAGCCCCTTTAACTATTAGCATTAACAGTTAGTATCTTAAGAATACAGTTCTCCATTTATGCATAACTTCCTTCTTTTTACCAGAGTTTAAGATGTTTCTTATTATAAATCTCTGCCCTGACTTAAATTCCTATGTGCTTTTGATACAATTAGTAAAAAAGGACTTCTCCGTGCTATTTCTGGTGCAACCACTAACTAATAAAGAGAGATGTGACGGATTTTGTGGGTTCACTTTGTACCGTGCTGTTTGGCTAAACAATTTTGCTACTTCCAGGAATTTTTTTTTATGAAATTCTCCAATTTTCTAGATTAGGAATTGCACCCTCAACAAATACTAATCTCTTGGCTTCTCTTTTTAAGAGAAGTGACCTTTCCGCACAGTGTTTCTTAATTTTTTCCAACGTGACTCCTGGTTTCAGACACACGCTCTTCAGCACGTCTTCGTGTCCCGCCCAGCTGCCTGCCCAGTTCTCTACTGCAAAAGCTACTTACTTATAAAAGAGGAGGGGAAAACGCCAGCAGGGAATGCTTTGCACAGATCACCACGGAGTTTCTTTTTCCCCTCTTGCTCAACCTCTCCTGCTTTCATTGAAACAAAAGGATTTCGTTTACAGAAACTTTGCACTTTGGCCCTTGGCTCTCTGACTCTGTTTCCCTCTCTAGTTTCCCACCTGGGTCCTTCAGAGAGGATGAGGCCGATCTTCGGGTTGCTCTGACTCTGAGAGGAGCAGCAATCAGCAAAAACCAAAGGAAGCACGTCCATCTGACCTTGACTTGTCCTCACAGCCCAGGGTCTACCTCTGGCTCGGCTGTTTGGATAACCTCCGGGTGGCGGATCCACCCCCACGGCTCAAGTTTGAACTCCAGAACAAATATTTGTCCTGTTTTTGAACAAAGTCTGAGAGCTTTCTTCTTTTTTTCTTCTTTTAAAACACGAACCCTTCCTGCCGTTCCTTTGAACCGGGTTCAGCGAGGAGCGGAGTTCTGCTGGGACCCCGCACGGGGAGCTTGGCAAAGCCACTGGGCAGAATGAATCGACTCACGTGCTTTCTCTTCTGCATCTTTGTTTCTGGAACACAGGGCTTTGAGATCCCCACCAGTGGACTTCCAGAAGTAAGTACTCCCGGAAAACTCCTTGCTGTGGGCCTCCACCCAGGGTCAGCAGATAGCCTGTGGCTGTTGCTGTTCGAGGACCCTGTACTGTGGGGAAAGGGAATTTATGGTAAAATTCACCCGAGCAGGAGTATTCATTGTTCTAATTACCTTTTAAAGCGTTAATGGGTTTTGCAGGAGAATTCAGTCAAATTCAGTGGACTGGCCCGCAGTGCGACATTTCTGGAACACAGCTGCCTACTCCTTACCTAAACAATGGGGATAATTGATCAAACCCAAAGGGGGGTTAGGGGAATTCAATGACGCATGTAAACTGCCCATCACAATGCAAGCACTAGAAAGCACTTAATAATTATTAGCTGTGACAAGGACGATACATCGTTATCACTCTTGCACTAAGAATCCAAGAAAAGTCATTATCAAAGCAGCATTGTCTTTCCTACCTACATGAGCAGTAAACCCTGTCATCAAGACACTTTCAAGATTGCTGTTAAGGAGGGGAGATGGCAAGTGGGCTGGCAGAGTGCAGGGATTCTTTCCAGGGAGGCCAAGGTTTCCACTCAGCACCCTTGGCCATCCCCCACATAAGGAAAGTCTTGGACGGAGTTATTTTGGAAGTCATGCCAAAGCTATTTCGATGCCAGAAAAGGAACGTGTGTTATGGGAACATCCTAGGAAATGCAGAGACTTTGTAATCCTTGCAGAGTGGCTTACCCACAGAAATGCCAAAGAACAGGATGGCGTATTTGCGGGAAAAGAAAAAACAAAATCACTCTGTCTGCTTAGAAATTATCTTATTTTCCAACACCTTAAGAATCGCCAGAGTGTGTTGGAAATCTCACCGGCAGAAGCAGCGATCGAAGCCAAGACACCCAAATGTGTTTGTGCTTTTTCAGTCACTTCTTACTGGTATTCATTTCCCAGCAGCATTTTTTCTCCAACATTTTTAACTGGACAAGACCTATGGGCACATTTCTCTTGCTCTTGCTGATGCCAAGGTCTACCCAGTAGACCAGTCTACCAGACACCCTACTGATCGCTGGGTTACTGTGACCCCGACCTCTGAGTCCTGTCATCTTCCAGAAAACGAAGAAGTGCATTCCTTCATCCAACAAATTTGAAGAGACTAGCGTCCATGCTCTCACCTCTGAGACATAGCTAGCAAATATAAATACATTAAAGAAGTCTCTGTATTAAAAAAAAAGAAAGAAAGAAAGAAAAAAAAAGGATTTCCCAAAGGTATAGGAAACAAGATAGAGAAACAGGGTGAATGCCCTTATGCCTGTCCCTACCCACCTCCTTTGCTCTAGATCTTTTTTATTAATAGAAATTTAAAAAAACCTACATTCTTTTTTAAGTTTGCAGAATACGGAGATCTTGTGGAACTGGCCCCAGGCAAGTTTCAGTTTGTGCCAGAGAACCGGAGGCATCAGGTACAACAAGCCTTAGTCTTGAAGGGGGAAATAAGGGAAAAGGATTGTGAAAGAGATAATGAAGGAGGGGGAAGGATTAAGATGCTTTCTGCTAGATTTTCTCGGAGCTTTTTCTTTTTTTTTTTTAATCAGAATGGGTCACCTTAGTTCCTTACAGGATAGATGGCTGTGTGTTTTCTTCAAATTCTCAGATGGTGGGATGAGTTCACTGTCTTATCAGAGGGATTTCCTTTTAGGCGGGCATTGCTGTTCTCAGTGGTGGCAGATGCTGGCCACTGAGCCCACATCCTCCCCCACACCCCGCGGTCACTGCTGCCCTGGGGAGAGGCTCAGAGGGCAGAGGGACTGACCAGGTTCCAGGCTGCATCCTAAAGTCATCCCACAGCAGGGATGCATCCTCTAACTCATGGGATGAGTTCTCCAGGAGGCCAGGAAGGGAGTGGCTTCTCCCCCAGGCAGGCCACGTGCTGAGAAAGGGGGTGTTTATGGAAGCAACACTATGACTTCTTTTGTTTGGATGAGAATTTTGGACTTTCTCAAAGTCCCGGTTTCTTGTAGACCAAGAATATAAAAACCCAATGGGCAGGTTCTCGTGTCATCTAGTCACAAGAGAGAAAACTTCGTCATTGTGAATCACCTTCAAAAAGTTCAAAAGAAGTCAACTGTTGACCTCACGAGGTCACGTAAGACTCTCTAAAACTTCAGTTCACCCCAAGTCAGGTCAGGCTAGCTAGCCTCGTATCCGGCACCTGACTTATTTTGGCAAAGTCCCACAGACGTTAGATGTTCACCCACTTGTAAACCCAACTCAGCCTTCCGTGCCTAGAGGACAGTCCTTCCCGTGGATAATTCCCTAGCACAGCAGTGAAAGTGCAGGATTTTCCACACGCCAGTCCCTGTGCCAGTCCAGGGCCACCCCAAAGAGGAAATGCCTCGAAATCCCTACCCTCATGTAGCCCAGTCCAATGGAGGAGACAGACAGGCTCTCCCGCTGTCTTGCTTGGAAGGAAGAGCTTAGCTGCCGTGAAAAGTTAATAAGAGAAGGCTTCCTTAGTTTGGGGGTGGGTGTAAGAGAGCTTGACAGAGAAAATCTCCCTGAGCTGAGATCTGAAGGATGACTGCTGGGGTGAGGGGACAAATATACTATGGACCTTGGAAATGACAAGTCCAGAGCCCTGTGGTAGCCTGGGGCAACCAGATTATTATTCAGCTATTAAGAAAATCGAACCAGAGAAAGGGAGATAGGCCACTCAGCATGAGTTCCGTTGAGTATTTTCATTTAAAAGTACATGTTCCAGCATTATATCAAAGAATGGTGTGCTTGCAAAGTGGCCGAGAAATGTGTTCAAAGAAACACACCAGTGGGAAAATAGTTTTCAAGAATATTTGGCATTTATGCTCGGCTCCAGTGAATGAATTGTAGCTCAGTGTTGAAAGGGACAAAAAAAAAATTTTTTTTTTTTGATTGAGAGAAAGCAGTTTTTGTCCCCTAGGTAATAAGTAACACACTTTTGAAAAATGATTATCTGCCTTCCTTTCACAGAGAAGTGTTTCCGGAGAATCTGGAGAAACGATGGTGAGTTTACTTTGATTTTGTTAAAAATTGATGACTGAATGATTTTCCTGTTACCTATTCTCAGGAGATCAATACGGCTGCCTCTTTGTCTCTAGCCCTGAGAGCATTTACCTGACTTTCGAAACACCCTCTTGCCCAATTCTGTTTGGAAGTGTGGCTAAAATTCAGCATGAAAGAGTATATGGTATATACTTAGGAGAGATATCACCAGGAGCTGAAAAATGTCCTTTCTCTCTGTTCTCTCAAGTTTTGCCGAAAAACCTAGGTTTCACCCAAGCATACATATTCATTCCAATATAGCTGTTTTAATTTAGAATATGACACCTAGAGGATTTGGGGGGAGAGGGGTAGACAGTGTGGGAAAGGAGTTCCCGAACATGAAACGGTCCGATTCCCCGAGATGTTCAAAGAAGTCCTTCCTGTGTCGAGAAAACACAAAAGGAAGTGCTTTCCTTTGACTTCCTGCTCTCAACGGACAGAAACTGCGAGAAGCACGCCTTTAAGGGGTAGGAAGGCCAAGTAACTCAGCCTGGACTTTGGTCTTAGTTTGAGGTGAGCTGGCTGTTACAGGGTTGAAAGGCTTACTCTTGGCCAACAAAGTTGTGGGGATGACGCCTAGTATTGAAATAAGCAAATCCTCTTGGAGAAGAAAGCAAGACCCGATGGGTCACCTCTGCCATAGCCCGGAAGGAGGTTGGGGTTCTCAGGCGTCCCCTGAAAGATGTGTGCTTCCAGTACCCCGCCTTTCAGCACAGTGATGGCCTGCAGGTGGTTAGGCCGGAGCTGCCTTAAATCAGGACAGAAGGATTAGCAAAGGAGGTCCAGAGAGCTGGACCCGTCACGGCATCGACAAGATACTTACCCTTCATGTTCCAGTTTTTGCTCACTCCCATCAGTGTGTCCTACTTTGTTCTAATTGGGGGAAGGAGAAGAGAATGGGAAGAAGATGGCACCATAACAGATAAGATGGAAGAAGGTAGGGGGCGCCTGGGTGGACCAGTGGGTTCAGCGTCTGCCTTTGGCTCAAGTCATGATTCCGGGGTCCTGGGATCTGCCCCTGCGCTGGGCTCCCTGCTCAGCGGGGAGCCTGCTTCTCCCTCTCCCTCTGTGGCTCCCTTGCTTCTGCCCTGTCTCTCTCATTCTTTCTATCAAATAAATAAACAAAATTATTAAAAAAAAAAAAAAGATGGAAGAAGGAAGATAGCAATATGGGGACGACATGCGTCTTTCCATCCCACTGTACCCTTGGCTTTGCCCCCCTCTGGAGATACAGCCGAGGTCCCCTAAAACCCTGCTATCCTTTTCCTTTCTTCGGGCTAGGGTCCTGCCTTTGAAGTTATTTCCTGAACTTTCTCAATCCAATCTTGTGTCCCACAACCATTTTCTACTTGTATTTGCCTTTTAAACGTCGTTATTAGTAGACTCAGAGCTGAAGGGCATCTCAAGCTACTTCAAAACAAAGGCGGGCTTCTGCCTGGGAGCGAGGGTTCCAAGTTAGGAGAATGTTTAATACTATCCAAGTTATATGCTCATCAGTGTCTGAGAATTATTCATACTAAAATGTAATGCTCTCACCACGAAATACGTGGTGGAATTCTGGGTAATTTTGCTCTGAGTCCCCCTGTGCTTTCTTGCCGATTACAGGAAGAGGCTGATCAAGTGACTCTTTATAGCTATAAAGTGCAGTCCATTATTACTTCTCGTATGGCCAGCACCGTCATCCAGACCAAAGTGGTGAACAACTCCCCAGAGCCTCAGAACGCAGTGTTTGACGTTCAGATTCCCAAAGGAGCCTTCATCTCTAACTTTTCCATGTGAGTAACCCCTATGTCGACCAGAAACTGGGTATGCTCTACTCAGAGACTCCAACCCCCTCACGGTTAGAATGTTCCTTAATGGCCAGCTGCTACACTGGTTCTCACTCTCAGAGCTGTGGACCCACTGGGGGTCAAGAGTCATCATGGGCTTTGCCCCCATGATTTGTTTCTGTTCAGAATATCAGAATTTGGGAATGATTTGCTTCTGGTGTCTAAAAAATTAAAGCAACCAAGCTGTCTCTCCGGTAACAACACTTACTTGCATTTTAATCGGCTTTCTTGTGGGGGAGGGGATGTGGGAGGCGGGGAGAAATACACGAATTTGCCATGGCTTATGGGAAACCATATAGGGAGTGCAGAGCCGTTCCGTGTCACCTGTCATATGCTTCTCTATGGGGAAAAAGCATGAGAACCACGGATTAAATCCAATCACCTGTCCAGTGATTGAATTCCTCTGTTACACCGAGGACAGGTGGTTTATCCAGGCTTGACTTGAATATCTCCTTAATGATGAACTCACTACTTCCCAGAGCAATCCACTCAATGAGGGACAGGTCTGTTAGAATTATTTCTCCTACTTCATTGAAATCTGTTCCGCTTCTACCCAGTGACTCTGGTTCCACTCACAAAAAATTTTTTTTCTAATTCTCTGCAAAATACATACTGAAGTGTTCGAGGATGAAATGGTCTGCTGACTGAGATTGGCTTCAGAATAATCGAGAAGGAGAGGGCGGGGTCGAGGGGCAATGAGACAGGCTGAGTACTCATAATGGTGTGGTTCAGGCATGGCGTCATGGAGGTTTCTTCTATTATTCTATTTTTTTGTCTGAAGATTTCCATAATGAAAAACATTTTTCAGCCACTCCAGTGCTTTTTAAAAAGTGAGGCCACTTATCTTGGTCCCGCTCGGTGGCTTTATGCATCAAAGCTAAACACCCCATGTTCTTCCAAATATTTGAATGGCTTTCTACCCCCAACCATTTACACAGCCATCCCCAGAGTGTGCTCTGTCTGGCCATGGCCTGTCCACGTTGCCTAGAACAGAACACAAGGCTCTGCATAAACCTATTTTTTTTTTTTTTTACTAAGACATTCGATTGAGTTACTTCTCATCTGTTTTGGTCTTTCATCCACCAAGGTAACCAACAATAACTATGAATAGAGTCTAAAAACTTCTTCTTCTAGAAACTACAGAGCACATTAACTATATTTTCTAAACTAAACAAAGTAGGTGGGGAAAAGGCATTAGGTGACTTTGAGTTGGTATCCTTTGAATTGGCTTAGAAATTTATTTTTCAAAAAAATTTTAGGCAGTCTGTTCTAACAAAGGAAATGTAGAAAGAAGAGATTCTATGTAGTGGCATTAGATGATACTGGGTCTGAAAAAGTATATTTAGAACTGTTATAATACATTTTAATTTTGAAGCCACATAACCAGAATTTATTCTAGATACTGCTTCTTTCTGTTTTCCTTTATTCTTTTCTTCTTCTCCCTCTCATGTCATAGGAGGTTTGAGGTGACAAAAGATAGAATTACAGGGGCGCCTGGGTGGCTCCGTGGGTTAAATCCTCTGCCTTCGGCTCGGGTCAGGGTCCCAGGGTCCTGGGATCGAGCCCCGCATTGGGCTCTCTGCTCACTGGGGAGCCTGCTTCCTCCTCTCTCTCTGTCTGCCTCTCTGCCTACTTGAGATCTCTGTCTGTCAAATAAATAAATAAACTCTTTAAAAAAAAAAGATAGAATTACAACAATTCAACAACAATTTACGTTGGTCTCCCTCCACTGAGGGCTGAATTTGTAAGACCAGAGAAGGTAGCCAACTTGATCACCGCCATTTCCTATGAGTTGCACAAACTATTTCTTCTATTCAAAATATTTCTTCTGCTTTTTTGTTTATCAAGATTCCAAATATTCTCCCATTAGAGACAGCTTCTTTTTGAGAAAACTCCTTGGTCTTTGAACCCGAGTATGGGTTGGGGGCAATATTACAGACCTGGACATGTGGGGTCTAGTTCGAGCTCCATCTCTGACCAACTGTGTGACCGTGAGCAAGTCACCGTCTCCTGGTGCTGACTTCGCATCGAAAGAGGTGGCCTTCAAGTGCGCCTCACCAGGCATAGCACTGGTACTTGGGACAGGAAATTAGCCTTCACGCTGCAGAACATCTAGCATTCTTCACATGGTGAGAGATCCTGTCCGCTTGAAGGCCATGGGGTCCGTTTTACTTCTGAAATTCTGTAAATCAGATGGCTCTGACCCATCATTACTTGGAACTCATTAGATGACCGTCACTTAAAATAAGGTATGCAGAGATGGAGTCACAGAGGGAAGTCAGAGGTCCCGAAGGGAGATGTTAGAGGGGTAAACACAAATTTGCAGAGGGATTCCCCTGCACCTTCTTCCCTCTTCCCTCACTCTTTTCCACCCTTGCTGGAAAGTATGAGTGCCAGGCTATTAGAATCATCGTCTAAACAAACGTGAGCTAGAGAACTCGTGATTTATCTGTCACCTCTCCTCGCCATGTTTGTCCTTCAGGAGGGCTACCCAAAAAGAACAACGCTTAACCTGAAGGGTAAAACTCAAAAATGAGGAATAATTTTAAACACAAGCAACAGAGCCTGAGGGGAAGCTTGTAGGATGGGTGCCTGTCTCTCAAATGACTCTCTCAGATCGAGGGGCTCCTGACTAGGAGATGGGCAGATGTCCGTCTTCTCATTTCTTCTCGGTTCACAGTGATAGTTGCCCGCATTCCCTAAACCCACCTGGTTGGTTGTTTGTTCGTTTGTTTGGTTGAAACTACTGCTCGGAAAAACTCAACGACTCGGGGGCCTCCTGTCGTTTTTTTAGGACTGTGGACGGCACGACGTTCACTAGCTCCATTAAGGAGAAGACCGTGGGTCGAGCGCTCTACGCCCAGGCCAGAGCCAAAGGCAAGACGGCGGGGCTGGTGAGGTAAGGGCTGGGCCAGAGAGGGTCAAGGTCTCAGCCACTAGCTGCTCCCATGCAATCCCCAGGCCCAAATCAGCCTCATTTGATAATCTGCTGCCATTTCCTCTTTAAAACCAAACACCTCAAGCGATGATCACAGTGACCTTCATAAGTATGTGTTTATTTCTTTATTTATTTTATTTTTTTTTAAAGATTTTATTTATTTGACAGACAGAAATCACAAGTAGGCAGAGAGGCAGGCAGGGAAGGGAGTGGGGAAAGCAGTCTCCCTGCTGAGCAGAGAGCCTGATGCAGGGATTGATCCCAGGACCCTGGGATCATGACCTGAGCCGAAGGCAGAGTCTTTAACCCACTGACCCACCCAGGCGCCCCCATAAGTATGTATTTAAACAGGGGCTTACGCTGGAAATACATATTCCACTTGATGGGATCTTAAATTTCTTCTTCCTGAAGAGTCTTAAAGATGCAAAGAATCTGTAGAATGAGCCTTCGATGCAGCGGAGGAAATGGGGGCTATCCCTGGAATTATCAGTTTGGGTTTGAGCCCCGGCTCCATGCCTGGGTGGCCAAGTTGTCTTGAGCCATTTACTAATAATCTCATAGCCTCATTTGTTATCATCTTGAAAACAAGGGTGTTGATATCCATCCTGCAGAGCTGCCGTGTCAGAAATGACATGTGTCAAGGTCCCGGCGTGGAACAGGGATCTGTCCCTGATCGCTTCTTGCAGATAACACTCAGATCTCCACAACGCTCTGGAGGAAAAAGATCAGGCAGGACAGGAGACCCAACTGTGGGTAGAATTAAAGTTCCCTAGAACTTTCAGTGATCTCAATCAAACCTCCTCTTCATTTTCATAAACACCTGAGCAGCCCCGATGGCCCACAAAAGCCTGGGTGCCCTCTGCATGGATGCGGGGTCCTGTCCTCCATCGTGCATGTGCTGACTTATGTTGGGGGTTTAAACTTCTAGGAGCAGGGCTCTGGATATGGAAAACTTCAAAACCGAAGTAAATATCCCCGCTGGAGCGAAGGTGCAATTTGAACTTCACTACCAGGAAGTGAAGTGGAGGAAGCTGGGATCCTATGAACACAGGCTCCATCTGCAGCCGGGGCGGCTGGCCAGACACTTGGAGGTGAGCCGGGGTTTGCAGGGCGTGCAGTGACCCCTCCATTGATGGCTCCCGGCCCCGATTTGCACCTGCTGCTGCTCTCCGCTCTTTGTGGCGTCGGGTGCGTGCCAGTCAGCAAGACGGCCATGGGTTTGGAGTCCATCTGGACGCTTCCTGACCGACTCCAGTGCGGGTTTGGCTCCTGATTTCCTAGCCTTGCTGCCACAAGCGATTACAGCTGGGGTGGCTTAAGACAATGGAAATTCATTTGCTCACAATTTTGGAGGACCAAAGTCTGAAATCCAGGTGTTAGCAGGGCCTTACTTGTGAAGGCTCAGGAAAGAATCTGTTCCTCGCTTCTCCTGGCATCTGGCAGCCACTGGCTCTCCTTGACCCATGGTCTCCTAGCTACGGCACTGCAGTCTCGGCCTCGGTGGCCACACCATGTTCCCAATCTGCCTCTCCATCTGACAGATAGGAAGGTGAGACCCCCAGGCAGGGGCGACTCTAGGGGATAATTGATCATGGTGACATTTTCATTCCAGTTTGAAAAGGTGCATATCAGACCGATGGAACCGACCTTCTTCCCATGACCGCCATGTGGCGTCAGCTCGCTCTCAGGGCACACGCCCCTGCATCATTTTTCAGTGCCCCTACCGGCACATCTGGGGCGTTGGTGAAAATTAGGAAAAGGTGCCCTTGACCTGACAAATGCAGCTCCATGTCAGGACCCATGACTTGGCAGGCAGGTTATGGGCTGGATCTCAGTGCCCTCTTGCAGCTCTGGCTGGAGGCTCTGCACAGCTCATCATGTGACCCTGGCTGTGTTTCTGGCAGTGTTGGTGAATGTGTGCCGTTCTCTTGCCCAATTCTTTTTTATTTTTAAAGATTTTATTTATTTATTTGAGATAGAGTTAGCAAGAGAAACTATGAGTGGGGGTGGGAGAGAGAGAGAAGCAGACTCCCCCACTGAGCAGGGAGCCCAATGCAGGACTCAGTCCCAGGGGTCTGGGATCATGACCTGAGCTGAAGGCAGACGCTTAACTGACTGGGTCACCCAGGCACCCCTCTCTTGCTCAATTCCATGAATCCCATGGTAAATAGATGTGATTGGCAACTTGCCTACAGTGAAGCAGGTGCTGAGGTTGTTAATAGTAGGATTTAGCTACTGAGTTAATGATATGAGAATAGTTCTAGAATATTTTGAATAAGGTACTTCTAGGTCATTCATTCCTCCCCACAAATTATAAAGTATATCTTATTAGCCCTGACTTACAGATATATGTAAATAACCTGCCAATGGACACAGAGCTAAGAAACAATTAAGATTTGAGACTAGGCTGTATGCTATTAGTCCAAGAATTTGAGTTTGAGTCCATGAAGATAATGATTTTTAATTGTTTTTTTTTTTATTTGACAGAGAGAGATCACAAGTAGGCAGAGAGGCAGGCAGAGAGAGAGAGAGAGGGAAGCAGGCTCCCTGCTGAGCAGAGAGCCTGATGCGGGACTCGATCCCAGGACCCTGAGATCATGACCTGAGCCGAAGGCAGTGGCTTAACCCGCTGAGTCACCCAGGCGCCCCTGTTTTTTAAGTAATTTTTTATTTTGTGGGGCGCCTGGGTGGCTCAGTGGGTTAAAGCCTCTGCCTTCGGCCCAGGTCATGATCCCAGGTCCTGGGATCGAGCCCCACATCGGGCTCTCTGCTCGGGAGGGAGCCTGCTTCCTCCTCCTCTCTCTCTCTCTCTCTCTCTCTCTCTCTCTCTCTGCCTACTTGCAATCTCTCTCTGTCAAATAAATAAATAAAATCTTAAAAAAAAATAATAATTTTTTATTTTGTTATTAACATATAATGTATTATTAGCCCCAGGGGTACAGGTCTGTGAATCGCCAGGTTTACACACTTCACAGCACTCACCATAGCATATACCCTCCCCAGTGTCCGTCACCCAACCACCCTCTCCCGACCCCCCACCCCCGGGCCACCCTCAGTTTGTTTTGTGAGATTAAGAGTCTCTTATGGTTTGTCTCCCTCCTGATCCCATCTTGTTTCATTTTTTCCTTTCCTACCTCCCAAACCCCTCACGTTGCCTTTCAACTTCCTCATATCAGGGAGTTCATATGATAATTGTCTTTCTCTGATTGACTTATTTCGCTAAGCATAATACCCTCTAGTTCCATCCATGTTGTCACAGATGGCAAGATTTCATTTCTTTTGATGGCTGCATAGTATTCCATTGTGTATATATACCACATCTTCTTTATCCATTCATCTGTTGATGGACATCTAGGTTCTTTCCATAGTTTGGCTATTGTGGACATTGCTGCTATGAACATTCGGGTGCACGTGCCCCTTTGGATCACTACGTTTGTATCTTTAGGGTGAATACCCAGTAGTGCAATTGCTGGGTCATAGGGTAGCTCCATTTTCAACTTTTTGAGGAACCTCCATGCTTTTTTCCAGAGTGGTTGCACCAGCTTGCATTCCCACCAACAGTGTAGGAGGATTCCCCTTTCTCTGCATCCTCGCCAGCAGAAGATAATGATTTTTAACACACATACCATGTAGCAATAAATCTTTCTTACATTTCTGAAATTTTTGTCCATCCTTAAATTTACCATGCTCTTAGGAATTCATTGTTTTTATTTTTTTTGAAGATTTTCTTTTTATTTATTTGACAGAGAGAGACACAACAAGAGAGGGAACACAAGTAAGGGGAGTGGGAGTGAGAAGCAGGCTCCCCACTGAGCAGAGAGCCCGCTGTGGGGCTCGATCCCAGGTCCCTGAGATCATGACCTGAGCCAGAGGCAGAGGCTTAATGACTGAGCCACCCAGACACCCCAGGAATTCCTTGTTTTTAAAAGAAGACAGAGTCTTCATTTATTAGCAAGAATGTTAGACAGAGTGGCAAGTTTCCCAAATTCCCGTCCAGAATTAACACTCACAGCTGTGGACTCTGGGCGAACCTATTTCCTGGCCTTCAGTTTCTCATATGTAAAAGAAGGTTAGACCAGGTGATTCCTAAGGTACTTCCCAGCTCTAACAGTCTATGAAATATATTTCCAAAGAGGTTTGATCTTATCCAGAGATAAGGGGAAATCAGAATGTTAGACCTTCTCCTTGTTTTATTCCACAAAAGTTTTTTTTTTTAAGATTTTATTTTTTTATTTGGCAGAGAGAGATCACAAGTAGGCAGAGAGGCAGGCAGAGAGAGAGAGGAGGAAGCAGGCTCCCTGCTGAGCAGAGAGCCCGCTGTGGGGCTCGATCCCAGGTCCCTGAGATCATGACCTGAGCCGAAGGCAGAGGCTTAAACCCACTGAGCCACCCGGGTGCCCCCCACAAAAGCTTTCTAATCACCACCAGAAGGGCCACCCAACTGGAAGTACATTTCCCTCACAGGAATCACAGAGAACACTTCTCTTTTTAACCCCCATCCTTACCTTCCTGATGTATCAAATCTTGGAAAAATATTTTATTCCAACTCCCTTAGCTGGTTTTTTGCAGAATCGCCAACAAATATGGCAAGTGACCCAAGGCCTCCATGGACTGGTCCCAACCAGTCAATGAACCAGCTATGGGACCTTGGGTACACATCCCCAAAGCATAGTGTTTAACCAGATTTGGAGGCCATGTCTGCATCAAATTGAGCTCAGGACTGCTAATAGCTTCTGTGACACTAGGGAAAAGATCCTCTTGCCATTTTTATGCTCTTAAGGATAGACTGAACTTGTCCTGAGTAGCCAGCTTGTTTATAGGTAGAACCTTAAGGAAGAATGAATGCAGCGGACCCAGTTTGCTGCAGCTCCCTGGCTTTTCTCCCTTTCCCCCAGGAGCTACTCAACCAATGACCCAAAATGTCCTGGGATATCTGATCTACCTGATTCTCTGTAGATTTAGTTCTTACCAACATGGAGAACCTGGAGCTAATGGGAATCTTGGAGGCAAATTAAGCTCACATCTTATGCTGGAATTTGTAATGACCAAGAAAGAAAGTGTTGGCTCTGCTTAGACAAATGTCCATGATTTTATGAAAGCAGATTGAAAAAAAAAATTGGAAGGACACCTGGGTGGCTCAGTTGGTTAAGCATCCGATTCTTGATCTCAGCTGAGGACTTGAACTCAAGGTCGTGAGTTCAAGCCCTGTGTTGGGCTCCATGCTGGACATGGCGCCTACTTTAAAAAAATAAAAATCAGAGAAAAAATTAGTGTGATTCCAAAGCCAGGGACTTCCAAAGGAGAGAGAGCTCATCAGTGTTATAAATGATCGTAAATGAGGAAGAGGTAGTGAAGAAACCAGTGTGCACAGGGCTCCATCTGATGGCCCCACATTTAAGTGGGTGTGTGCCAAAGCTGGGAAATCTCATGACAAAACAAATAGGATATTGTGGCCTGGAGCTAGAGGATAGTGTGGCAAAGTCAACTGAAAAGACAGAGCACAAGCCGTTGAAAGTCAGGCAGCAGTGTAGAAAGTATTAGGAGCTTGGGCCCTGGGTTTGAAGCCTGGCTCAACCACTTCCAAGCAAGGTTACTCTGAGTCTGTTTCTTCATCCATAAAATAAGCAATAGCAAATAAAACAGATAATAAGAGCATCAGTAAGAGTTAAATGAGTTTGTACATGTGAAGTGCTTATCAGAGAACTTGGAGTCCATAGAGAGAAATGAAAGCCATGACTACGGTTTCTCCAAGGTTCACCCAAAGGGATTTATTTCCTCCTGCTTTGCTCTGTTCAAAGCACATAGACAGAAAAGGAAAAAGACCCTGGTCCTTGGTGGGCAGACCCAGAGACTAAGGGTAGAATCATTTCACAGCGGCTTTCCTTCTTTTGTTTCCTTTGACAACATGAATATTCTTATAAACAACAACGATAGAATAAGATAAAGATGGCAAATGAAACCCAGAGGAATGAAGCAAGAAAAGGGGAGCACTGGGTTGCCCAAAGGGTCTTCATCCCCCGTGGGCAGATGAATGAGATCCCATGGCAGTTAAGGAAGGTGCAAGGGTGATCAGGGAACCGTACTGGGTCACCTCTGGGAAAGCCTGGAGATGAGAAGAACAACAGAGGATGTAGTCATGATGCTTTGTGCTCACAAAAAGCCTTGAAAGATATCTCGATGCTTTGAGTAATTTTCTCTCCCATCTCTAGGTAGACGTGTGGGTTATTGAACCTCAGGGAATAAAATTTCTCCATGTTCCTGACACGTTTGATGGCCATTTTGATGGTGTTCCAGTCATATCTAAAGGACGCCAGAAGGTATCGTACGTGTTGCGTGTTGCCAGGACTCTTTAAGTGGTTACTAGCTTGGGGGCTCTTTGTTCTACCTGGGCTCTGGGGAGCAGAAAAGCAGTCAGGTGGTGAACTCTGTGAAGGAACAGAGATCCTTGAGCAAAATCTACTGTTTCCTTGCATTTGGACAAGTGACTGTCCCTTTTGGGCCCCCATTTCCCTCAAGTTATGTGCTTGACCGTTGCTAAAAGACAGTTTCCACATATTATGTTGTGGATTTTCATTAGTCCCAGCAAGAAATGTTCAGCTTAATTCTCTTTGCTTCCTGACCAATGACAACCAGCAGCGGAAGGGTCAAACTCCTCTAGGAACCCTTTCACAAACTCTTACACTGGTTGCCATCTCTCTGATGGGGGAAGGGAGGAATTCTTTGAGTGTCGTAAGAAGTCCTCCGATCTGGGCAGCAGCACCCCTTCGCATGCCCGGCCATTGTCCCTTGCATTGGGAATGGGACTTCTGATGTTGCCTGGGTGTGGGCCGGCCATCGAGCTACAGGCAAGACTTCTCCACCTGTGTGCACAGGAAGGTGTCAGCCCCCCATCTGGGGAGGGAGAGTGCAGAGACTGGGCTCTGATGTCCCTGTTCTTTCCAGGCACATGTGTCCTTCAAGCCCTCTGTGGCACAGCAAAGAAAATGCCCCAGCTGCCCTGAGACTGCAGTGGACGGAGAGCTGGTGGTGATGTATGACGTGAACAGAGAAGAGAAAGCCGGGGAACTTGAGGTGCGTGAGAACAGTCTTGAGGAGAATTGCCATGCTGAGGCCAAACAAAGGTTTCTTGTGGAAAAGCACCCTGGCTTTGGGTTGGTTCCAAGCTGCGGAGGTGGTTACAGAGAAGGGACTAAAATCCTATTTCCCTAAGTGTTACTAAGCCTCATCTTTCCATGTCAAGAAAACCAAATGGAACGTCATTGAGTTTCATGTCCTTGTCCCAGAAGGGTACTTCTAGGCCTTATATGAAGTACAGTAAGAACATCACAAAATGGGAGTTTTGGGTCACCTATGTAGGCCCTTTGCAATTAAACTGTCAAAGCAGAGAGGTTATGGGGCTGGGTGGACGGAACAAGCAAGAGAAAGATCTGGGCTGGTGGCAAATTCCAGGGCCAGTGTTCACTGTGAGATTTCTTCAGTTTCCGTTCCCCTCTTGTCATGTCTTGGGTGTACGTCTGTGTTTCCCTTGTGCTGAGGTAAGAGCCCGTAGAGGGTGTCTGAAAGCCCGTGCTTCTGTCCAGGACAGGGAGGTAGAGAAGTGTCCACAGCTACACATTCACCGGGTGGGCATTGTACTGTCCTGCTAGAAGTGACCAACAGACAGTGGAAAGAGAACGAGGGGAGCCAGGCGTTAGAGTCTAGAGCAGAAGACAAAGACAGCGATCCGGAATCTAGCTGGAGCGGCCTTCTAGTAGCTTCGAGAACTATCTAAACTTTCTACAGGGTTGATAAAGGTCCTTCGTGATCCGCCCTGCTCACTCTCCACTCTAATTCCTTGAATTCTTGAATTCTATAGCCCTTGTTGCGCTGAACCCCTTACAGAACCACTAGTGTGCCATACTTTCTCAGCCTGGTCTAGAACACCCACTCCTACCTGCACCCGCCAACTCTGCCCCAGGCCCACGCTGGCAGACCAACTCCAAACTCACGCTCAAGCCCAGTGTACATTCCATTTCCTTGGGAAGGAGTCCCCCATCCGAGCCAGATACACGTCCACTGGGTCTTCTCAGTGTCCTTTGTTTTCCTGATCACAGCACGTAACACTCTGCTACAGTCTCTTTACTCGTCTGGATCCTGGGTGGGCCTGTGAGCCCTGTGAGGGCAGAAACTCTGCCTGATTGGCTGTTGGCTAGCAGGGTGCCAGGAAGGCGGGCTCTC
The DNA here is from genome assembly GCF_922984935.1 of Meles meles. Taxonomy (NCBI): domain Eukaryota; kingdom Metazoa; phylum Chordata; class Mammalia; order Carnivora; family Mustelidae; genus Meles; species Meles meles. The sequence goes on along the minus strand of NC_060072.1, from coordinate 143,834,748 downwards.
CATGGACTGGGTGGATGGAGGGGGCAAAGAGAAATGCCCTGGGGAGTGTAACTACCCAGAAGGCTTGGACCTTCCCAGGAGAGGAGTTGGGGAGAGCAGGAAGGATGAGAGAGGTAGAGGGACACTGAGCTTCCCTTTAGGACCAGCACGCCTCCTGCTCCCTGAGGCTCGTCTTTTCTCTCCTAGTCCCTGGAGCCCCGTCTTCCTGCATGCTAAACAGTGTGTTCTGTTTTCCAGGTATTTAATGGATATTTTGTCCACTTTTTCGCTCCGGAAAGCCTGGACCCAATTCCCAAAAACATCCTCTTTGTCATTGATGTCAGTGGGTCCATGTGGGGAATAAAAATGAAACAAGTAAGTGCCTCCTTGTTGGTAGGTAGGGGTGCTCAGGGCTCCCCACCATCTTCCGTCCCCTCCCAACATGGCGGACATTCAGTGTGCCTTCCCCCCAGGCCTCATCGTGGTCAACTCAGGCTGGCTCACCGCCCTTCCTTCCCCCGGGATCATCATCTGCTTCATAGTCTTGTTCTTCCGTCTGTTTTACTTTACCCCCTTGCACTGTGCATGAGTGACTTTGAAATCTCTTCCGATTACACCACGATTCCTTGAGGGTGGCCATCCCGTCTCCTGTCTTCCAGGTTGGAGTTCAGTAGAGGTTAACCCAGGATTAAATGGTGTAGGTGCCTTTCTACAGAACAAACAAGGCCATTTCTTATTTTATCCATCACCTCATCCATCCAACCAATGTGAACAATTAACTAACCAATCATCCATCCATCCATCCATCTATCCATCCATCCATTGACTAATCATTTCTGACCACCCAAGTGTTCGTCACTGTTCTAGGATCCAAAAGAAGGACAGGACATTACACTCCAATGCCAGCTTCCCCAACAGTGGCCCTGCTGACATTTTGGACTAGATGATTCTTTGCTGTAGGGGCTGATCTGTGTGTGGTGGGATGTTCAGCAGCATTCCCAGCTTTGACCTTCTGGTGGTGTCTAGCACACACCCCGTTAGTCATGACAATCAAAAATGCCTTCAGATGTTACCAGACGTCCCTGGGGGTAGAGTTGCCCTCCCTTGAGAATCTCTACTCTAATACAGCCATGTGTTCACTTGTTCCTTCCTTCTTTTGTGCATGTAACAAATATATATTATGCGCCCACTGTGTGTCAGGCACATGGCTCATCAGTTAAAAAAAAAAAATTGACCAAAAGCATTAAAAAAAACCCATCCTTCCCCAAAGCGAGCTTATGGAGCTTACATTCTATGAGAAGATGGGGACAGAGAATAAACAATAAACATAATAAGGCATTTAAAAGTATCTTTTGAATGGCTTGGTCAGTTAAGCATCCAACTCTTGGTTTTAGCTCAGGTCACGATCTCAGGGTCGGGAGATGGAGTCCCACGTCAGGCTCCCTGCTTAGCACAGAGTCTACTTGTCCCTCTGCCTCTGCTCCTTTCCCTGCTCTCTGTCTCTCAAATAAATAAATAAACTCTTTACAAAATATAGAAAATGAAGGTATCTTCAATTGTGGTATTACAAAAAAGGTTTTTGGGATTTTTTTGTTGGTTTGTTTTTAGAGGAACGTATTAGGAATCAGGAGGGCCTGCTTCAGGGAATTAAGATTTTAGACAGGTTTGCCATCTAAGTAGGTGCTTCTGTTGAGAAGGGCTTGGGGAACCGCTTAGAAGGTGTGGGGAAAGGCATGCAGCTCTCTGGGGCAGACCTCTGTAGGCAGCAGGGACAGCCAGGGGAATAGCTCTGAGTCAGAGTGTGCCAGGCATGTTCTAGGAGCAGAGAGCAGCTCGGCAGGGAGGGAAAAGGAAGGGACCAGACGGATGACATGAAGCCCCTTGGGGCACTGTGAGAACCTTGGCTCTAACTTGGAGAGAAATGGAGAGCTGCTGGGTGGTTTGAGGGAAGAAATGACATGACAGTCTGTAAAGCCCATCTCCGGCCGCTGTGTTGAGAAGAGCCTGGCATGGAGGTGAAGGTGGAAACAGGAAGGTCAGGAAAGCAGCTCTTGCAGTAATCCAGGCAGGGGACGATGGCGGCATGGACCAGAGTGGCAGTAGTGGGTGTGGCAAGAAGCGATAGGATTCTGGACTCTAACTGGAAGGTAGAATAAGCAGTATTTCCTAAAGCTGTGAGATGGGAGAAGAAAATAAGACCCCAAGATGCTCTGAGCTCTTAGCCTGAGCAGTCGGAAGGTGGGGTGAAGGTTGCCATCAATGAGTTGGAAAAGACGGGCAGAATAAGACTTCGTGGGGCATATCGGGGGCTCGGTCTTGTACATGTGAAGTTTGAGACGCCTAGCTCACCGAGGTCAGTGAGGCCATTGGCTATGCAAGTCTGGTGTTCCAAAGTGAGATGTCAAGATGTACGATTAGGACCGACCAGTTTGTGGAAGGTATTTACAGCAATGAGACTACTGAGAACACCAGGACCAAGTGTAGTCAGAGAAGAAGACCATGAGTGAACCCTAGGATATTGAGCCAGAATTCAGGGAGGAGAGGAAGAACCAGCAAAGAAAGAAGAGTGAGAAAAGGCAACCAGTTGAGAGGAAGAGAAAACCCAAGAGAGTCTGAGGTTCTGGAAGATACTGAGGAAGTTTTATTAAGGGGGAGGTGTGACCTGTTGGTTCAGATACCGTTCATCGATTGAGTCTGATAAGAAGAGAGAACAGTCCTTTGGATTTGACAACATTAAAGGCACTGTGACCTCGACAAGGGCAATTTTAAGAAGTCCTGATGGTGAAAACATGAATGGAGCAGATGTGAAAGAGAATAGGAAGAGAAGATTTGCAGATAGTATGTTTGGGCCAATCTTTCAAAGAATTCTATTGCAGAGGACAACTGAGAGATGGGTGTGAATACAAATGAGGCTTTTATTTTATTTTTTTATTTATTCATTTATTTATTTTTTAAAAAATTTTCTTTTTATTTATTTGTCAGAGAGAGAGAGAGTGCACCAGCAGGGGGAGTGGCAGACAGAGGGAGAGGGACAAGCAGGCTCTCCACTGAGCAGGGAGCCTGACTTGGGACTCAGTTCCCAGACCCTGGGATCATGTCCTAAGCCGAAGGCAGACGCCTATTGCACTGAGCCACCCAGGCGCTGCACAAGTGAGATTTTTAAAGGGATGAGAAATAACAGCATGTTTTTATATTTATGGAAATGCACCAATAGAAGAGGTAAATTTTGAATGTAGGAGATGCAGAGGCCAGTTGCTCAAGCCGTGTCCTCGAGGAGATGAGAGAGAATGAAAGCTAGCTCACCAGTGGACGGATGTGCCTCAGGTAGAAATACTGGTAGTTCTTGTAGGCTACCAGACAGGAAGCTGGGAGACTGTGGATGTTTTCTTCTGGTTGCTTTAATGTCTCAGTGCCGTAGGAATCCAGGTTGTGAGCTGAGACAGGAAGAGAGAGGTGTTGGTAGTTTGAAAAGAAAGGAGATGAGAAATAGTAATTTTAGAGAAGGTGAGTTGCTGGACTTGAGAAATATATTTAATTTCCAGGCACCACTAAAGGGGCACCTGAAGTTTGTGATTCCTAACGAAACCTGAGGCCAGTCAAAATTATTGGGCATAACAAAATAAACAGTAAAAGTTTCAGTATCAAAATGCAGACAACACATGTTTAGGATTAAGTGAGGGAGAGGTCAGTGTTGACTGAGGTGGTTTCAAGAGGTTTTCTGGAAGAAGGACAGCTTGAGTTGGTACTTGCAAGATGAGAGGAGGAGTGCTTGGTCTTCCTCCTTTCTTCTTGGACTGAGAGCTTAAGTAATGAGACCCTTGTTCATTCTTCTTTGAAACAGACAGTGGAAGCAATGAAGACCATATTGGATGACTTAAGAGCTGAAGACCAATTCTCTGTGGTTGACTTCAACCACAATGTTCGAACCTGGAGAAATGATTTGGTCTCAGCTACTAAAACACAGATTACGGATGCCAAGAAGTACATTGAGAAAATCCAGCCCAGTGGAGGTGAATGACTTTCTATCCCACAGCCCACTGAGAAACGTTCACGGAGTCCAAATCTTCATTCACTCGGGAAGTGTCACTCCCTACCATGGTGGTCTTTGCCCGGCCAGCAATGGCCTGCCTTAAATAATGTGTGTATTATTATTCCACGACGAGTGTTAATTTCTTGTGAAAGTACAAGGCGTAACCCTTCCCACACAAGTTTGCAACCATCCCAATCTTTCTCAGAAAAGGGTGTCAGCAAGGGACACTAGAATTCTTACTACTCTCATAGCACAAAATGCCCCTGTCCCCCGACCAGTGTCCCAGCACGTCAGCAAGGCTGATTGAGGGACCTTCAGTTTGGTCTTTAACAAAACGACAGACCGGTGCTTTGAAAGGACGAATTCCTTTTTAAGGGAGTAGTTTACTACAAAGTCAATAATTTTACTCCGCTGGGGAATCTTGCCCAGCCTGGAGGAAATTTGTGTCAGTTGGAAAACCATCAAAGGATTTGGGGACTGAGTAAAATGACACATGGGTGATCACCAGACAGCTGAATCTGAACCCAGGGTGTGACAGTTTTTGTGCAAAGAGAGACTACGTAACGGAACAGCACACACTCTTACCTTAACAGGCACCAATATCAACGAAGCCCTCCTGCGCGCCATCTTTATTTTGAACGAAGCCAATAATTTGGGAATGCTGGACCCCGAGTCAGTCTCTCTGATCATTTTGGTTTCTGACGGCGACCCCACAGTAGGCAAGTAGCTTTTCAATCTTCCAGTGACAAATATTTCACTCTCGCTTCAAATGGGATATCTGCGGGCAGTTGTCTGGGTTTCTAAACCATTGTAGCTCCATCTTTTCTTTTTTTTTAATTATTTTTTAAAAAAAATTTTTAAGATTTTATTTATTTATTTGACAGACAGAGATCACAAGTAGGCAGAGAGGCAAGTGGAGAAGAGAGAGGAGGAAGCAGGCTCCCTGCTGAGCAGAGAGCCCAATGTGGGGCTCGATCCCAGGACCCTGGGATCATGACCTGAGCTGAAAGCAGAGGCTTTAACCCACTGAGCCACCCAGGTGCCCCATGTAGCTCCATGTTTTCTAAAAGGAGGCTTCTTTGGGCCCTGGAACTCTCACCACCTCCCCCCATCCCGGAACCCAGTCCCAGACACTTTTGGTGATGCTCTTGAAAGCACTTGTTTCGAAACTGGAGTACGAACTGTGATAGCTCGCTATCACATTTTCTCTCAACGTGAGGTATGTGAGGTGACGTACGGGAGTATGAGATGAGTGTGTCAGTCCCCGGTGCCCAGGACAAGTCTGGAGTCTGCAAGTATTCCATCCTTCTCCACATTCCCCCAGTCCCTCAAGGCAACGGGAGAAATGACTTCTTTCTGATACATTCTCTACGTTACGCATTTTTCCCCACAAAATGGCCCCACGTCCCCTGGCTTCTGTCACATCCTCTTCCTTCATCTGCTTCATTTGTGTCTTTCTACTGGCGAATACAAGAGTGCATGCTAGATTGTGTTGTCCGTCACGTCGACAAGGACGGTGCCTGACAAGTGCATCAGTCAGGACTGCGACCACTAGAGTTTTAGACAAAAAGCACCCGTTCTGTTAATCGCGAGACTAGAATGGGAGACTTTATATACTATTTGTGGTAGATTCAGGGTTTCTTCCCCCCTGGGATCAGGTTACTTGTAAAATTCAATTTGAGAGGCACCTCGCTGGCTCACTGGATGGAACGTGTGACTCTTGATCTCGGGGTTAGGAGTTCGAGCCCCCGACTGGGTGCAGGGCTTACTTTTAAAAAATAAAGTAAAATCTTGAAAAAAATAAAAGAATTCAATTTGAGAATAGAGTCAGAAGGAAGAAAAGGAACCATGGCAAAAAATTAAGTCTGCTTCTTATTTCTGCCCCTTGACCTTCCAATTCCTGTCACTGGAATTGCTAACCAAAGACTTTGGTTAGCAATTTGTTGTGTAACTTTCCAGAGATATTCTGTGCATATGTGTGTACTCCATACACGTATACACACATTTATGTGTGAACACACACACGCACACACACCTATATGCATTCCTGTATGCAAATACATCCTACGTATACCAATTTTTACATTGTTCTCCCCCCTTAAAAATATATCTGTGAGATCATTCAGTATAAATACAGAGTTACCTTGCTCTGGTTAGTAACTACATAGTTGCATAATATCTCCCAGGTTGAATGTATCATCATCTGCCCAACCTCTCTTACTACTGTGCACTTGTTTTCTATCTGTTGCTACGCCCAATAGCGTGGCTGTGTACGATTGCGCGTGTGCCATTCCCTGTAAGACGAACCCGTAGAGTTGAGTCTCTGGGTCAAAGGGGAAGTGGGACAAATTTTGCTAAACCACCCTCCGTGGATTTTCAAAAAACATTATAACATTGTCCCTCATTCTCTTCATCTCTGTTGTCATCCACTTCAGGTGAACTAAAATTGTCAAAAATTCAGAAAAACGTGAAGCAGAACATGCGAGACAACATCTCCCTGTTCAGCTTGGGGATAGGATTTGACGTTGATTACGATTTTTTGAAGAGACTATCCAATGAAAACCGTGGCATGGCTCAGAGGATTTATGGAAATCAGGACACATCCTCCCAGCTCAAAGTAACACCTTTTTTCTGTTCTTTCTTCCTCCTTCACTCAAAGTCATTCAACTTGCCAAATCTGAGTTACAGTTGTCATCATTCCAGCTGCAATCGGCCGTGACGATGAGAAAGTGCTCAATTCCCTTCCCACCCCACCTTGCATGTGTATTTGCTCTGCATTGACATTGAGATGGGAGGCAGGAGGGGGATGCACTTCCCTACTCCCTGAGCAAGTCCTCCTAGGCCCCGCCGAAACTTCTGGGCTCTCCAGGCCTCCTTGCCATCGTGGTCATTGTTTCCCCTTTTAAGGTGCATTGGTATCTCGGTATCAACTTTTTATAATGCAACAAAGATCAAACGATAGCCTGTAAGTGTTCTTGAAGGTAAAGGAGAGAAATTACTTGTTTAGTTTGCCTCCATGGATAAGAAAAAGACATAGAAGAAGAACATACTTTACCCCACCCTGTGTCAATTCCAGGTGCCATGGGTCAGTGTCAGGCACCATATTTAAAGCTGGGAACAGGAAAAGGCTAGGGGACAATTTGGGAATATCAACCCAGCTGACTTTTCTTCTTATAAGTATTTATCTGGTTATTAAAGAAAAAAATATGCTGGGCTCTCAAGTCCAGGATAAGATTCTTAACAATTTTTTAGTTTCTCCTGTCTCAGTTCATTGGATAACTGTGAGAGCTTTCCTTGTCCCACAGCTTTCCACAGAGATCCTGTGAAAATAAATTAAGAAATACCAGCTAACCGTGTGAGGAATCTCAACATAAAGTGCCTTAGGGGCGCCAGGGTGGCTCAGTCGGTTGAGCGTCCGACTCTTGATTTCAGCTCGGGTCATGATCTCGGGGTCATGCGATCGAGCCCTGCGTCAGGTTCTGAGCTGGGCATGGGGCCTGCTGAAGATGCTCTCTCTCCCTCTGCCCACACTCCCCTCCCCCATCTTAAAAAAAAGTGCTTCAGACCGAAGAAGCAGTAGGACAATAATGATTTCTCTGTTTTTTATGAATTGTAGAAATTCTACAACCAGGTCTCTACTCCGTTGCTCCGGAATGTTCAGTTCAACTACCCCCACTTGTCAGTCTCGGATGTCACTCAGAACAGTTTCCACAACTATTTTGGAGGCTCTGAGATCATGGTGGCAGGAAAATACAACCCTGATAAATTGGAACAATTACAGAGCATCATCACGGCCACCTCGGTACTTCTGCTTATCTCCTTAGTTCTAAAAATACTAACCAGTCCCCTCGATACAGTGTGTCTTGGATATTAACAGGTTAATATCTTGCATCCCAAGAATCTTGCAGGCAGAATAAAAGCAGTGGAGTGAAGGGCAAGGCATGAGAATATCTATGCCGTGGTCCCCACACCATTCTGCAAATCCATCCCTTCTCATCCCAAAGCCAATCCCAAACCTTGGATGCAGGCTCTTCCTGTTTTGCATTCTTATGAATTATTCTGGACTTCCCTTGAAGTTACCTAATGTCCTGATTCGCTCACAGTAGATATGAATAATGTGGGTTGATGAACCCTAGTTCTGCTCTTCCAATGTCTTTCCACTGAATCCCCCATCATCCAGGCCAACACGGAGTTAGTCTTGGAAACTCTGGCCCAAATGGACGACTTGGAGGATTTTCTATCAAAAGACAAGCATGCAGATCCTGATTTCACCAGGAAATTGTGGGCCTATCTGACAATCAACCAACTTCTGGCTGAGCGGTAAGAAGAGAAGAGTGTACATAACAGGGATTTGCGAAAGTAAGATTGTGGTAATACACAAAAGGGATTTGGAACCAAGAAAGGCAGCACATTAATTTGGGATTTGGATTGTCAACTTCCACTGGCTCCAAGCACTTTAAGTACAGCTGAATTCACTCTTTTCTCGTTTTTATTGAGGTCGATACACAAAGTGGGTGAGGCTGATGAATTGTAAACGTACAGTTTGATGATCAATTCTTAGACGTGTCACCCACGTAATAATCACTGTCCAGATCGTTATAGGACACTCCTGTCCTCTTTGAAGGGTCCCTTGTTCTCCTTCCCTCAGAATGCCCACGCCCACCTGCTGTAGAAATCACTGTCACCATCAGTGAGTTTTCTGTGACTGAACTTCTTGTAATGATACAACCTGTACTCGTCCGTTTCTGGCGTCTTTCCTTCAGCATGATGTCTGTAAGATCGATCCAGGTTGCGGGAGTATCAGTAGTTCACTTGCATATACTTTTGAAAAGTTTATTGTCCAGAGGGAAATTTACGATTCTAATATCGCCTAAGGATGGGTTCCGAAATAGCCAGGGGCTCTCTCATCTCTGGCTTCTCAGCCGACCTGCACTTAACCTGTGCAGTATAAAAACTACACTCCCCACTCCCGGGCAACACAAAGCTCTTGGACCACGTGCAGCAGAGTAACATGGCAGGTGCTGAAGAAGAAAATCACCCGAGCCCCATCCCACCTTTGACATCAGGTTCCCAGGGAGGTGGAACAGTCTTCAGAGCTAGGTCCGGAAGACACGAAGTGCGGTTGGATGACCGAACTCACAGAGAAATTCCGTGATGTCAGTAAGGTTATAAAACCGACATGGGACTGTAGCTGGGGCTTGCCGTTGAACAAGAACTATCCCTGCCCCTTTTTACCGAAGCATCCTGGGTGCATTCACAGCAAAACTGCAGAGACGCAGCGCGTTGCTGAAGTTAAATACTGATTTTCCAGGAACAGTCCCCGGAAAACAGATCAGTGGTTGCTGGGGACTGGGGGGGGGGGGGGTGGACAGGACAACCAGGCGGAGCCCAGGGGATTTTTTAGGGCAGTGAAAGTGTCCTGTACGATAGTACCATCGTGAATACATGTCATCACACGTGTGTCAAAGCCTGTATAGGACATGCGCCACCAAGAACAAACCGTAACGTAAACCACGGACTTGGGTGATGATGAAATGTCAGCCTAGGTTCATAGATTGTAACAAATGCACCACTCTGGTGAGAGGGTTGTTGATAATGGGGGAGGCTGTGGTGTGTGGGCACAGGGAGGGTCTGGGAAATCACTGTCCTTTCTCCTCCGTTTTACTGTGAACCTAAAACTGGTCTGAAAAAGAAAGTCTATGAACAAAAAAATCCTTTGGACTGCATGGCTAAGTAAAATCCTGGCTTCTTGGAGCCAATTAGCCCTCTTTTATCTGTGGTCCCCAGGGTCCCGGCTGAGCCCAGAGCGGGTGTGGGGTGTAGGACTAAGTGCAGTAATGTCTCGAATGTTCTCTGTTTCCCAAATACAGAAGCCTGGCTCCTACAGCTGCTGCCAAAAGGAAAATTACAAAAACAATCCTGCAGATGTCTCTGGAACATCACATCGTGACCCCGCTCACCGCAATGGTGATCGAGAACGAGGCTGGGGACGAGCGCATGCTGGCAGACTCGCCCCCCCAAGACCATTCCTGCTGCTCAGGTCCGTGCTTCTGTCTCGTGGAGGAATAGGACGGGGCAGCTTCCTTAGCCTGCACCGGGGGGCCTCCAGCCTCTGCTCCCCTCCCCACAGCCTGCCTCCTGCTCCCAGCCCTGGGGCCCCTGCGTGTCGAGCTGTTCCTGTCAGTGTACTTTGGGGTAGTTTGTTGCTGTGGTCTTGGAACTTTGGCTCCCTTAACTCCCAAAGGAATTTTGAAGACCTGTGTATCCCCGCGTGCATTGTTTAAATCAGTGTTTAACCATTTTTCGCCACGCTTAAATAGTTGTAGCGAATTTAATATTGGGCATAGTATAAACACTCAACTTGTTTTTTAAAGATTTATTTATTTATTTATTTGTCAGAGAGAGAGAGAGCGCGCGAGCGAGCACAGGCTTAGGGAGCAGCAGGCAGAGAGAAACAGGTTCCCTTCCGGAAGCCCGATGCACGACTCCATCCCAGGATCCTGGGATCGTGACCTGAGCCCAAGGCAGACGCTTAAACAACTGAGCCACACAGGCGTCCCAACATTGAACTTTTAAAATAAACCTGTTGCTTCACTCTTGTCAGTGTATCTGGTGGCATGGAATACCTAAGTTGGTACCCTCCATCATCCATTAAAAGAATACACGAGCAAACGCTATTTTAATTATCAGAAATTTTATATTGTTTGTTTTTCTAGTTGAACTGGTATTTCCGTTCCTGGCAGAAGCACATCTCAGTGTAATACACTGTGATGCCAGAAAGTCTTTTACTGACCATCCTGTTCCTCTGCAAGAAAAATGTTTGCAAACTTAAATTGTTTTCAATATGTTGGGACCCTTAGAGTCTGAGTATTCAAAATTTTTTTCTAGATTGAGTTTTATTAAGACCTGCGACAAGTAGATAATTGGTCAAAATAATATACATGGATTATAAATATGATATCCCTAAGTAAAATTTGATTGAAAATCATGTCTTAAAAATGAAAAAATGTGACTTTTTTTTTTTTTTTAGTATCTATGTGTAAATGTTATTTATCAGTGGATTCAGTGTCATTTCTACTTAAAAAAAAAAAATTGTAGGGGTGCCTGGCTGACTTGGCCAGTGGAGGTGTGACTCTTGATCTTGGGGTTATGAGTTTGACCCCCAAGTTGGGGGTAGAGATTGCTTAAAAATAAATCTTTTTAAAAAATTTTATAGGCTAGGTCCTGATAAATCTTGTTGACATAGGTGAGTAGAGAAGAACGGGATGAGTTTGGTCACAGCAACTGTCACTCACTTACAACTTCTTCAGAGTTACCTGCCAAACTCACATAGGGGCTAGGATGCACAAATTATTTTTAATGATTTAACATGTGATACCTTGGGTCCTGCTTCAACTTGGTTTAAAGCAAAGAATTGGAAACTATCTGACTTGCAAAAAGTTTTGTGTCCCTTGCAATGAACTGGAGTCTTTCCAATTTCCGGCTACGTCCATTTTCCTGGAAGGTTTCTGGTGAGAGAGCACGCCTTCTGCTTCTCAACCGAGAGAAAGAGGTTTTCTTAGGAGAGGGAGATGTGGAAGCTGAGAACTTGAAATTGCTACAAAAGCCACTCTTGATTCCTGAGCCCTGTGGAAGGTTCTAAGGTGTGCTCAGGGACACGTGAGCCAAGTATAGAAGACATTGGCTTATCACCTTCTCCCTGCCCTCCGTTTCTCAGGACCCAGTCCTGTTGAAACAGTCTGAAGAGCTGCCTGCGTACCTGAGGGACCGCTTTCTGCATTTTTAATTTTGTCCGAGTGAGACGCCATGTTTGCCAGAGTGGTCCAGGGGTCAAGGAGCTCTGACCTCTGACATCCCAGTTACAAGAGCCTGGGGCCCCACAGCCAATTTATCTGGGGAGAAACTCGCCCTAGATAAACTGTCGTTGGTTAAATGGTTGTTATCAGCTAGATAAGATGCCTGGGTGAACTGCTGCTTGTTTTCTCCAAGACAGGAAGACTGCCTGTGTGTCTGAAAGCAAAATGAGCTTGTTGTAACCAATAGGGGAAACTAGTTGGTCAAGGAACTGAATTGTTGAGATTGTTGTTCAGTGAGGAAATAGGAACGGATCCAGGCAGGGGCTGACTGTAATCCAGGACTTCTCCAGGGGCCGGCCTGGCGTCATCTCCCTGGCCTAGGATGAAGACGTGGGGCCCTTCTCCCGCCCCTGGGGGGCAGATCCCACAGCCGAGGTCCCAGACTCTGCAGAGATCCCTCCAGCAGGCCCACACAGTATAAAGACAGGAGGAGCTGGGAGAGAGAAAATTCTGGAATAAAATTACTGGGAGAAAACCTTAGTGAGAACCTTCAGGGTCCACATAACATAGATTCTTGACCTTGTAAGAAATTTCCATGGAAAATACACTGGGAAACTAACGGCCACAGGTTTTTCTACAC